>NC_143527.1:36140693-36443892 GCF_031878675.1 Megascapheus bottae
CCGCTGTGGGCACTGGCCAAAGGCCCAGGTGACAGATGGCTCCCCATAGGGAGCCATATTAAAGGTCAACAGCATTTGTGGGTCAATAGATAGAAGCTTTGGATGACTGTGCATTCTTTGTAAATGGTATGTGCTCCTTTAAAAAAAATGAGTCACATAGCAAAAACTCATCAAAATCTCCAAGTTAAAACTGATTCTTGGCTACAAAAATTTGTTAGCAAAATATTTAGCAGCAAATTCAGTTAAATCTAAGAGTCTGGGAGAAGCTAAGCAGGCCATGTTCTTTCACCAGCTGTGGCTGGAGTTTCTCCATCTTGTAGGAGCCAGGTATGGTTGCCTACAGTCTTATTTCGGAGGTTGAAGCAGGAGGATCACATGGGGCTAGCCTGGGCAACAATATGAAATTCTACCTAAAAAAAAAGAACAAAACAAAAAACCCTATTCTGTGGGATTCCTCTGAGCTCTGCTAGGTGAGAGCCATGTATATCTGCACCCCTTCCCTGTCTTTGTCCAGGGCTGTGGCATCCATCTATGGCTTCACCTGGGAAGGATAAAGGCCGTGGGCTTAACCATGGAGGGCCAGAATGGCTGGTTAGACAATCTACATATACATGAACCTGTATGTATAGAAAACCATAACATGTTTTAATTCTCTTTAATGGTCACAAGCTTTCTGCAGTACGGCTGTACCTCTAACGTGTGGTGACAAGGATACGGGTGTCCTAGGGTGTCATGACAAGCCACAATTAGGTTTCTGTGCTAAGGACCTTGAGTATGTGGAAATAAGAGCCCCTGTCTCATCCTTCAACCCAACCACAGCTTGAATGCATCTGTCCCAGTTGCAAAAGCCACAAAACACCAATCATGCGTCTTACCCCAAGACCAGATTTTTATAAAACACTTACATCTATACATATCTATACACATATATATTCAGCACAATGAATGTGCTTATTATGCACTCTAACATAGAGCACAGGCATATACACAGGGGCGTGTACCTCCCCTGCTGTCATTCCATGGCAGCAGGTGCGGGTTAAACAGATGCACATGGTGGGACGGAGGAAGGTACAGAGCGTGCTGTACTCCACGCTTTTGTGATTTGTCCACCACTTAAACTGTCTTCTTTGCCCAGTTGGGGTCAGAAGCAGTCACAGAAACAAGGTCATTTCCAAAGAGCTTAGGATCTCAATTCAGAAGTGATTACTGCCAAAGTCCCTCTCCAGCAAGCGTGGGGGAGGAGGGAGGAGAAGCTGGCTTTGGGGGTCAAGGCTGGACGTGGCATGTCTGAGACACTTACACATTCCTAAGGCTCACACCCATGTGCCTCTGGGGAAAGTGCACTTCCAACGAGGGTACAAAAACAGATTGGCACATTCTTTGACACACAAGAGAAGACCTTTCACAATCCTTCCTTCATATCCACCTTTACCCCCATCCTCGCCATTAGATAATGGGGCTCTAGCATTTATGCTGGCATGGCTGTGTGCCTGGCCGAGGAGGGTGAGACCCCGAACGCAGGTATGAGTTCCTGCTCTCGGGTAGCTGGGTGGATCTCAGCCATCCTCAGCAAGCATCTTCTCTTTCTTATTCTCAGTAGTAAACAGCTCTCCTCCCCTTGGCAAGCTTGGCCAAAGATGCCCTGAAGTTCTAGTCCTGAAACTCTTCTTTATGAACACCCAGAGAGGAAAAGCAGCTTAGTAGTCGCAGTTCTGCTTCTGCAGTTGTAGTGGTGAGTGCGGCTTCTCTGCTCACAGGAAGAGGTCCGAGGGCCGTGGCCCCTGTGCTAGGAGCTCTGGACCAAGCGCCTGTAGTGAGGCATCACCTCATGTTCTGGCAAGTGAAGTGCGAATTCCAAGGCCACCAACACTGGGAATTCAAAGGCAATCAGTTCTCGTCGGTTCAGCCGGAACTTCTCTTCCAGTTTCTGCATTTAAAAAAAAAAAAAGTGTGTTCACTTTTGAAAGGACAAGCCTCAGTTTCCTTCAAGCACCATTTCTTTTATCAGCTCATGAATGCTGATGGAGAACTCACTGGCAAATCTGTGTCTGAAGAAAGACTTGGTGACTTACAAAGAATCAGGGGTGGTAGAGGCTAAGACACGCAGGGTCCAGCATCTGCGCTCACAGTGAAAGCGGGCGCGTGCCTAAGGATAGAGGATGGCCTCCCTTCCCAGCCGCCTGTTTGCATGGTAACCACTCCGATTCCAGGAGGAGAACTCGACTCCAAGACCAAGATAGAAGCTTTTCATTGTCTCAGTTGCTTACTTCCCTAGAGCCAACCACTGCACCTCTAACTTCAGTCCCGAGGCATTTATTCCTTGGGTCTGCCTTGGAGATTCAGCTAATTCTGTAACCATCACCACTGGCTGATTTTTCCTTTTATCTCCATTTTACAGATAAGAATACAAGCTTCAGAGGTCAAGATCATTTGCCCAAGGTCATGTGGATGGAAAATTACAATGCTGGCACAGAAGCTAACTGGATCAACTGCATAGGACAGAGGTAGAACTAACATAGTAGCTCACCACGCCCCTAGCAACCCCACGTGAGTCCTGAACCGGGTGAGATGATTAGCTTGTAACTCAGGCTTTTCAGTTTCCTCACAGGGAACCCAGCCCTGCTTAGGTGCTTCCACATCCACAGCATCTCCTACACAGCAGAGGCTGCTGGAAAGAACGGAAGGGAGGACAGGAAGGGCTCATTTTGTTACAACAGTCTGCTCCAGCTTCCACTCTGCTTTCTCATTAAGCCAAAAGCTATCTCCCCAACAGAACAGTTAGTTGTTGACTTGCACTCAGATTCTCACTGGGACAGGATCTTTTGCTGCTTGCCAAAACCTGACTGTTAGAGATTTAGTTTTAATACAATGGGCTTTTGCTGTGTGATATATTCACCATGCTTAAATGTGTGTCAGTGATAATTTTATCGTTAGTGCAAAAAATACACAGGAATTCATCTTATCTTGAAGGGGGCGGTATTTTCCAGGTCACATAGCAGGAGTCTGAAGCTATGGATAGTACCAGACCCTGCAAATGTATGGTGTTTTGCATACTATGATAGTTTAATTTATAAACAAGGCACTGACGACAGAATGACAGACTGCACCGAAAGTTATGGGAACATGTTCACTCTGCTAGTGTCTTACTGCCTTGTACTTTCCCTTCTGGGTGATGTGAGATGAATGAGGCATATGATAGTGGTAGGCTACCACTGCTTGAGTAAAGAGTAGAAGTCTGTGACAGGACAATCAAAGTGGTGAAGCAACGTGGAGATGTGCTGGACAAAGCTGACTCATTTGTGTTCAGGGAGGGACAGCAGAGGCTTCATCTTGCCTCTCAGAAAGGCACACAAACTTAAAATGCATGTGTGCTTTTCTTGAAATATGGCGTCCTTACATTAGCTCCCTTTCTGCATTTTCTTCTCTGCTACTAAAGATAGCGGGCAGTGGGATGTACGGAACACTGTGTAACCATCCTTAGCATGCTGTTTTGAGATGTTGTGAAATCTTGATGACCTAGAGTAACTGCCCTTCCTAGCCAATGCTTCTGTGAACAACTCCACGCCAGCATGCTTTTAAAAATGCAAACCAATGAATCCAGTGCTCACATTCGCAAACCACCTCCTGAATATGTATTCAATAACCAGAGAGCTGCGCTGCTTGCAATCATTCCTTTCTGTAGAAATTATAATATAGGATCTTGCTCATAGCCTCCTGGCCTAACCTAATAGTTCCACATCATACCCAGTATGTCATACCCAGAACATGGCAATATAATGTATTAGGATATAGGCTTCTTGGGGGCAGTGGGTTCAGGTGGGGTCAGTGAGGATGAGGGGTCTTTCTGAGGGGATTTGTGTCCTTAGAAGAGATTTGAGTGCAGTCTCTCTCTCCATGGAAGACATCTGTGAGCAAGGAAGAGGCCTCATCAGGAAGAGAAGAAGCTAGTCTTCTGACCTCTGCTCTGCCAGCCTTTACAAGCACAAGAAATGAGCACAGTATTCTGTTATGCTGTCCCAAGTTATGCTGCTTCTTGGGAGGGGTGAGTAACATTATTTAATGATAACTCCTGAATGACAGTGTTAGCTTTACTGCTTGTCATTTTAAATTAAAAAATTTAAACAGATACTCACATATCTACCCTAGAAGGGTTTCTTGCTTTGAGGGACTTTCCACTTAAAGGAGACATCAACCCATCAAAACCATGCCTTTCCCAAAGGGGAGAAGAACAAGATGGTAGGCGTGGTGCCTGTCAGATGCTCACAAGATCCCTTGAAGCAGTCACGGTGGAGAGAATGACTCCAAACCCACGGCATTTAAGAATGGGTTCTGGTGCCCCAATGCTGGGGCTCTTTCGTCTCATCCAAGTGTAACATTCCCTCTATTGTAAGACAGCTAAACATATACTTACATCAATTAAATGCTTGACTTCATGCTTTTTGAGGTCACTCCCAATCTTGGCTGCTAACAGCACACAGGCTCCTGCACACAGCTTCCGGTTCTGCTTGTTTAGTGTTCCCTTGAGGGCAAGCTTCTCAAAGTAGACAAACGCCATGGCCACTGTGGGCTCCTCGAAGCCACAGTCTTCCTGGGCGAGCTTCCGCATCTCTCGTTTCAGACTAGGGAAGGAGAAGCAGGGAGCAATGCCGTTTGAAGTGCTGAGGAGGTGCAGGGGCCCCAAAACATGACGGCTCTATATGGAAAGCCTCTCTCACCCAGGAAGGTGAAAATGGAACAAAGTCCCCAGATTGTGCAGGCTGCATTACTAGTGAAAACAGACACGGGAGCAGGGGCTCTCCTCTGCTGGTCTGGCTGTCTAGACCATGTTTACTTGGGCTATTTGTGTGTGTGTCAATACTGGAGCTTGAACTCACGTTCTGGTCCTTTTTTCTTAGCTCTTGTGCTCCGTGCTAGCATTCTACTACTTGAGACACAGCTCCATTTCTTCTTTTTTTTGATGATTAATTGGAGGTAAGAGTCTCCCACTAACTTTTTTCCAGGGTCTGACTTTGAACTGTGATCCTCAGATCTCCACTTCCTGAGTAGCTAGAATGACAGAGGTGAGCCACCATCCCTCATGACCACGATTACTTTTCTTCTTGCCCCAGACCCAAGCACTGCCAAACTGCCATGTCCAGAATAACAAAGGACAAGCCTGGGCACCATGAATGTAATACGGGACATGGAAGGACTCAGTTGAGTGCACACAGATGTCCTAGAAACACCATGCAGGCTAGGAGAGGTGCTGTCCAAAGTCAGAGGGAACTGCACAGGAACCTGCTCTAACCTCTGCCAAATATCAATAAGATTCTCAGACACTAGGGTGAGTACTTTGTTTTCTTGATTCTTGGGCTTGAAACATGTCAGAATCTACCCTGTATGAGGACTCATACTGGTGTTGATGTTGGCACCTATTCCAGCATCAGTGGCTATACAGCCTGGCTTGTTTCCCTCTCCACTCCCTAATGGGATTCTCCTGTTGGTGCAAACTGCACCAACACAAGTCAGCTCCTCACTGATTGTGAGTGGGTCACCGTTAAGCCAATCCCATCAGTTCAATGGTATATATAGGCTTGTCTCTGGACTGCTTTAGGATTCCTGAGAGACAGCCTTGCTGTTGCTATTTCCCAGTGGACAATGGTGTGGTAAAGTTATCTCATACCCTAAGATAGACTTGGCTCTCTTCAGCTATGATTGAGAAAGCAGACACCTGAATTCAGCTGATTGAGTTCTTCCACAACCTGAGTCTCCCTGACCTGGGAAGCTACATGCAGGTCTCCCCCACTGTGTTCACTAGGGGGCAGATGCTTGGCTTTCTGTCCTGCTGCCCGAGACACTCTTACCACGCCCAGCCAGCATCAGGAGAGGTTTTGCTGGACAGGGCCTATGGGCTGGACCACTGTACAATGTATCTGAGCTTAGTTTGTGTTGGGGAAGGGTCCAGGGGAAAGTTCAATTTTTGCGAGCCTCCCTTACCTCCTTATTTTGCTGAGTGTTAACTTAATGTGAGGAAACTTCTCCTTGAAGGTCTCATTCATATCTTTCTTGAGATCTGAGGGCTTCACGTAGTCAATCACTGTGGTCTAGAACAGAGCAGGAAAGAAGTCATTATGTAGTAAAGGTTATGTATATGAATGACACTGGAGGGTTATAGCCAATTCACAACTTCGAAAAACATGGCACAAGGTGGAAAGTCAGACCATGGCCAAAACATGGGCTTGGCCGAGTCCAGGAGCCTGAAGAGGCATTGGGGAATTAGTCACCACCATAGGCAGGATGAGGCCACGATCATACAGGATCACGTCCCACCACGTCTGACCTCATCTTGACTAATTTACATCTGCAATGATCTTTCTGCCCCAGGAAAGACCGACTCATTCTAAGGTATCTAAGGAGGTGAGGACATCTTCAGAAGGGGAGCCGTCTGCCCACTGCAGTAGTTTACAGCTCCGTTCAGATGCATAGCTGTCATTAGTGAGGCTCTGGGTCCCCAACTCTGCCACACAAGAAGAGCTGGCACAGCTTTAACTTTGGTCTGAGGGAGGACTTTATGAGAACCTCCTTTCCCTGCCTCTTTGGTTTACAGCCATGGCTCTCTTCAGTGCTTCTGCTGTCCTCGCCACTCTGAGCCAGACCCCTGAGCTTAAACCCAGCTCTGCTGAGAGCAGTATCCACGTGACCAAGTGCAACCTGTTTAAGCACTTGGGCCTCCATTTCCTTATCTGGCTTCTGAGAACACCTGATCTTCAGGGCTGCGCCTTGTCCTGTTCAGACCTAACTGCTGGGGACACAAAATCAGATAATCTACCCTCCTGAAAACATTGAGCATCTTAAGGCCAAACCTGGCTTGGACAGCTGGTACGAGGAATGTACTCTGGAGTACAGAGGCCATTACGTAGAGGGAAGAAGCAGTCTGGGGGAACTGAGCTGCAGGTGAGATTATCACCACCACCACTGCCACTCTGACTTGAGAGAGACTAGATGAACCAAGGCCCAATGCTATGAGCTTGCTTACTTACTATATTCCAGTTATATGAGTGCAAGCTTGCAATGCCTGGGTTTTTGCCAGAGTAACACTTTTACAGTATAATTAAACCAGGCTCTGGTCCTTTCCTGGTCTGATTAATTGCTACCAGAGATTCGCCCCATGAAGGGTTCCCCTCCGTCTACAGCTGAAGCAGGCAGCAGGCCACAGTGTTTGATGGATGGGTAGTTCAGCACACTGCCCTTGCGTTGTGCAGAGGTGGCGCTCATGCTCTTGGACCGGTGTCACCTGACCTCACTTCCTCAAAGCTGCCTGGATGCAGGGAAGCTCTGTGTGCTCAGCACAAAAAGAAGGGAAAGAAAGTTGGCTGGGAAAAATACACCATTCACAAAGGTGCCCTACCTGGCCTGCCCTGCTAGATATTGGAAACAAAGGTCTGGTAGGGGCATGGATACTCTGCAAGAAAAGCCTTCGACTTCTGGTTATCAAACTAGAAGCTCCCAAGCCTACTGCATAGCTAGCTGGACTCAGCATGAGGGAGAGCAGAGGCCTCTGAGGAACCAAACTTGAATGCCAGCCCCCAGTCCAGACTGTAGTGTTGTGAAAGAGGGGGCACAGTGGCAGAGGAAGGGGTACCATAGGCACCAGTGCAGATCTGGAGGACAGCATGGGGAGCAGTGCTCTGAACAGAAATGGGAAAGATGCCCCCTGCGTGCACGCATGCACACACACACACACACACGCACGGGTAGAGCTCTGGCCTCCATCCTCCACAGGAATGCTCACAAGTAGTTCTGAAGGGGAGCAGGCTTGGGCAGACTTTGAGGCTGTTCTCCAGGGGGCCTGAGCCACTCCCCCCCCCACTCTCTCCCACCAGACTGCCTTTCAGTCTCCGGACAACCGACACCCAGGTGCTAGCTGGGGACTTAGACACACATCTTCTCTCCATGCCTCATTTTCCCTCCTGTACCTGTGATAGGACTTGAAGGCCATGAAGTGGGCAGATCCTCCACCAGCAGCCCTGCAAACCCCCAACCCTGCCGCTTCCACTGCACTTCTCCCAGAGTCCTCAGCAAGCTCAGCTCAGCTGGGCACTGGGAAAGCAGACGTTCTGTGCTTGTTCAGGTAATTAAACAGGGGGCGGCACTGGACTAAATCTCTCCAACCACCAACAGATGGGCATTTCAGCTGTTCTATGCATTTAATCCTTTTCTCTAGGACAGTAATGACAAACGATGGGACTGAGTGAGCGCCCACCCAGCCTGCGGCTGCATTAGCTGCTCTTTCTACCCCTCAAATTTGCAACCTAGAATTCTAGGTTGACTTTTTCTCCCTTTTTAGGGGAGCAGTCTTGCAGCTCCTTCACTGATATGAACTGGTTTGAGGTTCATGCTACCTGAGGCATTGATCAGGGAAAGTATTGATAGATTCTGCTCATCTTGACATTTTTACAAAAACCCATTGATTTAAAAAACCACAGTGTGTGTTACTGTTGGACAAATCCAGCAATTGTGCTGTTGTAAGGTGGCATTCATTTTCTCAAGGCAGCCCCCTTCCCAAATGGATGTGTCAGGCAGTCTGAAACTTTTCAGGGCCCAAGCAAAGTAAGCCTACGCCATCAACCCAACTTTAAAACAAAACGGAGTGTAACACCAAACACGATAGGTTGAATTCACTTTCCTTTTGTGTTTTTGGTAATACTGGGGATTTTAACTCAGGGATTTTGTGCTCATTTGACTTGTTTGGCTCATGTTCTATCGTCTGAGCCATGCTTCCAGGCTAGATTTTGCTGGTTATTTTAGAGAACAGTCTTATGGCTTTTTCTGCTTAGATTGGCCTCAGATCATCATCTTTGGGATTATAATCATGAGCTATCAGTTCTCAACTTAATCTTTCATTTACGGAGTCATTTTATTTCCCCTGCTGAGTATCTCATAGTGTACTGAAAAGATTTTTTTCCACAGTGCCAGGGATGGGGATTCAGGGCAGGCTTTCTCCATGAGCACTTAGGAAGTACATAAAAAGAGCAGGCAATTGGTGCTGGAGACCAAACCAGCAGATGGTTTTCTGAGGTGTGTACACACAGAGGTATCAGGGAGGGTTTGCAGTAGGACTTCTTTCAAAGCAAGAAAGGAGATGTCTCTCTGGAAATGGGTTAAATTTTTTGGCCTTACAACAATGCAACTCTCTCCTCCCCATTGCTTTCCACCCCCACAAAGGGAGGAAAGAAAGTGGAAACCACCACCACCTACCCTACCTGCCACATCCTAATGATAAATAACCACGCTCTAGCGCAATTTAATTATATGCCAGGTAGGGCAGAGCGCTGGAAGCATCTGGCTATGACTCAGAGGCCCCCTGCCCTCCAGCCACACACTAAATACCTCTCTGAAAGAATCTATGAGCACATGTTCACCTTCTGTGGTCATCTTCTGGAACCCTGGCAGGCCAAGCCACAGGGGCAGCTGCAATGTGGTCTCCACTCCTGCCAGAGTTCAAGGTCTATCTCCCACAGTGGCCTATCATAGGAGTGACATGCATGGATGTTGCCACTTTGAGTGCAAAGCCACTTTTAAGAAGGGTACCATTTCCACTCTAAACCACAGGTTTCACCTCCAGAACTTTCCAACTTTAGGCATGACTGAACTATGGAAGCAATGAGAATATATATCCTATGATTCAAGTCCCATCATTCACCCAGGGGTTTACCCCAGAAAAATGAAAATATAGTCCCACAAAAAGTCTTGGGCAAGGATGCATACAGCAGCAGTGTTTGTCATAACCTGTCCTGGAAACAACTCAAACGCCCCTCAACAGTGGGGGTGGAAGTACCTCTAGCATACACAGAAGAAAACAACCAAACATGTCAACCTCAGAAGGTGTGAACCAAGGTACATAACTATCTCACTTATATGAAGTTCCAGAATAGGTCAGACTAAACACAGAGGCAGAAGTCAGAAGAACAGTGGCTTTGGGGAGGACGGAAAGGAGGACTGGAGGAGGAGGAAGGAAGGCACCACAGGAGGTGAGCATAAGGGTCGCAGGGATTGTCTGCTGGACAAGGAGATACCTTGGGAGCCGGGCACACTGGAGATGCAACCAAACTTGCTGAGTATACAAATTCTGTTATCTAGCACACAAAACTAAACAGACCAAAAGCTCCATATTGTTACTAAGTTCAGTATAAATGCCCAAATACACCTGTTTCTGTGGGTTCTGAGGAGCAGGGAAAAGATTTTTGTCACAGATATTGTTGACAACTTACATAACCTATAGAACATCTACTGCCTTTAGCACAGTCCTGACATCTGTGGCCAGGCTAGAAGGATGGCGGTCTCCCAGAGCTGACCAGGAAAATCAGATCAGTAATGACAGTCTCTAAAACATGGACTCTCACGGCAGCACAGACTGCACAGCCCATACAAGTGACCCATCTGGGAACATAAACTGAGGACAGGACATATATTCAAACTGGAAAGTTGTCCAAAACACTACGGCAGACACACATGGATGGACATACACATGTTCACCACAGCCAGAACCTCAAAGTTCACACCGAAATCATTAAAACCATTGGATTTGGCACTGGCCTACTACCCGGCTTGTTCAAGGGGAAGTCAGTGTTATCACAGACAAAACACGCCCATAGTGAGGAGCAGTGCATTTCACTGCCTCTTGGTCACCTAGATATTATAGACCCAAACAACTGCCCTCCCTCCTGCCCTTGGGGATAGTTCTACCGCTCATGGATAATGTGCAGACATGTTCCGAAAAGGTCTACATGAAAAGAGGCCTAAGCCAAGAGCTGTTGCCTCTGATGGCCACTTCCTGTCTTTTCAACTAACTCAGAGCCTCAGACTCTAAGCCAGTTACTTGGGAGGAGGGAGGGAGAGGTGACAAAGAGGAAGTGGGGGGGGGGGCTAGAATTCAGGGCCTGGGTACTGTCCCTTTTTTTTCTCAAAACTAGCTTTCTACTTGAGTAACAATTCTACTTCCGGTTAATAGTTAATTGGGATTCTTCTCCAGAACAAGGACAGTCTATTTAAAGCATGGTGAGTGTGTGAAGAGCACTGGGAGTGAGGGAACCAGAGGAGAAAGAAATCAGCTTGCCCACCCTGCCATCCTGGCAAGAGGGGAAAAAAGCATAGAGGGCACACTGTGTTGGCAGTCTTCCTATTGTGCACGACACACTGGCTGTTCCCTCCCCCCACAGCAGCCATTGCTCTGCTAGTCTTAGAATCAAAGCACATCTGCCCAGAGAAAGTACACAGGGCTCCAGCAGGCCCTCCTGAGGTCTGCAGAAACAGCAGCCATCGGCGGCGGGAAAAATGGTCAAACAAAAGCAGAAACTAAAATTATTCAAAGGGAAAAACAGGAAGAGTCTGAAGTAAAAACAGCAAGGAGAGCGTTTGCATTTAACACCCACAGTGTCCTACTTTCACTTTCCCAAGAGATAATTCTGTCATCCCCATCCTGGTGCCAAAGGATCGGTTGGCGTGCGAGCAGACCCGGCTCTACTTGATGGGTGGGTCTTCCTCACAGGGTCTGTCAGTGGGTAAGATCCCGGTCACCCCAGCCTGAGCTGGTAGTTTCCACACACACACTGGCAATCCAATCTTCTCAAATACCCAGAAGTAATGTTTGCAGGCTAGGGGACCTACAGAATCCTGGACACCAGATTGGTCCTGCCATAAGTTACTTCCATTGAAAGCTCTTTAACAAGATGCCTCAGACAGCCCCAATCTGTGGCTGCTAGGATGAGTGAACCATCCATCCATCCAACCAACCATCTATCCATCCATCGCTACTCACCATATAAGAAGGAAAGATGAGAACTCGTTTGTGCTTGCCACAAGGCCACTGGGGGTCATCCAAGAGATTTGGGTCATAGTCCATAAAGTCTCCAGGGTCACTACCTGCAGATCACATGCAGAATGATAATTAGGGGCTCTGGACCACCTGCGGCAGAGGTTGCTAGGTACAGTTTCTGAAGACAGGCTGGCTTCAGAACATAGGGCTCAATGTCACACTGCTGGCATTTTTTTTTTAAAGCTGGCTTTTCACTGAGGTGGATCCCCTCACAAACAAGCTCAATGAATTCTTACCATTCTGACATTTTCCATTTTAGTAAACCCGGACACAGAACAACATAAAACGTCTCACAGCCGACCACATGCACAGAACTTTGGAGACTCAGCACAACCCAGAGAAAGCTCATTTTCTAAACTTGGAAACCAATTATGAGACTTGGTTGCACCACCCAGGAGTGTAAGTTGGGATGAAAGCTTCCAGGCAGTCCACTACGTGGCAATGAACTCAAACCATAGCAGCCACCAACACACACAGCTATAAACAACTCCAGTGGTATTAGCACAGAGGCCAACTGACCTGGGGAACAGCTCACTCACCTGGAATTGCTGAGAACAGAGATTATGGCTTCCTAAGGAGTTTTTGTCCCTCATGTTGATTCTTATGGAAGTACACAAACCTTCCTTCAATGGCTGATTCTGCTCACGTACTATAATAACCACACACACATACACACACAAAACCTCCTACCCTGATCTTGCATTTTAAGGCCCAATTATTTGGCGGGGTTCAGCCATACATCATGATACTGGGGGATATAACTGGGTGAAGGAAGAACTAAGGGGTCAGGAAAAGTTAGGGCAGATGGCCTAGGCTTTCTCCATGTTGGTGGGACCCAGTTTTCTTTCTGGAAAGATAACCTGTGGCCTGTTTGTGAGATGACATGGCTTGAGATCTGTCTATCCCCCAGTCCCCATAGGGTGACCCCACCCACACTGCAGACACATTACCACATCCCACCAGGCTGAGGTTACCTGTGTCAAGGCTCCCCTGGGTGCTGGCCCGGCCTATGGA
The DNA here is from genome assembly GCF_031878675.1 of Megascapheus bottae. Classification (NCBI taxonomy): domain Eukaryota; kingdom Metazoa; phylum Chordata; class Mammalia; order Rodentia; family Geomyidae; genus Megascapheus; species Megascapheus bottae. Next base: position 36,153,562 of record NC_143527.1, read on the forward strand.
GAGGCTGCGGTGGCTCAGATTACGAAACTGGGAGGAGGAGGTGGAGTCTATGGTATTTCTCCGGGTTCCGAAGGCATTTGTGGGTAACAGAAATTGGGTGTAAGAAACTGTCTAAAAGGTGAAGGTAAAAATATGTATCAGCGATTGTTCCCAGACAAGGTGAAGCCTTGCATTCTCACCAAGCTATCTTGCAATTTCAAATGCTGTCTAATATTTTTAAGTGTACAGTTCTCAAACGAGATCTGAAAAATCATCAAAGCAAGTTTACTTTGGTATCACTGTGCAAAACCTCACCTATGTGGACCTGAGATCACATATAGTTCTAATTGACCCAAGCTGGAATACCTGTTCTTGTTATAGGACAGAAATATTAACATGTTGGACAACAAGGTGCTGTGCTATGGTTTTAAAACCTACAAAGGGCACATGCTCTGTTGTGTGTGTACTGGGGCTCAAACTCAGGGTGTTGACTTTTGTTCACTCACAGCCAGCACTCTATCACTTAAGCCACACCTCTAGAACTCTAGTTCCCTCCCCCCCTGGTTTTAATTTCAATTAAGAGTTTCATGGACTTTCCTGCCCGGGTTGGTTTTGAACTGTGATCCACAGATCTCAACCTCTTTAGTAGCTAGGATTATAGGCATGAGCCACCATGCCTGGCCTTGTGTTTTGTATACACAAAACAGGCCAGAAGAGTTCTGATAAGGACAGTGGGCTTCTTTCTTGCTCCTCTAGTTGATGCTGTTTATGACACTCAATCCTATACTACCTTGGTCCAACATGAAGGGTGCTCAAACCACCCAGTCCATCCTGCAATATGCACGTGTGTGCATGAGTGTGTTGGTATTGCACAAGCTGCTATAAATGGTTATAGACAGAGAAATACCAAGCATGTACCCAGGGAACCCCCAGCCCACTGCTACTAAACCAGGGGGGTTCTCAGTGGAATTTCTGTCTCTACTCTGGCTGGCATACATGGCTGGAAATCTGCCCCTAGTCTTTGTTTCTTTCTTCTCAGATGAATCTCGTGGTCTAAGCCCATTGCCTCTGCCTTGAGGCATCTGCAAATGCCTGGGGATTAAAGCAGGCAGTCTTACCTTCCCGTCAGCACCCAGCTCCACACCTTCCAGACCAATGATCTCTTTCAAGCTCATGGTGCCTGTTGACTGTCTCCCTCCATCCAACTTCAGATCCCTGGAGAGGACAAACCAAACGGAGAATACTCCTGCATGCTTCCCAAAGAGCCAAACAGGATGCTGACTGCATGAGACACCACAGTCACACTGATGCAAGGACCATGGGGGGGGGGGGTTGTAATGGGCGAGACGTCCCTTTCTCCTTTCTTGAGGGTTTGTCAGTGATGTTCTATCTTGTTCCCTTCACAAGCATAAAGATGAAAGCCAGATTCAGAAGCCAATAGTCACCCAGCAAGAGAAAGCCAGTCACCAAGAAGTGTAGATGTAGCCCAGGATGCTGGGATGCCGAGTTCTTTTGAAAGCTGTTAGATGAAACCACTCCCTTTACCAGACAGAAGCAATTAATATCCTAAATGCCCATCTTCACTGCTGGCACTTAAAAGATACCATAATATTCAGGCCAAAAACCTTGCCAAGCCCAAGAAAAGAAGTGTTTTTTCAATAAAAGAATAATCCCCAGGAATACTAAGCCTCTTACATAGCACTGTGCAATTTCTAAAGACTTTTCTATTTATTTTTTAATTTAAGATAACTTCAAAGGCTAGGCTATGGCTCAGTGCTTGCCTAGCATATGTAAGGCCCTGGATTCAATATTAACCATAATAAGACAAAAATGACTGTTAGACAGGAAATACTATTAATAATCCATTTTAAAGAAAAGAAAAACAGGTCCAGAGTAGGAAAGTAGCTTGCCAAGGTCATCAAGATAGTATAGGATTGGTTTTGTATCCAATGTTCCCAGTGTGTCACGATGTGCTTGTCAAAGAATGGTCTTCCTTCCAGCAGTTTCTCAAGCTCTGCTCAATGTGAGTGAGCATTGTCCAGGATTCCTATAATCTACTGAGGTCTAGCTCCCACTCCAAAGCAACCTGTAGAAGATGGAACCTGGGCAGCCAGAGGTTTAAGTCACCTCTAACAAATTCTAAATTGCAGCCACATTAGGCTTCCACCTTTTATCTCTATAGTACTCAGTGCTTCTAGAAGGGGCCACCTTTCACCATAGCATTCTTACTATGAGACCTCCACAGAGGCGCCACACTCAGGGGCCAAGACCTAAGCAAGACAGGTGAGTTGTAACAATGAGAGAGGGAGGGGAGGGGGAGAATGAGAATGAGAGTGAGAGGGAGAGGGAGAGTGAGAGAGGGAGAGTGGGAGAGGGAGAGGGAGAGGGAGAGGGAGAGGGAGAGAGAGGGAGAGGGAGAGAGAGAGAGAGGGAGAGAGAGAGAGGGAGAGAGGGAGGGAGAGAGAGAGAGAGAACATGGAAAGGAGAAGAGAAGGGGAGGGGGAAGGGATGGATTAGGGGAAGACAGGGGAGGGGAGGGAGGAAAAGTGGGGGGGAGAGAGATAAAGAAGGCTTGTTTCATATGTAGAGGAACACCAGGATTCGGATCCTGTTTAGCTGCCCCCTCATCTATGACATTGCAAGATAGAATGGATCTCTGATAACCCTTAAGTGCATAGTATGGTTGGGAATGCAGTCTCTTGGGAAGCCTTGGCACTGCCATCTGCAAACCCACCACCAGTTATGCAGAACAAAGCAAGCAAACAAGCCACCCATCTACCCAAGCCTTCCATCTTTGTATTTGTAATTTTTTAGTGTCATTTCTTAATGCTAATTGCTATTTTCTCTCTGAGACTGGGACTTGAATTCAGTAACTGATCTGTTCGCTCCTCTGGCTGGCACTCTACCACCTGAGCTACACCTCCACCCCCAGCCCTGAGTGCTCTTAATCAGTGTGCTTCCCCCAGTATTTCTGCTCAGACCCTACGAACACAAATGACTTCAGGTAATTTCAGCATAGACTATGACATTGTCAACACTTAGCCAGAATAGGCAAGTCATCCAAAGAAAGCCTTCAAGAATGTTCTGAGCAGAACTACTTTCATATATACTAGTATTCTTCTCTGCCAGACAGGCTTTGTCCCTGACAGTTGTCCATTTACTGTGAGCCGCACACATTACAGTTAACAAAAGCAAACGAACCATGTCTCTTCCCATACTGCCTTTCTCCATGTTCTTCCCAAGGGAAACGAAGCCGGAACAAAAAAATACAAAATGTGCTCACATCCAGTCCCAGATTCTTCTCCATGAGCTCACCCTCAGCCCTGCGGGGATTCAGAGACCCAGTGGATTGTCTGAGCGCCTCAGGACACGGGATCATGTGGAAGACTGGGCCGAGCCAGGCTGCACCTCATCCTCTCTCTGGAGAATTGGTGTGACACTGCGGTCACACTTCCTGCTGGGTTTTCCCCTATTATTCTACTTTCCAGAGAGCTCAAGTTGAGCTGCGTGAGATGAGGAGGCTGTGCCTGGCTCAGGGCAGACCATCGCAGCTCCCCCCCCCCCCGCCCCGCCCCTGTGATGAAGGGGGTCTCCCAGCAGATGAGAAGTCCCCTGTCTAACCCAATGCAATCTTAAGTGTTAAGTAGCCGCTGGTGGCTGCACTCACCGGTCACTCCCACCTACCCCACCCAGTCACATAGGATTAGTTTAATGATGTGGCTTGGCGCCTCCATGTTCATTTTTCAGATAGTCTTTCTGCCTGCCACCTCTGAAGTGCTTCCCTTATAGGCTCCATAGACTGAAAGAAATGATGCCACCGGACTACTCAGAGGAGAGGAAGATCACCCCGTGCCCCATCACTACTCCTAGACCACATGTGAGAAGTGGGCCTGCCTGTTGGCAGTGATCCGCACACAACCCCCAAGTCCAAGGCATTGCAGGCACCAACAGGCCTTCCATCACAGCATCTGGCAGAATGCAGTGGAGGGGTGCCACTCTGGATTAACAATCTGAGCTTTCCTTTAGCCTTGGGTGTGGGGCAGGGAGTGAAGGGGGAGGGGTAGAGGAAAATCTTCCTCATGGAGCCAATCAGAAGTGAGGTATTTCTTGCAATTTAGCTGGTGCGATGGCAGCTGCTACTTTCATAGTTGAAAAACTTTACTGCTTTGATTAAAAAAGTCACAAGTACTCCCGAATCCTGACTGATTTGTGGTGCCTGGGGGTCCCACTTACCTGAACCCTTCCTCCTTTGCATTCAGGGAGAAGACTTGCTGCCATCTGTGAGTGGGTGTGAGAAAACAGCACATGTGTACACACCGATAGTTACTTGCATAGCTGCTTCACAGAAGAGAACAGAAGTAGAAAGGCCTTTTCTAATGAGCTCCAGTGGTTGGGTACCATATTTAACACTTAAGATTGCATCTGAAAATATAAGAGATGCTGAAAACTTCTCTGGGTTCATTTTTCTTGCTAAGCACTGGTGCTACAACCTGACAGTAATCCAAACTTCAGGAAATCACCTTTTGGCCACATTTGACACCAGTAACAGTAACAGCAATTGTACACTATGTCTTCTAATATTGCAGGCAACTGCCCAGGCCTTACATGTGAGTGCAGAGCAGGCAAGACAGGGAGGGCTGTGCCTTGCAGAAGCCTGAAGACGTGGGAAGCTGCTTGCCGAAAGGAGGCATGGGTGGTAGAGTTTTCCCACACAAGCGTCCTTTAAAACTTCTAACAAAGCCACTCACTGGTGGCTCATGCTGTCGTCTTAGCTACCCAGGAGGAGGCTGAGATCTGAGGATCTTGGTTCAAAGCCAGTCCAGGCAAGAAAGTCCAAATTACCACCGAAAGGCTGGAAGTGTTCAAGCCCTAGTACTGGCACAACAAATGAACAAATAATAACAACAAAAAACTTCTAGTAAGTAGTTAAGCAGAAGTCCCAGGGGAGAGCGATACAAATCTCCATTTTCTAAGATTCATTGTGGGGAATTCTCATAGGTCAGTTATAAAAATAAAATTATCTATGCACTCACGTGCCAGCATCCCCACTCCTAGTACCAGAAAAGCGGCAAATGGTCCAAGAACATATTGAAATTGGGCTTCAACTTACTGGAAAAGCCTGGAGGCTTATTTCTGTCCCCCCCCCAACTATAGCTTGATATTACTTTATTCTCTTTTTTTTTTTTTTTGGCCAGTCCTGTGGCTTGAGCTCAGGGCCTGAGCATTGTCCTTGGGCTTTCTCAAGGCTAGCACTCTACCACTTGAGCCACAGCACCACTTCTGGCTTTTTCTATGTATGTGGAATGCTGAGGAATCGAACCCTGGTCTTCGTGCATGCTAGGCAAGCACTCTTACCACTAGGCCAAACTCCCAGCCCCTCTATTCTATCTCTTAAAAACGAAAGGGTAAGTTCAAATAACCACTTGTGGGCAGTGCCTCTAAATTGTATTAGGTGCAAATGCTAGAGCCCTCAGAGGTCAACATGGCTGGGCAGGTTGTAGGGGCTGGAGCTGAACCACTGTTGTGTGTGTTGGGGGGGGGGGAGTGGAGGCGGGGGAGGAGCTCCAGACATTCCTCATTGCCCATAGCTCTGGCTGCCATTGTAGCTTGGTACAGCACAAGTTCTCAAGGCTTTTCCTACAGGAGCTCAGTTCTCGTTCAGAACGTTGTTAACTTCTGCACATCATTACATGCACACATTACCCGTAAATGCAGCTAGAGTCCTGACATGCAACAAGTGCAAGTTGCAAGTCCAGCACAAAGACTTGTTTTCTTTCCTGTTCTCTTCCTCCTTTACAAAGTCTGATGTGTGAACCTGGTCAATAGCAGAGTGGGGGGGGGGGGGAGGAGAGGTGGTAGTGGTGGCTGGCAGGGGAATTGGGGGAGGAGGTCTGGGATAATAAGAGGAATTAAAAATAAGAGATGAAAGTGTATTTGGGAGACAGCCAAGAAGTAGTTCTACCCGTAGGCAAGGAGCAGGGAAACAGGTTGGTTCATTTTAAGGAGGATAATATTCCCTTATAAGATGGCAGCACAATTTATTTTGCAATTTCATGGTATGAAACCTCCTGGGCCTTTTCTTAGTCTTGGCTTCTACTGAATAAAAAAGCAAATGTTTGTGATGTCGCCACTCTGAAGTCATCTGGTCAAAAGCTGACAGGTCATCCACATATTCTAGTGCCCAAAGTGGGAGTTACCTAGGACCCTATTAACCATAAAATGGCCAACTCCTGACTTCATCTTTTGTGAAAAGCAAAGTGGTTTTTCATTTCCTCTTCCAACACTGTTGGCGAAGTCCCAGCTGGCTGCTCACTGAACTATAATGCATAGCACTGAACTGGACAGGAACACAAGATTCCCAGCTAAATATCAAGAAGTTCCCAGGTATGGTCCTTTTCCCCAGGTACTATGATTAATGTAGTAATATTTTCTCCTAAAATATAATCTAAATACTTTATTCCTGTGAAGTAGATAGGGGAAAAATGTATGTGATCCAATGAACTACTTTCCAGTGCTTTCTGCTTTCAAGATGGGGCTGTCCTGGCATCTAACCATTTCTCTAATGGTGTCCTAAGCCTAAACCCTTCAAACGCCATCCAGCCACTCCACTGGGTACTTGCTCTTTAAAGGACAACAATGGCTCAAACACTTTGATGTGTAAATAATTTAAGAGCCAATTAAATATTAACAGGATTTCTAGACTCTTCAAAAGAAATAGAGGTGGCTGCACACAAAGCAAAGCTTGAAAGTTGGATTAGGGATGGAAATACCACTTGTGAACTAATTTGAATTAAGAGATTACATGTCTACTCTAGGACTCCATGATCCAAGTATTTATCTTAGTTAAAGAAGCCCCATTTGCTGCCTGCTGGCGTTTGGATCTGGGTTACTAAAGTCTTGGTCCATCATCTGTATGTTTCTGAGAGGGGATGGAAGCTTCAGAAGGTCATAAGTTAAGGGGCATGACCTTGAAGGGGATATTGTGATGCCAGCCAAGTGGTCCATGAGTCACTTTCTACGTGCTCCCACCCTGACATAATGCCTCTCCTCAGGCCCAAAAGCAAGATGGCTAACAGGCCATAGACTGAAACTTCTAAAACCAGAGCCAAAAGAATCCATTTCTCTCTGATATCGACTAACTCTGGTCATGGTGATAGTGCCAGAATCACCCAACACACTGCCCCTTCCCACACAATACAGCTGATCAGAGTGGTACCTCCAGAGCTCACAGCCAGTGAACAGGGCACACAGCGAACAGAAGAAACATGAAATCAAAGTCGCTTTTAGTCTAGAAACCCTCCTCCCTCCCTCAGCACTTCATGGACAAGCCATCCCACAAGGGCAGCTGGCAGACAATGAAGGAGTCTTAACGTAGCTTACACCAAAATCTTTGTCTGAAGGAGCTCCTACAAACAGCCCAATAATGCGTGATTCGCCCATGAGATCATTCCAGAATTGGTCTCTGTGTGGGAATATGCTTGGTGTGAGGAAAGAAATGCAGCTTGTGAAAGTGTAATTTTCCACCACGAAAAGAGATGTTTCTGGGGAAAGTGGGTGGGGAGGAAGGAGGATGGGCCTGGGGCCAGGCGGGAGCATTTAGGCTTGAAGGCTCTCTCTAAGAATAGAAGACGCTGTTCTCTGTGTCACAAAGTGATCAAGGCTCAGGAAACAGACCCAAGTGGATGACCTCATCTGGATGCCCTGAATGCCAAGAGCTAAGGACACACACATCATGCGGGGGGGGGGGGGAGGAGAGGGTTAACAATTTAAAAACACACCCCCAGAGACACCTTGCACCACATGGTGAGTGCCACACTCAGCCTCTTTGTGTTGTTTTTTTTAAGCTGGCACTGGTGCTTGAACATAGGGTCTCAGGCTCATGCTGAAATTTTTGGTGAACAGCTGGGTTTCTACCATTTGAACCATGCATCCAGTCTGTTGGTTAAAAATAAAAGTCTTGGATATGTCTGGCTCCGAACCTCAATCCTCAGATCTCAGCCTCCTGACTAGCTAGGATTTCAGGCATGAACTACCAACACCTGACTATATGCAGTCTTCCATGCATTTGTAGTAAATGAACTTGAAACTACTGTTTAACCAAGAATTATTCCCCGAAAGGGTCTGTACCCATACAACACACATTCACAAGTTAGCTGGATTCATCCCTACTTTCCTCTGGTCAGATCCACAGATGGAATTGTCAACCAATATCCAAACATTTCAGGCAGGAAAGAACACTGGGTACTGGTGCCAGTTCTTTATGCACAGGGTCACTTCCAGGACAAGACCTCAACATGATGCCTGCAGTGGCAAATGTTCTCATCTGGGGACTGGCAGTCTGGAATGCAGAATACTGTTTCATGGAGGCTGAGGTATAAGTGGACATCAGACCCCATAGTGCCCCTTCGCCTACACCATAACTGCACCCAGCCCTGCAGGGTACAAAGGCAGAGAAGAGGAGAAAGCTTAGAGCACCTCCTCCTTGTCTCCAGCTAAGCTCATTCATTTCTCTGCTGGTCTCATGGGGAGGGAGGGGGAGTGGTCCTAGGGACAGGATGGAGATGGGGGGGGTGAGAGGAGGAGTGTGGTCTCTCATAGAGATGCTGGGCCAGCTGTTTGCTCTGTAGAGAGAGTTCAGAAAGTCATTTTATGTGCTGAGGGTCGCCCAAATCACAAAGCCATGCTAGAACAGAGAAGGTGATGACTAACGCTGGCAGGAGACAGGAGGAGACAGATTGGCCTTGGCAACTGGGAAGAGGAAGAGGGGCGGGTTTAAGACCTGGATGCTTCTAGAAAGTGCTACGGTTTAGAAGCCTCGTCTGAGAGGGGCATATAGCGATGGGAGGTTTGATGTCACAGTTAGGAAAAGGATAGGATGGGCAACATCTGTTCTCCAGACCCTATAACCAGCTCAGCCAGCCTGCACTGGCAAGAAATAGCCAAACAACTATCTTCACATCCCATATGAGGTCAAGAGAAAGATGCCAACAGTAGCTCTGTTGAGGTCAGGCCCCACATTACTTTTAGGTATTTTTTTTGTCTCCAGCACTGGGGGTTGAGCTTATAACCTTCTGCTTGCTAGACAGATGCTCTACCACTTAAGCAATGTCACCAGCCCTTTTGCTTTAGTGCCCAGGGTGGCTTTGGATCACAATCTCCCTACCTAGATGCTAGATGTGTACTTCGCCTCCTGACGTGTCCTTGGAGATAGGGTCTCATTGACTAATTTTACCCTGAACAGAGATACTCTCATCTCTACTTTTCACGCAGCTGAGATGACAGGATGAGCTACCACACTCATCCCAAATTTGCCTTAATACGTGCAAAAATTAAAGATTACATAAAAGCAAATCTGAAGACAAATCCACGTGTTTATAGAAACTCCCCTGCTGGCTCCTAACGTATTATGAACCATATGGAAGTATCTAGAAAAAGCTAAGAAATAGCTCTGTGATTGGGTAAAACCAGACCCATAGGTGACACACACAAATATCATGACAGCTGTCCCAAGCGATACCTCATTTAGTACTCTACGAGCTTCCCGAGCTTGAAGCTACAGTCAGTTTCATAGCTGAGTAAACCTGAGACCAGGAAGACAGGTTAATTTACACCAGAACAGAGGCTTTGCCTGAGCCCTCTTAAGAGTGAGGAAGAGAAGGCTTCTGGTTCTCATCCTCAGTTCTCCACAGCAGTTCTATCCTTTGCCCTTTTATTTACTGGAGCTCCATAAATTTGTGTTGGACGAGTGGCTTTTTTATTCTTCTTTAAGTGAGAAATCTACAAGACAAGACAGTCTGAGTTCTTGGTAGCTCCGAAAGTCTCTGCTTGAGCCAAAATGTTCCCTTCCTACTGAACTCATTGGAACTGGCGTAACTCAAATTAGTGCTCATTTCTAAGATCTTTTTTTTATTAAAGAATTTATTAACATTGATTTTTACATCATATTTCAAATGACATATTTAACAAACAAGTATTCAAGAAGAGAATCTCTATATACAATCACTGGCACTTAGATTTTAGAACATAGTTGAAATTAGGCTGAGGGTTTGTATGTCATAGATACATATTAATCTATGTATCAAAACATTATGTCTATAGAGCTGCAAATTTTTATGTCTATGTAGTTGTGTCCATAGCGTTGTCATTTCTAAGATCTTTAAATTATTTAATAATTAATTGCTGCTATTTACCATAGCAAAGATATAGAACCAACCCAGATGTCCCTCAGTTGATGAGTGGATCAACAAGATGTGGTATTTGTACACAATGGAATTCTATGCTGCTGTCAGAAAGAACGACATCGCCCCATTTGTTAGGAAATGGAAAGACTTAGAAAAAATCATATTAAGTGAAGTAAGCCAGACTCAAAGGAAGATAGGCTCAATGGTTTCCCTCATTTGTCATAATCAGTAGAAACCTTGGGCTCTCCTAGCAGAGATTTGCAATAGAGCAAAACCTAGATACATAAGGCCATATAGTATGACGCTAAATGAAAGGACCTCTAGGATATAGAAACAAAAGCCATATAATGAGTGACTGCTGTCCTTAACGTACTATGTTATCTCTCATCTTTTTTGCTATCCCTTGATTATCTCATATTGTTACAGTATCTTACTTTGTTATCTGATATATTGGATATATTTGTATTTGGTTATTTGAAATTGGATAGGGAAGGGGGGAAAACAAGATGAGGGGTAGGGGAGGGAAATGGGGACCAAGACATGTGAAAGGGTATCAATGTATGTGAATTAATATACCTTCTATCTGGCAAATATAATGTAACCCTCTATTAATTACAATAAAAATTATATAAAAAATAATTAATTGGTGCTGGTCTTGTGCTCTTGCTAGACTTTCTGTTCATGGCTGATGCTCTACCACTACAGCCACAGCTCCACTTCCTTTTGCTGGTTAACTGGAGATAAGCATCTCAAGGATTTATCTGCTAGGGATAGCTTGAATCCTGGTTACTCTCAGCCTACTGTATAGCTAGGATTAGAGGCATGAGCCATGGCTTCCCAGCTTCAAACCCCATATAATGAAGGAGCCCAGGGCTATCTCTAGGAGAAGAGGCAGTGCCCTATGATCAGGAAGGGCCTCTGGGGCCAAGGAGAACAGTTTGTGCCTCAGCTTTTGCCTGTAGGCTGCTGCCGAGATAGAATCCACCAGAGTAATGGTTGGTAGGACTGCAGGCTCCTGGCTGTGGAATTTCAAAGGAATGGATACAACCTATAGCCCAACTTCAACCCAAGCAATCCAATGAGTGCAGCGTATCTCCCGGCATGCACCTACTTACAATGGCCATGTTCCAGGGGTGGGCAGTGTGGACTAGAGAGCATGTGTGATGGGGAAGGGGGGGGGGCGGTGGGCCTCCTTCACTGGAGACACAATGGGTGAAATACCCTCTTTCCCACAGTGCCAAGCTTCGATCCAACTAACCTAGACTCCACACACATCTGTCCTTTAAACAGAAAATTTTGGGTGACTTGCTCTAAATTAGGGCCTTGTGCAATTATTCATACTTTGATCATATGATGCTGGCTCAAGTGATGGGCAAGCTGATTTGCTCAAGGACTAGGCTTTTGTAAGCAACTGGGACAAGTAAAGGAGTCCAGGCAAAGACAGCAGAAGCCAGGTATGACAGGGTTGACACGGCAATGCCCAATGACTGATTACATAGTGGGGCCAAGCAGAAAAGGTCACAACAGCCCTTCTCAACTCACACCTGGGTGGAGTGGTGTACCTGTCACCCTAGCTTTCTTTGTAGGCTGAGATTGGGAAGACTGGAGTTTCAGGCCAATCTGGGCAGGAAAGTCCATTGGACTCCATGTCAACGGAGGGGAGCTGGATGCAATGGTGTGTACCTGTCATCCCAGCAACAGCAACAAGTCTACAATAGGCAGATTTTGGTCCAGGCATAAACCCCATCCCATCAGGAAGTGAGGTTTACCGTTAAAAAACCACCAGCAAAAAATAGGGCTGGAGGCATGCCTCAGCAGCAAGAGTACCCTGCCTATTAAATGCAAGGCCCTGCCTATACTGCAGAAAAACAGAAGGCAGAGTAAACCTACTCCCATGTATTTCAACCCAGGCCCTCTGCCTTATCTGTACTGTGAATGGGGAGACAAAACAAAACAAAAACAAGTCCAACAATAACAGCAAAAGAAATACCATGAAAAAAGTAAAACAGGTATTAAAAAATTGTTCTGTATGTCAGGAACCCTGTCACTTGCCACCGTTGAAGACGACACACCTGGCAACCAGACTGATCTGCTCATGAACTATTAGGTACTGTTATTGTTCTCATGCACTGCATCTAGACCTGGGCAAGGCCTCTGCTATCCCTAAATCTCCTTCTGGGTGGAGGGGCAGCCCAGGTACTAAGCGAACGGAGCTAGGGAGGCTCCAGTGGGTGGCACTTTATCACCATGGTGGTAATGTACCTCAGAGGGTCCGTATCAAATAGATGCCACCCCATGTTCACACACTCAAGATGACCACAAAAAACCCAGATGGAGGAATTTACAAATCATTTTTCATGCAATATTCTATCCAGAGTTGGGCTGTGGTGGCCCGTAATCTCAACTATTTGAGTTTGATTCCTGCCTAGGTAATTTAAGTAAGACCCAGTCTCAAAGTCAAAGAAAATAAACAGCAGTGGAGATCTAGTTCAGCATAGCACACTTGCCTAGCATGTGTGAGGCCCTAGGTTCAATCCTTAGCACTGCAAGAAGGAACTAAAAAATGGATGCTTGGAATTTCAGACCGGATGATCCAGTGCGGCAGGGTAAACCAATAATCTCTGAAATTTTCTGAAATGCAGCCACCAGGACCCTCAGGAGGTAGCCCCCTCCTGTGGTGGCATAGGCATTCCTATGAGAACCAAGCTGGTCCTGCTGGTTCAACTCTACCACCACCCAGAGAGGCACAGCAGTTGGCACTGGTTGCACACTGATGGTCCCTAAGCCAGCCCAACTCTCAAGGGGAAAACAAGGATTCAACAGTGTATCAGTGGGCAGGGCTGCCTCTGTGAGCTGAACAGCATGGTCTCCAGTCCAGCCTCCTCAAGTTAAATGATAACCTAAGTATTCAATTTATAAAGACTTGTAAGAAATAAGCAAACTGCTAAAAGGCATTTGGCACAGAGCCTAGCACACTGAGCAGTATCCCAGCGTTAGCTTTAATACCTCTTGCTTGGCACCTTTACACAAATGGAGGACTATACCCTCAGTGAATCCGAAGGAAACACCTTTGTCTCTCAGATAGCTTTCCCCCTCGATCAAGGTTGGGAAGGTGAGTTTGAACTTGGGATCACTTGGGGAATCACCCCTGACCTTCATTCAGGCTTTGTGCGTGGAGACTCAAGTTCACACTATTCTCTAGCCCAGGCCAATTAGGCCCCCATCCTGCAGACAACAGGGCACCAAACACAACTGCCATGTCCAGCAGATCTGAGCATTCTTACAAACCTCAGCATTTAGAAGGCTGGATGATTGCATGTATGCACAAACTAGATGCCGGTGGTCACCAGAGTGGAAGTGTGAAGAGCATGTCTTCTTCATACAGTCCTCGTTCAGCAAGACTTACCGCTTCCACATGAGCAGCACGACAGCCATCTTCTGCAGGATGGTGACTCACACATTCCACTACAGACGAGGGACCTGGGACCAATGGCTGTCTGGTGGCCCTGCAGCAGCTGAGGACATCCTAGGAGCCAGTCTCTTCCCAGAGCCCACTTTCTTCTGTGTTTGGCTCTCTCTCTCTCCCTGACACAGGGCTGGACATGGCAGCATTGGAACTGGATTCTAGTTTGAATCGGGCTTTGCTGGATTCTCTCAACAGGGCAGGCAAGGCCAGCCATGTCGCTGGAGGTCAGTGGAAGCGGGATCATCCTCTGACATCTTCTCAAGTCCACACAGCGCCCCTCACCTCTAAGGGTAGCAGCACAGCCACCTCCTGTGGCTGGAGCACACACTGTGCAGGCTGTTGTTTGATGGTAAGTTTGTCTCTAGCTGATTTCTCTCTAGTCTCCACGACAAAGTGACATCTTCATGTTTGCCATTACTCACTGCCTTCCACCGTGCCTGGCACACAGTAGGTTCTTACGGGTTCCATAGCATGAATAAGTCCTGTGTGGCGGTGCTATCTGAGGTGTATGTGGGGAGCACGTAGGGGGCAGTATTTGAAGGGGTCCAGGGGGGTGGTAATGGGATTTTATATCCCCAGTTTAAATGTACATAAACCTCTTCCATCTGGAAAACAATTACAAGGATGGTCTTATCTTTTCCAGTGCTGCTTTGGGGCTCTCCAGGAAACTCATCCCTGCCTCCATGGCACCTGTCCCCCCTAGCCCTTATCAGGGGTCCCACACTCACCAGGACACACATGATGAAGGATGAATAGGTGGTGAGATCCACTCCTAAGATCTGCTCAAGTGAACGATGTTGGGAGCCAAAATCAGTGTTCATTTCAGGTTAAAAACCAAGAGCCAAGGTTTGAGGCCACAGTGGAAGGTGAGTCAGGGCCGGGGAAGTGGAGGGGTTCGGGAAGCTGCTGTTCAGCTTGGAAGCAAGTCTTGGAAGAACAGGCCATCCTGGTAGAGGCTTCTACATGAAGGTTTAAGTACATGGAGGCACTTGAAGGAGGAACATGGCAAGTTTCATGGACTTGGTTGCCCAAGGTGGCCTACAATACTTCTTCTAACTTCAGCTTCCTATGTAACTTAGGATGACAAGGTACTAGTCCCAGCCTCACAACCATTTCTATCCAGTTGGCCTTAAATCACAATCTTCCTGTTTTTAGTCTCCCAAGTATCTAGGGTTATAGGCTAAGTCACTGGCTCCTGGTTTTGAAAGATCTTATCTACAAATAATGATAAAGCACTTGGCACCACAGTGAAGGGGTCCCAGAATATGGACATTAGATCATCCTTTGAGAATAAACCCAACATAAACACTTCAAGATGGGAGCACAAAGAAGCCAATTTGTCTTAAACAACCAGGAGAAGTTGGCAGTTACCTGTTGGGATATCTTTAGCATTTGCTGAAAATTGTAGCTAATCCTGTGTGTAATTTTGTGTCTCTCTCCTACTAGGTGGTAAGTTTGGGAGGACAGGAGCCAGACCTATCCTCAGTCCCTGTATGTGCCCCCAGCACTAGGTCATGGGTAAACACTCGATACATGACTAAATAATTCAGCATAAAGCAAAGCCATCAGATAAGTCAGAAGGAAGCCCAGAAAACTAGATGGCCACTGCAGAGCCCCTAAGCCCTGACTAGTACTATACAGCATCTACGGATGCTGCCAATCTCTCTGAAGGTGTATGTCCAGGCTGCTCACATCCAGATATTCTAGGTCCTGGGGCTGCCACTTGCCCTTAGGCTGGCTCTCTGGACCGTCACACCTCAAGCTAAAGACCTGTGACAAACTGAGTTCTCTGGAAAATGGGTCTTTTTTTTCAAATGCAGCCAGCTTGTGTCCTTCCGGCTAACTCAATGGTCACCCCAAGCTGGTCCTTAATTCCTGAGCTCCAAGATTTGCTGTTACTTATTCCTGGAATGATAATTTTGCAAGGTGGTTCTTGGGACACAGATAATAAAAAGTGCATGCTTGATACATGGCATGGAGGCTCTAGCCCTCCAAGAAGGAAGAGAGACAGTCTGTTCTATGGGCCTTATAATGCAAAGACCAGGTAAGAAGCAAGTGAGTTGAATGGGACAGATGTGACAGACAAAGGTGATATAAAGACTGTGGTGGGAGGTAAGTCCTGGTCAGAGACCACGGAGACTGAACAAGACAGACAAATGATAATTCAGCATCAGAGGCCATATTGCCCTCCTCAAGGGCTGAGGTCTGCAGTGTTAGATGGTCATGATGATGACGACCACAAGGAAATTCTACAAGCTTGCCAGACACCCAATGATATTCCATAAATCCTCTGGATGCAACTGCCATGTCCTACATACTAGACGTAAAGCCACCGAATGGGGACAGGGCAAGAGTCTACACGTAGGAGGAAATGAATGCGGGCCACAGGGATGGCAAGGAGAGAAGACAGATAAAGACAGTGCCCTTATAACTCACTTTCTTCTAAAGGAGGTAATGATGCCTATCTCAGGTTGTGATATCTGCCCAGAAGTGGCAACTGACCAGCTTGTTGGTCAGTTTTCAAACTCCAGCCCAAGACTCAAGAGTTAGGACAATCACACGGTTTAGGCTGATTCTCTAACCTACCTTTTTGTCCAAATGCTAGTGTGACCCTGTGCAATATGGTAGACCCCCATATTGCTCTTACAATACAGTATTAGACAAGGCAACAAAACACAGTCAGGTGTGGATACACACACACACACACACACACACACACACACACGAGAAGCTCCTTTGCTGAAAAGAAAATGGAATCATTTTCTTTCTCTAAATCAAATTCATAAATACTGAATTTGTAGCATCAAAGAGAGGTTAAGTTCATGAGCACAGAAAGCCCATTATGCACATTGATGTCTCAACTTTTCACCTGGGGTGGGAGGAAGGAAGAAAGAAAGCATGCATGCATATACATACCCGGCTTGGGTACAGTCTCGATATGGCAGCACGGAAAATATACTACAGAAGGATCTTCTGCCACTGATAAGGACTATTCTAAAAAGTTAAAAACAAACAGAAAACAAACAAAAACAACAAACTAAATGTAAAGACTTAAATTGAAAAAAACAAACAAACAAACAACAAACTAGACCAGAGCTTCTACAGCAATTAACCATTCAAGGAATTCATAGCAGCATCTGCATCTTCCTGACACCTCCTCCAACAGATGGCTTTCTGCCCTCTGCAAAAGGCAGCCACAGTCCCGCAGAACTGCGGCCTCCCCGCACCCAAATACCATCACCTGTACTGCCAGTGGACCTGCAACTCCACTTCTGCAAGGGAACTTGCTGAAGTGTTTGCAAGACAGAGCAAACAGCACCCAGGCTGCAGTGGCCACTGCTGAGGGCACAGTCATGCCATATTTATAGTATGGAGTTCTGTTCTGCAGTATACAATGCAAGAGCAAGAGTGGCCAGAAACCATGAGCGAAAGACACTCAGATGGCTTTACCATAATTAGTTGGGTTTTTGTTGTTGTTGTTGTTGTTTTGGGACTTTAAAAAAATATGCTGGCAATATGTTAGGTTCTGAGAATAGATGAAGGGAACAATTACATAATCTTAGTCTCCCTTCCTGCTATAAAGAATCTACTGGAAACTGTTCTACATGATGTTCTTATGCAATCAAAAGCCACTTGGGGGGAAAAAATCATTACCAACAAAAACTCTCAAAAGTACTTATCCTAGCCTTTGAGAATAACTTTTGCCAAAGGGAATTGCTAATGAAAAAAATGGAGAAATTAACAAGTTGAAAAACAAAGAAAAAAATCTGGCCCTTTTAGCACAAAGTCAATACTCATCACACATCAAGCTTATTTACTTTCACAATCTTTTCCTTCAGAATCATCGTAATAAAAATGGGAACAGCATTACCAAATACATCAAGGTTGGTAGATATTACCTTCCATTCCTGGCTTTTGTCTCTCGAGTCTTAGCGGCATGGTATAACCCATGCAACTTTATCATGCACCTGTGCTAAAGTACTTACAGCAACCAAACTTAAAATCCTGTGTGTGCTATTCCTTCGCCTGTAATAGCCCACGCTGGAACTTCTGGTGATCTACTGACTGGAAGTGACCTCTCTAGTGATCATTTCTATCACTTCAGTGAGGAGTTCCGTTCTCCCTCTTCTGTGGCCTCGACATATCGTGTAATGGCACTGGTGTGGTCGCTGCTGCCAACTACTTGCCTGCATCATCTTTTGGGAAGCGAGTCCAAGGCTTTAGCACACTAAGGTTCCTCCACGAATGCCAGTGAGAAGTCAGTGAATGCTCACTGTGCAGTGGCTACAAAGCTGCATAGGGTACCCAGCAAGGAGGGGGTCAGGGCTGCACGTGATCAATAAGTTCCCATGATTCCTACCTGCAGAAGCCAACAGAACCAACTATGGCCCTGCTCTCACTCCTCAGACCAGATCTATAATCTTGGTCTGACCTGAGGTAGCTTACTAACTCTGCTAAGCCTGTTTCCTCATCTAAAAAAACCAATCAAACAACAACAACAAAAACTAGGATAAACGGTATCTCTGTGTGTGCGTTGGTACTAGGATTTGAACTCAGGGGCCTGGGTGCTGTACTTTCACTTTTCACTCAAGACTCGTACTCTATCACTTGATTCCCCCCCCCTCTATTTCTAGCTTTTTGGTGTTTAGCTGGAGATAAGAGTCTCATGGACTTTGCTCCTTAAGTTGGCTTCTAACTGAGATCAGCAGATCTTAGCCTCCTGAGTAGCTTAGTAACTTTTTTTTGAAATATTACAGTAAATGGGTCCTTCCTGGGACAATCTTTGGAATGGTGCCTATAGAATGCATGCAATGAATAGCAACTCCCTTCACTGCAGGCCAGCATCCTGCAGTGTAGTTCTTGTGTTCAGAACCTCTCAGGACTCTGTGCTAAATATCCAGGCTGCTGTGTGGTCTGTCTACAATGACATGACACAGAGAGCTGTGTCACTGAAGGATGAGGCTTCCCTCAGATACTACAAGCAGCCACCCTACTCAGCATACTGAGGACGTGTTACACCCAAGGGGGGGCCACCAAAGGTCACAGAAATCATGAGCAAATCTTCAGAAACCAGCCAGCTTCCTTGGGCCCTCATGCAGGGAACCTAGCAACAAAAAGATCCCCACATTCCAGTGCCTGTGTAGATTAAGCTGGCATAATAATGGCTGACACATGTATGGATAATATGTCTCATTCTAAATGCTTTAGCAAGAGTCAATAAGAGATAAGGCAGTGGTGATGCACCAGCAGGTGGCAGACTAGGGATCTGAACTTGGGCTTTTCCTCTCTGATGAGGGCTCCTTGCTTACTTGCTGGGAAGAACTGCTGGGGGGCGCTGTATGAAGGGATGGGACTTACCTGGGTACACTAGGCTTCTTGTACCCCAATACATCTGCCTTCACCTAAGTGAAGCTTTCCAGCTTGGCCTGTGGGTCACCCAGAGGAAGGACAGAACACATGAGTACCAAGAACAGAATTGCTAGAGCCATTGGTAGCACCGTATGGAGGCTGGTCTCTGCTCAGCCTGGGCCTCTCACTTTCCAGACGAAGGAGTGAGGTTCTCCACATCCTAGCCCCATCTTCACCATCCAGCTGGCAGGAAATTCTGGATCTGCTCAGTCCTCACATGGCTTGATGTGGGATCTCTTGGCAGTGCCCAGGAAGAAGGGTGTGGAAGGAATCGGACTTAATGTTACTGCCTTCTTATTCCTCGGTGCTAATGTGCCCTTCCTTCCCACACACCAAACTTGTTTGGACATATTTAATAGAATGAAAAAAAAAATGAGTGACTATCAATGCCAAGTGCGGTCCAAGTCTTCTTCTAGCATTTTGACCACAAGGAGCTGGTCAGTAAATGGTCTGCATTGTTTCCGGGGTGACTGCTTGCGCTGGGTGGTCCCCATGGTGGGGTCTCGGAGAGGCAGTGGATATTGTTCTCAAAAACATGCTCCTTTACCGCACAGGCCAAGTTTAGCAACCACAAACACACACGGCTTCCCAACTGTTCTACTAGGATGGTTCTTCTCTGGCTCTCCAGTCTTCAGCGGGGTGGGGGGGGGGGGCCAGGAGGAGCACTTTGTCTTCAAGCTCTTCCCGCTACTCCCTGGTCCAACCAATCTCCTGCTTCCTACTCTACAAACTTTGGAGGCGGCGGCCACGGCAGAGATCCACACAGCAGCTGGCCAACAGGCCTCCCAGGAAAACAAAACAAAAAACACCTGTGTTTCCTGATGGAGTTCTGGCACCCGGGAGGGCCTACAGGCCTTAGCCAGAGGAGGCAAGAACCAACAAGTGGTGAGTGTTGGCTTCTCAGCTTCCTATGCTGGTGAGAGCGGTGTGCTTCTCACAGCGGTCAGCATGTGGCCTACTGAGAGGATTCATGGGAGTTCGGAGCTTTTTTCAACGCTTGGGGGAATGTGCTTCATCACAGAGATGCTCTCGAGGACATTGGCTTCCTTTGAGTGTTCACTATTTGTTTCCGCAAACAATAGATCCTGTGATGTTGTCTGGTGTTGATGTGGAACAACCAAACTCCATTACCAATGGGCATCAGAGGCTAACTGGTCTCAAGCCATTGCCACCAGCACCTTCTGTCCTGCCCCACAGGTGCCTGTGTAAGCCTACTTCATTTTCCCCATCTGGGACACATAACACTTCCCTGGAAATCAAGATGGCCAGGAAGGAACCCGTAAAAGATTATGACTTCAAAAGAAATAACTCTGGGGAGATGGGTCTTTAAGGAACAAAAAGGTCACAGTTCCACAAAAACATCTGCAGAGGGTGAGGGTCACCCAGACAAAAGAGAAAAGCTCCAGAGGGCTGCCGCCCACATGGGCTGGATACACAATGCTTTCCAAAACTTCCAGGCAGCAGCGCATGTATGTGCCTGCAGCTGGAAGGATACCGGCTAGGCGCTCTGCTCACATAGCTTTGCATCCGTGCTCTTAAGAAAATATCATTTGGTAGGAGAGATCTGATCTGGTCACTTTAGAACGCAGAGCTTCCAGAACCTTCCCTTTCAGCTCATAAAATACTGGGCTGTTCAGAACAGCCAGGGGACACACAACTGCCCCCTCCTCCAGCAGGCAAAGCACTGCATCAGTATTAAAGTTTCTCTCACCCCTTGCACCTACGACGTTTTACCAGGGAATATAGGATCCTCCAGCATTCAGCTTTTGCCCCAAAGTGGTCTTTGCATTGCAGTTCTAGAGCTCTGGAAATCTACTGGCTCATGCATTTGACATCTACTGGATCTCATCAAGGTGGACTATCTCAGGAGAGCAGAAATATTCTCTTCAGGATATTAAAGTTGAACAGCAACTATGTGGCATGAGATCAGAGATCCCCAAACACAACCGAGGGGACCAGACCACGCTCTGAGAACAAGCAAACACATGTCTGAGATGCACAAGCGAGAGCCATCCAGGCTGTCAGTCACTACCTGAAGCCAAAAGAACAAGGGGGTGACTCTTCCCAGAACTTTAGCAGAACATGGTCCTGTATGGTCTCCAGCCTCTAGAGCTGAATGTGATTTTCAGCTAGTGGCACTTTGTAAAGCAGCTATGCTCACTGTGCACAGAGAAAACTAATATCAGCACACGGATGCAATCTGGAAACCCTGTTCTCTCCCAGCTCCTTCCACCCTCTTTCCCACAGCCACTTCTTCCTCCTCTCATAATACTTCATTAAAGTGGGCACAAAGAGGGCCTTGGCCTCTTTCTGTCTCACGCAAAGGGCTGGCAATCACACAATGAGAACTGAACGAAAATGGCAACAACAAGAGGATCATGTTCCTGGGTACTCTATTTTAACACTCATTAGCTATTGGGGGTACATCCCCAGTTTAGGCAGTACTCCTGTCATGGTTGGATGAGCCTCCTCTGGGTATAAGGGCAACACAGAGGTCTGTGGGGCTTCCAAGGACATTCTACAAAAAGAAGTTTGTTCCTTCTGTCCTGGAGTAGGCTGGGGAGGGTGTTCCAGGGTGGGAGCTGGAGAGGCCTGGGTAGAGAGGGCCCTAGAACAAGCAGCCTGTGGCCATGCAGCTGGCCTGGACAAGATTGGTACCTAGTCAGGCTCTGGAGAAGGGAGGCTCCCACAGGTGAGAAAGAAGACTACCGAGTTCAGGACATCAGGAGACTAGGACCAAACGCAGAGATAGGTGAAGTACCTACCAAGGCTTCAGAAGTAAGCGGGTTGGAGAGTGGGTGCATAATGGATTCCAAGTGTTTGTCTTAACTGGAAATGACTACTAGCATCTTCTCTAAGAACTACTTCTATCCCTGCTAGTATTAGCATTACTATAGCACTGGCTTCTACTTTGGGCTAAGAAGGTGCACCTTATCTTACCATCTAGGAGTAGCAGATTTCCCAGAAACAAGTTATATGATCTTTTTCTCCTTCTCTCATTGGCAGACATTTTCTGAGCACTCCTTCAGTGCCAGACCTGGCACCAGGAGTTGGGAATCCGATGGTGAGTGATAAGACTGGAGTAGCCAAGCCTGAAGGAGGCCTGGCAGGCTGCCTGGAGGCCTGAAGAAGTGGTAACTGAAGAATGTAGGACTTATGCAAGAACCAAAGAATTACCAGTAGTCCTGGCTACTTGGGAGGCTGAGATCTGAGGATCCTGGGATAGTGCCCAGGCCCTGAGTTCAAGTCCCAGGACTGGCAAAAACAAAACAAAGAACCAAAGTAGAGCACAAGGCTCTTCACTGACCTCGCCTGACTCAGCAGGGTCCCGCTTCCTCTGTGGAGCATGAGCCAACACCCCTGGCACATGCAATGCTTGGCCTGGATGCCAACCACACCCATGCTGAATTAGACATTAACTACATCAGCTTTGTCATGTCAGCTGCACTCATCACTTCTATTTTACACTTGTTCATGAGAGCTGGAACAAACTAAAAAGACGACTTCTTTTTTCTATACAAACATCACTAAATGTTTTGAAAAATATACAAGCAAGGCCAGTTGGGAAAAACAGTAACAACAACAAACCAACAACCTTGCAGTTGGATACCGGTACAGGCAAGACAACTGTAAAAAATGAGGGGAACTAGCAAGAGCCCCCAAGGATTTTGTACTTAGGCTCCTGGGCCCAGGAATGAGTGGAGATGACAAGCAGAGAAGCCAGAGGCACATGAACAGATGCTGACTTTGAACTCCTGTGCAAAGAAAAGCCTGGGCATCAGCTCAATGGCTTATCACTAAATAGGCCATAAAGCACCGGGCTAACTCTGTATGCGACTGTACTTTTTCACTAACTTTGTTCCTTAAGCAATAACAACAACTGAGCATGGCTGGCTGGAGGAAAGTCAGGCTGCAGAAGTCCTCCTGCACCTCTATAGGCCTTGGAGCAGAGACCAGGGTCCTCTGCAAAGAACATGGAACTGCGAGAAGCCAGGAGGCTCAGGATGGCAGTAAAGCTCAAAGACAGTGAGAGCAAGAGCATGCATTCGGCTAGGACCACCGTGACAAAGCCCAACCAGGTGGCTTTAACAACACAAATCTGCTGGTTGGCTCCTAGTTCTGGGGGCTAGCAGGGTCACGGTCTCTTGGAAGGCCTGAACAGGCTTTTCTAGCTTGGTTCCTAGCTTGCAGAAGTACTCAAATTCATGTGGTAGAACATCACTCCTGACAGTGCCTTTCTTTTTGTAGGGGGCGGGGGGGAACACCAACAAATTATTTTGGATTAGACACCCACCTTACTCCTGAATGACTTCATCTTAAACAGCTCTGAGTGCAATGATTTATTTCCATTTAAGTAATATCTTGAGATGGTAGGGATTAGAACTTCAATACAGGACTGACTCCCCTCCCCTCATCTTCCTCCCTCTCCCCTCATCCTCCTCCCTCTCCCCTCTATCTATCTACATTGTTGAGACAAGGTCTTATGACCCAAGTTGGCTTTGGCCTCCACTTCCAAGTGCAGGGATTACAGGCCAGCATATAAATTTAGAAGGGATACAATTCAGTTCAGAGCAAGCTGGTAGGAGGGCAAAAAGAGCGAAGTATGGCGTCATGTAAGTTAGAAGTGCCTTAGGGAGAGTCTCCTGCTTTTCCAGACTAGCACTGGTATACTAATATCAAATTTGGGCTTGGTCCTCAACCACCCATTAGCAGTAATTATGTTTCTCTTCTGAGCCCTAAGTACTACTGGTGGGAATCAAAGACTGGTTTTCCCCTGACTCAGAATTCTTTTTGTCAAGGAGTGAATTATAACCGATGACCCTCTGAGAGTGGTGGTGTACCATCAGCTCCTGTATCTCAGTTCGAGGCTGACTACACTGTCCAATCTTGTCTCAAAAAACACATCAACAACAAGGACAAAAACCTGGGGAAGATGCTGAGTGGAACTGGTTCCACCGCCCCCTTAAATCTCTCTCCTATGTAACTTGTCATATTGCCTATAAATCACTGGAAGAAAACAGCCAAAAGGACTTGTACACACTGCTGCAAAAGTTCATGGTTTGCATGTGCACACATGCACATGCACGCACACACACACACACTGATTTCTCAAAAGCTATGGGAAAAGCCAGCATTAGCATCACTTGCATGTTTTTCTTTGGTTATGGGGGCTTGAACTCAGGGCCTAGAACTGTCCGATTTTGCTCAAGGCAAGCACTCCACCACTTTGAGCCACAGCTTCACTTCTGGTTTTCTGGTGGTTAATTGGAGATAACTTTTCTTCCCAGGCTGGCTTTGAACTGTGATCCTCAGATCTCAGCCTCCTGAGTAGCTAGGTGGCATGCACAATGGATACTTGGCTACCTATGCGATTTTCATAGGCTTTTTTTTTTTTTTGTCTTTTTGGTTAGAGTCCTGCAATTCTACCTCAGATTCCCAAGTAACTGGGCCTAGTGGTTTGCATCACTGTGCATGGACTAACTCTATTCCTTTTCTTTGGAGAAAATATCTAATGATGTAAACCAGGCTTGGCCTTACACTCCAGCGCCTCCTAGTTCAGCCTCCTGAGTGCTGGGATTTAGGCATGTTCTACCTACCATTCCTGCTTATTTCTATGCTGTTTAACAAAGCATGAGTAAGAAAGCCTGTTGTGCGTGTGGTGTTGACCTGGCACACAGGCATGCTATGACCCTGTGGGATCTGTATTCTTAGAGCCCATCCAGACCCCCACCACCACCGGCTGCTCTCCACCTATTAGCAGAGGCAAGCAAAGGGAGCACTGCGGGCTGGGAGATCTGGTGAGCTGGGAGCTGGAGGCACCGTTAGGCTATCCATTTACTGTCCCCTTGCATGGAGCTCTGGCGGAATATCAGTGGTAAACACTGACAGGGATGAAGATGCCTCCCTGCTGGTACAATTTTTTTAAAAAAAGCAAAGCTCCAAGAAGGCCAATTGTGCTTACTGGGAAAGCACAAATGTTGCAGTTGCCTCTTCGAAGATTACCATTTTCTTTCACATTGGACAGAGTTGCTGCAGCCAGAAAAGCAATGACATTGAACGTCCTTCAAGGCAGCAATGTGCTATGTCACCCAACTCATCTTTCACACTCAAGTGGGGTGATGGATGGAAAGTGATGAGATCACAAGTTGATGGCTTTGTTTCTTCTCCTCCCAAAACTTTTTAGTACAAAAAAGTTCAGGACAAAACAATTCAGTTCTTTTATTTTCTTTAAAAAGACAGAGGAAAAAGAATGCTTGACGTTTTCTCACCAAGTACACACTTACATGCAAGTACACACCCGCTCAAGCCATTCTGTATTCCATCTTAAATGGTCACAAATTGCTTTGAAAACTCTCTAAGGACAAGATAGCTTCATAGCCCAGACTATGCACTAGCGAGCCAACTCTTCTCACTGTTCACAATGAACTCATTTTCCCAGCAGTCCAGGAGGTGGCACTTCCAGGGCTCATGGCAGGCGTCATGTGTCAGGAAGACATTCAAAGCCAGGTACTTCCTTCGTCTCCCAGAAACAGATGTGTGTGAATGTCCAGACTGTAAATGTCTGGAGGGATGGTCTTGTCTTTAATGCTACGATGTTTCAGGACATACACGTCATGAAAGCCAATGGCTGTCCTCATTCTTCAAGCTCAAACTTGCCATCTGCCACTTGGGGTGAAGACCCAAGCCGAAGCTCTTCTAACCACCTTCATCTCAGGAGGCTCTGGTCCTGTCCAGAAGCTGCAATTGCGGTTCCCAATCGCTGTGAGCCATCAGCCCAAGACTTGCTGGGTCGATTGTAAGAATTTATCCTCTGCTGCACTGCAGGCTCTGCTTGACTTTTATTAAAGCACACGTGCCTGGCATTAGGCACAGAACCTTTTCTATTCTCCATGGAGTTTGAAAAAAAAATCACTCGTATTTCTAAATTCTTTCCATTTCCTGAGAGCTATAAAGACTGAAACCCACTTAAAAAGCCTCTCTACTCATTTATTCAACAGGCTCCCCAAATAGTCTCTTAACTCCTTGAAGCAGGACCTTGTGTTTCACTGATATAACCCAACATGGAGTAGGTGCCAGTAACATGAATGGAATAGGCCATACACTCCATGTAGTCAACTAACTGCTAGCTAAAGAGAGGTTGAACTGCCTCTAATTATGCAAACAGGTTTCACTGTGATGCTGTCATACGTGTGGATATCACACACTGATCATGTTCATGGCCCTCAACCTCAACTGAAGGGAATGGTAGAGGTAAAAATGCACACAGTAGAACACAGCATGTCATGGTGAAGTGTGAGGAATGTCTTTGGCGCCAGTACTGGGGCTGAAGGGCAGGGCCTTGAACTCTTGCTAGGCTTTGCTCCACTTCCTGCTTGTTGGGAGTTAATTGGGGATAGCAGTCTTGTGGATTTTCCTGTTTAGAGTTGGCTAACTCTAAGGTCTTCAACTGAGATCCAGAGCTCCCAAAGAGCTAAGATTACAGGCGTGACACCTGGCTCTGGTGAGGTAAGGGTGTGTGTGTATAAATCACTAGCTAAAGGAAAAAATGGCTTAAGCAAACGTGAAACAATGGTGTAAGGGAGGCTAGAGTTCAGAATAAACTAGAGGTAGAAAGAAAAGAAGAGGACCAAAACCCTCCAACTGTACCTTCGTAGCTACGGAGGCTACGAAGTCAACTGAATACAAATGCAGAATCTAAGATGTGACGAAGGATAGATGAGACCAACTCTTGGTAGGGACAAAGCCACAACTTTCTGATCCTTGTCTTCTATTAGAACAGGCCAGTTAGGGTACACTGTTCTTATATGAAATGTTTGGCCTAGATAGAGCATGCTACCCCCTGAGGTGTCAAGATGAAATGCCCCCCTTCTGTTCTATAGTAGGCAGTCTATCTGAATTATTCTCCCTAGTTTCATCTTAGTGCACCAGGTCAAGCCCAGCATTTCTAGCTGATAGTGTAACTGCACTTTCAGTGCTCATGTGCAAGTCTCTCTTCCTCTCCCTGCTCTGCCCTTCCATGTGCTGACAGGGAAGCTTCCAGGCTTTTTTCCCAGTGTCTGCTGTACCTTGTGTGCCCACAGATCACACTGACCAGATACCATGTGTTCTTCAACACCAAGGATGGTCCTCTAACAAACTTAGGTCATTCCACCTTTGGGGCCAGCCTTCCTCATATTCTACCCACTGGGATCTGCTGTAATGAGGAACAGCTAACATCTTCTTGAAATCAAGAAATGTAAGGCCTACAGCGGTTTCCTAATTTACTAACCTGGTTATTCCGTCAATGAGGAAATCAAGTTAATTTAACATGACTTCTCCTTAGTGAACTCATGCTGACTGCTAGCAAACCTCCACACGCTTTTTCAGTGCACACAAACCATCTGTTCCCAATCTTTGTAAGCCATCAGCCCAAGACTTGCTGGGTTGATTGTAAGAACTTACCCTCTGCTGCCACCGCAGGCTCTGCTTGACTTGTATAAAAGCAACACGTGCCTGGCATTAGGCACAGAACTTTTTCTATTCTCCATGGAGGTTGAAAAATCACTTGTATTTCTAAATTCTTTCCATCCCCTGAGATCTAAAGACTGAAACCCATTTAAAAAGTGTCCTCTTCATTTATTCAACACATATTGAGTCCCTAGCCTACACTTTATAGTTCTATTTGGGGGAGAGTGCTGACCTTACTTAACCTTGAACAATTAAATGCCAAAAGAACACTATCCTTTCCCTTTCATTTCTAATCTTGGTATTTTAAAACACCATGATTATCATGGATGATATATACAATATATATGTATACATGTATGTATATATGTGTGTATATGTATAAATATATTATATATCACAACAGATATTATGTGATTGATATATCTATCTATCTATATATAGATAGATATATATAAACAAGACATGCCAATTAGGTGGTGGTGGTGTGTGAGTATTGAGGTTTGAATTCAGGGCCTGGGTGCTGTCCTTTAACCTTTTTGCTCAAGGTTGGCATTCTATCAC
The DNA here is from genome assembly GCF_031878675.1 of Megascapheus bottae. Taxonomy (NCBI): domain Eukaryota; kingdom Metazoa; phylum Chordata; class Mammalia; order Rodentia; family Geomyidae; genus Megascapheus; species Megascapheus bottae. The sequence continues at coordinate 36,181,606 of NC_143527.1, forward strand.
TAGAGTCTAGCTCCAACTTCTTTTTGCTGGTTAACTGAAGAATCTCACAGATTTTCCTGCCTGGGTTGGCTTCAAACCATAATCTTCAGATCTCAAGTCTGCTAAGTAGCTAGAGTTATAGGCCTGAGTCACCAGGACTGCCCAGACAGTTTTTACCTGTATAATTCAATGTCACTAAGTAAATGCACAATGTATGCAAACATTATTACTATATGTTTCCAAGGCTCTTCCTAATTCTGGAAATCTAACATGTATATTTATTTGTGACTCCATTTTCAGAGTCAGCCAAGGTCAGTTGAGTTTTATTACATCACCTGACAATGCTTAGCCTGTCTTCTTTCTTCTATGAAGGACTTTGTGCTTATATTGGACTCATAAACCTCCTATATAAAGGTCAGCTCAGAAGCAATTGTACTACCTCAGTGTCACGTAACTAAACATTCACAGATCCAGTGATAGGGTGTGGACATCTTGGAGGATATTACCTTTCTTTTTTGCCAGTCCTAGGGCTTGAATTCAGGCCCTGAGCACTGTCCTTTGGCTTTCTCAAGGCTAGCACTCTACCACTTGAGCCACAGCACCACTTCCAGCTTTTTTTGTGTATGTGGTACTGAGGAATAAAACCCAGGGCTTCATGCATGCCACTAGGGCCATGCTCCCTGACCGATATCACTTCTTGATAGAGTTGCTCCAAGTATTATTTGTATTCCTGAATTCTATTTCTCAAGACCTAATCCTCAAGGCTGAAACTCACTGACAGGCACTTTTGCATTGACAAACACCTATTGAGTTTTGAATTCAGGAAACAAAGCCTGTCTCTTCTTCCTCCAAGGAGTACTCAATCTGTAACCTATTATCACCTTATGATACTCATAATAGAATAGCTTTGGCATTACATTTCTGACTACAAGAATCTACTTGTTTTCCCTTTCATTGCTGTTGGTTGTGGGTTTGAACTCAGGGCCTGGGAGCTGTCCCTGAGCTCTTTTACTCAAGGCTAGTGCTCTACCACGTTGAGTCATAACTCCATTTTCTGTTTTCTGATGGAGAACTGGAGGTAAGAGTCTCATGGACTTCCCTGTCAGGGCTAGCTTTGAGTGACGATCCTCAGATCTCAGCCTGCTGAGTAGGTAGGATTACAGGCATGAGCCACCAGCACTACTTCTTAGTCTGTGTTCCTAAAATCTAAGGAAGCTCTGCTTTCTTTCCCATTTCCCCTTCCACCAGCCTGAAGCACCAACCTGCCCCCTGCACTGAGGCCAACACATACCCTGAGAGCAGATGCTTCCCCTACTTGCTAGGGACAAGCCCAAGCAAGGCCAAGCAAAGGCTTTCCGCTTGCTTTGGCTTAAAACCCATCACTGACTGACCTATGCCCTGGGTCAGGAAATGGTCCAGTGGCCGAAGCACGACTGTCTGCTTGATTCCTGTGCATGTTGTCCACAAAGGCCTCTGGCAGGCCCAGTGCCAGCCTTCCGATCCACTGATGATCATGCTGTTTCCTGACTGCAATTCCATTCTCTGTCGCAACCACTTGCTTCTATCCGAGGTGTTCACCATGCCTCACTGCCATCTGGCATTCATCTGTAGTCCCAGGGGGCAGCAGTTTCTTACAGGCAATGTGGAGCCTCCTCAGGCACCGAAGAACATAGGAAGACTGCATCTTTGCCATTAGGAATCACGAGGACTCCTGATGCTTTCTGGTTTGCGTTTCAATGCCCTGAGTATGGTCTTTCATTTCATCTGGCTCTCAGCCCCTTGCTTTCCTTTCTATCTCAAAATTGTGCTTGAAACTCTTGGGTGGGTCAGAGTCTCACCATGATACTCCTTGCTTGTTTTGTGACCTGTTATCTGGTCTTCAGTGACACAGGGGACACAAATGCTTTATCACAGTTTATCACCAGTTTGGAGGACAAGTGCAGGGTGTGTGTGTGTGGAGGGGGGTGTCTCAACAACAGGATCTTTGTGGAAGAAGATCCTGGATTTGTTCTACAGACAAACAGACTAAGTAGCCACAGGAGACCTGGGTGGTACAGAGGTGTGGGTGGGTGAGGAGGCTGGGGACCTCGGAGGTCACACCCTCTCCTCCTGCTCCTGAGGTGGGGCATTGGAGATGCCTCCACACCACATAGGACCCTCCCTCTAAAACTTGACCAGGATCCATCTACCAACCACTGCTAGCACTGGAGCCCATCACATGCTACCTGCCAGTGGACTTGGAACAAAGCTTCTGCCATTCTCCTCTCAGCAAGGCTGGGTGCCATTCTCCTATCCATTAATTCCCGACTGTAACTTCCTCCTGTCACCTCAGAAATCCCATCTTCTTGTCTTCTCTTTCATCTAAAGACAAGTTACCCTTGCTACTAAACTCATAGGAAGAAGGGAGCCGCTCTGGCCTTGTCATGTTCTGTTTGCACAGGAAAACTAGTTCTCACCTGTGTGGGTTCAGCCCACCTACAGTGTTTTCCTGCTCGAATTCCCAGTCCCCAGATCTTCAAAAGAAGCTTCCTCAATGCCCCCTGAAAAGTCCCCATCAAAACTGCTGGCCACTGCAGTGTCCCCTGCCTGTTTATGCCACCCATAGGTCAAGGGCATAAGGGAGGCAGCTCTTATTGTACTCTGGAAATCCCATTAATCCAAACTCTGTCATCAGTTATCTCCTATCTCCATCTAACCATGCCAGGGAATTCTGACTCTGTGCCCTGAATAGGTGGCATCCAGAAATGGCAATGCTTTTTTTTGGCTCATTTCTTTGGCTTTGCCATCAATTTTATTTAGGAATGAAGGCCTCGTATGTTTATATTATAGTTATTTTAAAAAGACACTAAAGAAATGATAATTGTGTTGAACTGTAACCCTTTTGTACAACTGCTTAAAGAAAAAATATATATAATTACAAAAAAGAAATGCTAATTATACTAAAATGGCCTCAGGGATGGTCTCAAGAAAAACAAATTAAATGCACAAGGTGATTAAATGAACAAGGCCCAGTGAGACAGAGAAAATGGGAGTGTTTCACTGAACATAAACAGTTAAGCGAAGCTGGTTGTTTTAATTTGCTTTTGTTTCTGTTCTTGAGATAGCATCTTAAAACAGAGTTAAGGCTAGCTTGGACTCCAGATCTTCCTGTTTTCACCTTACCAGTGCTGAGATTAGAGGTGTGAGCCACCATGCCAAGCTCCACTTAGGCAAATTTCAACTGAAAGTGCTGTACTTATAGCAGGTATACACTTCAAGAAAAACCATAATCGTTGGTGTTATTATACAGGTTGTAAAGCACATTTTTCCACCACTGAATCATAGGAATTCTGGGCCTTAATGGATCTCACTCAAAGATGTCTCAGCCAATTTCATTTTAGGAAAATTAGAGAGTACTGGGGCTTATGTGGTCTTCTATAATTTTGGTTGTCAAACAAACATGGACCTCTATGCCAGGCTGGTGTCCCTAACTCACCCAGGCTAGGATACTTCATAAATTTTCCCTTTACAAGGCATCAGGGGCCACAGAGGTCCCAGAGCTCTGTTCCTACTACTATTACCACTGGACCAAGATTAATGGGCTTAGCAAACCCTATACATGTCAGCAACCTGGATTCCTTTCTACTCATCCTCTACAAAGTACCAATGTCAAGGTCATATAAATTCCAACCATGATAATGCTTATTTAATGGCATTTCTCACAAGAATAGCTATAATGCTGTAGCAAACATCTATGGGTCCAGGAACCTAAACCAGCCCTCAGGAAGCATCTGCTGGCCCAGTGCCGATTCTGCCCTCCTCGACTGCCAACACCATGGCCAAAGCCAAGTTCAGGCACAAGAGATAACAGGGTTATTTATTTATTGACTAGTGTATAGGTAGTGATTTTTTTTTTAAGGCACAAAAAAGCTAGGTGCAGTGGCTCACCCCTGTAACCCTAGCTACTCAGGAAGCTGAGATCTGAGGATCAAGGTTCAAAGCTAGCCCGGGCACAAAAGGACCTGAAACTCTTATCTCCAATTAACCTCTATAAAACGGGAAATGGGGCTTGGCTCAAGGGTAGGGTGGTAGCCTGGAGCTGAAGAGCTCAGAGACAATACCTAGGCACAGGGGTAGGGCGGTAGCCTTGAGCTGAAGAGCTCAGGGACAGCACTCAGGCCAAGTTCAAGCCCCATGACCCACAAAAAAAGGCACAAAGGGTAAAGACTTTTTTGTTGTTAAATTCAGTTTGTGGTTGGTCTAAGTCTCTCACTTAATCACTACTCCCTACAGATCTTGAGTGAGTGGGGTAGGGAGGTTTCATGAGATCCTGTTCATTGTCAAAAGTGTGGGCTTAGCCCTGATCAGCTCTAGCCAGTAAAATGGTCCTCTGTTCCTCCCCTTCCTTCTCCTCCCCACTGGCCTCAGAGGCAATTTTGTGTTAAGGTTGCCAGTACCTGCCGTTCCTGGTATCGTGTTGCCGCATGTTCTTGATGAAATGAATCTTCTTAAAATTCTTTGGTCTGGGTGAGCCTGAGAGAGTCCGGCATCTGAAAAATAAAAGTCATTTCAAAAACACAGTCCGCCGTTTGCTGGACAGCTGCGAGATCTCTACACAAAGACAGGAAGGAAAGACCAGAGGAATGGCCTGAATCACCCAGGGCAAGCAGAAGGCTGCAGGACTAAAGCAGACAATACGGCTGGAGGCAGGGACAGACAAACTTCCTTGATCATATCGGTAATATTTTATGTGGGTCTCCAGAAAGCTGGAGAATGAAAAGGACTGTCCCTGCTTACAATAACATAACTTGACCATAACAGATTACAAAGGCATTACTCTTCACTTAAAAAAAAAAAGCATCTCCGCTGAATCAACATGGGTAAAGGGAACAGAAAGTTATAAATTGTAGAGGATGTGGAGCTTGGGGGAAGAACACTGAAAATGTAGTTTAAAAACAACCCTGAATCATTTTTCTTCCATAGCAAGATTTTGGCCTCAATTACTGGACCGTTGCCTCAAGTCCAGACTTGACTGCCTGGAAATCACAGCTTACGCCTGAAGAGTGTCAGAGGCCCACTTAAGTGGCTGGGTTTTGTTTGTTTCGAGGTAAGTTTTAAATAAATACCTGTTAAACTGAAATTAAGTTGGATTTAAGGTATTCTTTTTTTCCCCCTTCGAGTACGTGACACTTGCTTGCACTGTTGTCCTGGCCATGGGCCAACAGTATTTTCAAAATTACCTCGTAAATAGCAAGTTATAAAACCACAATATAACTGTCAAGCAAAACACCCAACGGCATTTGATCTCTTCTTGACAAAGGGGAGTTATGGTGTGGCTTTTGCCACCAAAAGTCTTTTTTGGCCCTGGGTCCCAGGCACTGACTCTCTCCATTGGATGTGGGTGCTTATGACCTCATGACTCAGAAAGGGAGTTCGAGAAAAGCAGTGCTCAGCTGGCTTTGGATATCACCCGAATTGTCAGGTCTAACTTGGAGGTTCTGGGTTAAGAGGTAACAAGGGATGAGCCAGCCAGAGGCAGAGTTATGGGAGTTAAGATGGTGTGGGGCACCTGAGGGTTCCCCCACCTGGTCTAGGGAATGGGCAGGGGTACAGACCACATCACTGCCCTCTAGGGAGGTCAGGCCCAGAGATCTACACATTCCCAACTCCCCCATCTAGTAAGTCTTTTCTAGAGCACCGAGCACGATGTATCTTAACCAAATACCACTGCAGCAATGGGTGCAGACCAAAGCAAAGGCATGCTACCAGCTATTTATTTACTGATGGCTTTCACTGGGAAAGGTTCCCCCACAGGCCTTGGGTCGAAAGGAGAAAGGTTCCTCTTCCAGCCTTCTCTACTACAATAGAGCTAGAAGCTGGGGCAGATGCCTCTCTTCCCTGCCTATACCCTGACACTTACTGCTCCTGACCCATGACAGCTGGACTCTGAAGGCCACTCAAGGATCCTGATTGCTGTTATTGTCCATTTTTCTGTCCTGTTTGTTGTTATTGCCATGACCATGAGCTATAAAGGTTACCTGTTTGGTTATATTTGCTTTCTAATCTCAAAACAACAGCTCTTATTTAGGGTCCTGGATTCTTGGCTTTTGTCGAAGAGTCTGCTGCAAACCTGCAGAGCACTGCCTGAGAATATACTGGCGCTTCCTGTGGGCTTTAGGGAGTTAGGCTAGGAGACAGAGCTCACCAGCCCTCTCCCACTCTAGACTTCCCAATGGAGATATAATCAGTTTGGGGTTCCAGAGAGTAGAGCCTGCTTATTCCCTCTTGGGGCCAACTCTCTGGATGCAGATTCAGAATCCCAAACTATTTCTCATTCTGGCTAGAGAATAGCCACCTAAGTCTATAGACCATCCAAGGTTCCTAAGAATCTTCCTATTAGAAGGTTCTAGAGACACAGGATTGCTGTAAAAACCCTCTAGAAGCATTAAAAAAAAGCCTCCAGTGGTTTCTGGATAGAAGTAAGGTTTCAGGAATGACTTCATACCTTACCTCACTCTACCCCCAAATCTGAGCCAGCCAGTCAGAGGGCGGTGGGGCGAGACTGCTAAAGAGAGCCAGGCACAGTTAGCTCACGGCTTCTGCCACCTTTCTCCTTCCACCTCTATGAAGAGAAATCAATACCAGCAGATGCCAAGGACAAGCCAAGCTGCTCCCTGTCTCCCATCTCCGCAGAAAGAGGAGCACCAAGAGCCTTTACTTTCCAGCAGGACTGGAAATGAGCAAAAGGTCCATGCCAGCTGGCAAAGGAGGCAGCAGCAAATAACTACCGTCCCCCAATACTTGCAGCAGACCAACGAAGGGTTTCCTCTGCACCTAGGAGAGATGTCCTACCTATCCTATTTCTGTAATTCCATGAACCCAGCAGGTGAGGCTGGTGGAAAACTGCTCCAAGTCTTCTCATAATGGTAAATGCTCAATTTTTTAAAATATTTTTTATTGTAATAATAAAAAGGTAACATGATATTTGCCAGCTAGAAGGTGCATTAATTCACATACATTGATACCCTTTCATATGTCTTGGTCCCCCCAATTCTTAAATAGCTCTGGGTAGAAAGAGGAAAATACTAACAAACCATGATATGCAGGAGAGAAGACTTTTGACAGAACTTAGTCTTATTTCTATAGCAGCTCTCAATTCTAAAGGCACACCCTATGGATCCAGCCCTTTATTCTGCAAGCTGGTTGTTGTCTTCCTTTTTATAAAGCATTCAACGAAACCACCAGGGGATCTAAGAACTGCTTCAGGAGAACTGTGGGGTTAGCAACAATTGCCAAGGAAACTGGAATACAGGGCTCCATCAGGTGACAGAAGGTTAAGCAAAGAACAAATTAATTCCAAAGCTGCCTACGTTAACGTGTAAATACCCCCATTTGAAAACATGTATTTTAAGGGATGTGAAATTAAATTAGGATATAATTAAATTAAAATTTAATTCAATGTGAGATTAGCTCTTTCTTGTTAGCACTGATTATAGGATAGACTTAATTACGCATTTGTTTGTACATGCGAAGCTTAAAAGCAAGTTGGGCTAATAGCCCTCCACCCCCACAGTTCCCCAAATACCTCACTGTTATTATCTGTCCTTTCCCATTTAGCAGGATGGGAAGAACGGGCATTAGCTCTCCCATTTTACAGATGGGAACACAGAGACTGTATGCCATTTAAAAAGAAAATCAAGCCAAGCACTCAGGTCCTCAGATTCCCCAAGGAATCCTGAATATCACACTGTAAGTTCCAAATAGGAGAACTTTTTCAAGTTAAAAAAAAAAGTTCATCTGGGGAAATAAAGATTTCTACAAACATCTTGATTGCTTTTTACAAGTTTGTATTTATGTAAGATTTGTTTGAAATTCAGGACATTGTTCTATGCGTAAAAGCTGGATGCAGTTGTAGTTAAGGCACATACGCCATTTTCCTGGGCTCCTTCCCCAAAAGGAAGGGGCAGGGTATGGACCAGAACCACAGACCCTAGGCCCATCTCCCCTTCTCATGTTTTTGCCTCGCCCCAGTGGACTGACCGCCTAGCATCCTGCTCGTATTTGCTGCAGCCCTTGGCTTCTGGCAGCCTTTTGGAAGATCCAGGGGTTTTCTGGCCCTAGTTACTGATGTTCCTGTCTGTCGTAGGAGGGACAGGCTGGGGCAAAGGCCAAAGCTCCAACCCCTGACAACACCGCTCCTCCACACTCACCATTACCAAAGCGAGATTCTCACTTGACTTTTGTGTAAGTGAGGCTTTGTGTTTGCAGTCCCAGCCTGGGGCATGGCCTCAATCTTGAGTTGTTCAGTTTTGGTTTTGAGACTGCACCTCACTCTCCAGAGCCCAGGCTGGCCTTAAGCTTTCAATCATCCTGCCTCCTCCTCCCCTGTGCTGGGATTACAGGTGTGTACCACTGTGCTTAGCTTCTGACTCTTCTTTGCAGCTGCCATATGACTCCTGCAAGGAAATGGCCTCCCAACATGTAGCAGTGCCTTCTAGGCCATGTAGCACGCATAGCCTGGGACTCTAAGACATTTCCAGAGACTTCAAAAATGGAGATTGCACTCTCTGGCTGACTTTTTGGGATAATGTCAAGGACCAGATTTATGGTTGAATGATGGCAAGCTTACTCTGCCCTCTGCTCCTCAGGCATGTGGGGCTATGGGCATACCCTTACCTGAGAGGGAGCCTCTGTCTACCCTCCACACTGGCACTTCAGTGGGGAATCTAGTGACTTTCTTTCTAAGCCCAGCTAGGGCAGAAGCAGAGGAGCAGGCAGAGTCTATAGGAGTTGACATTCTCACAGGTTTGCTAGCCTGGCAGTTCCTACTCCATCTTACCTCTGCTCCTTCTGCAGAGCTGAGCCCCCTTCAGCTCAAGGCTGCAGGGAGGATGCAAAGACAATGGTAGCCTGGCTGACTGCCATACAGATGTGGGCCAAAGGAGGGGGCAGGATTAGAGGATGGGAACTTGCTGGTTGCCGGCACTGCATGGCACAGCTCAGCAATTGCTGTCACCCAGAAAGAAGATGCATTGCCAGCATTGTCTAATTCCCAGGGGGAAAGGGGAGTGTCTTCCATCCCAAGGGAGTACTTGCAACTGTCCTCACCAGGTTTCCCCGGCAACCAGCGATGGGAGTGATGTCACAGTCAAGTTCTGGTTGCTTTTTCTGCTAAAAATCAAGTCTAAGACCATCTCTACTAAATAATCATCACTCAGATAATATTAGCCTCTTCTTCCACTAAATGGCAGCCTTCAAAATGAAAAGGAGGGCTGGGGGACGCAGTCAGCTTGTGCTTGCAAAACATCTTGGGTTTGATGCCCAGGACAAAAGAAAAAAAAAAAAAGGAAAACCACCACAAGGATCCAAGTTTGCAGGCACACTAGGCTACTCCAGGATTCAGTCCCTGAGACACAGATGGTTGCTTTTAAGGTTTAATTCTGTACATCAAGAACTTAAAAAGAACAATCTTGTTCCACCCACTATCTACATATGTATAACATGGAAAAATTACCTCCGGAGGGGGGCATTCTCCTCAATATCTTCCAGGGTCTCCAAAGATGATCTCTGGGAGATAAGGCGACGTCTGCAAAGAAGGCAAAAGCAAAAAACAAGACCTTGTAAGTCATAACTTCCCGTTGGGGAACTAAACAGACATCCCCACAAACCTAAAGACTCCTAAGCAAAAGAAGTCCATGAGGACAAGAACACAAAGGGCAGCAGAAGCTGTCTTCAACAGGCTGCCTGGCCCCCGCCCTCAGGCCCTCGCGAGCATCATCCAGAATATGGAGCCTCTGAGGATGATCACAAAAGCAACCCATTTTTTTGGTCAGTTGTGAGACTTGAACTCTAGGTCTGAGCACTGTCCCTGAGCTCTTCAGCTCAAGGCCCTACCCCTTGAGCCACAGCACCACTTCTGGTTTTCTAGTGGTTAATTGGAGATAAGAGTCTCATGAACCTTAGTGCCCAGGCTGGCTCTGAACCTCGAGCCTCAGATCTCAGCCTCCTGAGTAGCTAGGATCACTAAGCCTGGCAAAACCCATTCTTTTTAGGATTCAATTCCTTCCAAAAGACAAAAAGGAAAAAAAAGGATGTTTCTGGTAATATAGAGTATGATTTGAATATTGGGTAGATGGCTTTTGAACATTAGAAAATACTGCTAAGGATTTGAGTATCAGTTATCTAAACCACGTAACTGATAAACGTATAGTGGTTATTAGTTACACAGGGAAGGGTACAATTTCACTGCTACAGTTTCACACATGTATACTGAATTCCAACTGATTTATTGCTTTGTTTCTTTGGTGTTGGTTGTAGGGCTTGAAACTAAGAGTCTGGACCCTGGCTCTCCGCTTTTCTGCTCAGGGCTAGCACTGTACCACGTAAGCCACACCTTTACTTCCCCTGTTTCTGGGGGGTGGGATGGGTGTGGGGTTTTTGGGTTTTTTTGTAACTAGAGGTAGAGTCTCATGGACTTTCCTGCTTGGGCTAGCACTGAACTAAGATATTCAGATCTCAATCTCCTGAGTAGCTATGATTACAGCTGTAAACTTCCTGTGCCCAGCCCAGTTGATTTAATTTTACAGCAACACTGAAAGAAACCTCAAAATCTTTAGGATGCAGTAAAACTGATTTCTGTTTTGCTTTTAAATTTGGAAGTGCATGATTCTAAAAGTAACTAGAAACAAGAGTGGGGGAGGGAGGAAGGGGGGAGGGAGGGAGAGATCCTTTTAGGACAACTTCTCAGACCAGGGAAAAAGAATATTAGATAGGATTGTGCACAGCTGTAACTTCTCTGGATTGCATACCACCTGTTAAAACCCCCTCAACAAGTTCCTGCGAGGCAGCAACAAGAATAGTCCTAGATAAGTCAGGAATGTATGGTATAGAAGCAGTGGAGGGTGGTTGTAGCTTTAAATAACAAAAACCATTTCATAGCAAATTACTCGGGGGAGGAGGATAGATGGAAAATTTTGATGAGGTCTTTACCTTAAAAAGAAAATAGGACTTATGGGACTAAGTTTAACAAAATTTAGGTTGAGAGCATGTATTTATGTTCTAGACTGTTCTAAAGTAATCATGGGGGGAGGTGCCCATGTACTCACACTCTTGTTTTTCCCTTCCTCCCTCCCTCTTGGTTTTTGTCAATTTCAAGGCTTGAATGCAAAGCCTGGCTTGTTTGCTCAATACTAGTGTTCTCCCACTTGAGCCATACCTCTAGCCTAGCTTTTCGCTAACTGGAAATGGAACCTCTTGGGCTTTTCTGCCAAGAAAACGGCTTCATACTAGGGCTGGGAGGTTGACCTAGTGGTAGAGTGTTTGCCTAGCATGCACTAAGACCAGGGCTGGATTCCTCGGTACTACATAGAAAAAAAAAGCCAGAAGTGATGCTGTGGCTCAAGTCTAGAACTGGCATTAAAAAAAATAAAAAGAAAACTGCTTCACACTGCAATCTTCTAGGTCTCAGCATAAAGCATGAGCCATTGGTGCTTGACTGTGTATACTTCAACAGCTACTCCTCAACTTTTTTCTTCAGTATATTACCCTTCATAAGACAAGCAAAAAGGGCCCCCATCAAATTTTCAGGAGTTTCTCTTAATCTTTCAACATTCGAATCCTTTTAACGACACCCCTTCACCTAACCTCAGCCTTCTTGGTTCTCCTCTGATGGTCTAATCTCAGACCCTCGTTTGTTCCTGCCTGTGTCAAGCATTCCCACATCCTGGCCACTGTCTGCATGCAGATCTGCAGTTCCACTCTGCAGGTAACTCACATGGAATTGCCATGAGCACAATAGTGCAGGGTCTCACAATACACAGTCAGAACTGTCAGACATACAGTCGGACAGACCCAGATCTTAAGTGGGCCAATGCAGCAGGAACCTGAGAGGGTAGGATCTGATGTTAAATGAAGCCCATTCATCAGGAAACAGGATATTCCTGTTTCCAGGGTACCAGGGTAACTGGGGGCAGGGGAAGAAAGGTGTTCCCAGCAACCCAAGAAACAGCCTGCAAGCCATAATACCCTAAGGATCTGCACTACCAGTCCAGGCCCAGCCCTCTGAAATCTCAGGTCATCATGGAGACACCTGGCAAGCACTCTCCAGCCTCTCTGGGTGCTGGGTCTGGTTGATCTGGAGGCCCAGGCTGAGACTGGGCCATCATCCCCACTCACACATCAACCCTCTACAGCACTCAGGAGAGGCTCCCTACTGGGAGCATAGGGCAGGGCAATCCACAAAGGGGCACGCCTACAGGTTAAGGCTCTGGGGGCCTTGAAAAGCTCCTCAGGTTCCTCATCTGTAAAACTGTTTAACGAATGATGGCAATGGGGAAAATGATCTTAGCACCCATCCCCCTTGCAATCCCGGCCAGTAGCAGTCACCTCCAAATGCCTCCTGAGCCTATTTCTATGTACAATTAAGTCCACAGTCATCTACAACAGAGCGTACTTGGCAGCACAAGTCACACTTATTGGGGCACTGACCAGTAACACGAGGGCCTACCTAGAGCCCACTTGCTCTACTCTATTACCCCTGTCTCCCAACGATTAAAAAAGCAGTCATTTCAGGGGCCGGGAGTTTGGCCTAGTGGTAGAGTGCTTGCCTAGCATGCATAAAGATCCAGGTTTGATTCCTCAGTACCACGTACATAGAAAAAGCTGGAAGTGGTGCTGTAGCTCAAGTGGTAGAGCTCTAGCCTTGAGAAAGACCAACGACAGTGCTCAGGCCCTCAGTTCAAGCCCCAGGACTGGCAAAAAAAAAAAAAGCAGTCATTTCTGAGCTGAGTATGGTAGTGCACGCCTAGAATCCCAGCATTGAGAAGGCTTACTGAGTTTAAATTACTTAAGACTCACAAAGAGGAAAAACAGTAAATAGCCATTTAGTTCCTTTCTGTAGCTCAGAATAGCATCTTGAGTTTTAAATTAGAAAGTGAGGTATTAGCCTACATATGTGCACCTAAATTGTCACTGCAGATAACATATCCACAGGCAAAAATGCTATGTTTTCAGACACCAGAACCCTCAACTGCATCTGCCACTATGTTTTGGTGAGGAGCGTAGAAAATATATATTTTCTATAAACCTATGATTAGCCATTTGTATTTTTATACTTGTCTTCATTTGTATCTTTATACTTGTACAAGGTCGGACTTGCGAGGGCCAGCGAACTAGGCACAAGCCTGTTAGCCTGTCCGCAGGTTTTCTCCACTGGTCACATATTGGGTCTGTCCCTTCACCCATTAGCCAATCAGTTCAAAGCATGACAGCTTGCTAAACCGACCAATGACTAGTCACAACCCTCCTCCCGTTTTGTATTGTGCCAATCATTTAATGGAATCGTAGTGCCAGTGCTTACTGGGACCTGCCCCCTACCAAAAAATGTATTAAAGGTGCTGTAATTTTGTGCACGTGGCCTCTGGTCTGCACTCGACTATCAGTGCGCAGAGACCCGTGCTCGAGCTTGTCAATAAATGACTCACTGCAATTTGCATTGATCTTCAGTCTCTGGTGATCCTTCTGGGGGGCTTCAAGTTTCTGGGCATTATATTGGCACCAGGTGACGTAGTGATGGTAGCTCAAGAATTGCCCACTGTTTGCCACCCTAAGCAGGTCCCAGTCAGCTCTATGGTCACTACTTGGGCAAAAGACAATCCAGACCTCAGCAAAATCTAGGCAGCTTGATCCTCACACATGCCCATGGCCAGCTGCTCAACCAGTGTGACTGAAGCCTGGCCACTGGAATCCCCCATGCTCTGTTGCCCTGTGGGCCTGCCCTCCTGCAGGGCCATGTGGAAAGCACCCCAAACAGTTCCCCAAAATGCACAAGACATCCTTGCCAGGTAGCCTGGGACAACACAGGTCCATCTATTGTCCTGTGCAGGTTTTTACTCTAGAAAAACAGGTCTACCTAGAAAAGCACAGAATCCAAGGATTCCCCTGTGGAGAAGCTATTTCCAGTTCCTCCACACTGAAAGGAAGGGGGTTATCTGGAAAATGAGAATTTCTCTTTTTTTGTATAATAATGAGAAGGTTTTTGTTGTGTTGTTTTTCTTGGTGCAGATCCTGGGACTGGAACTTCAGGGCTCGGTGCTGTTCATGAGGGTTTTTTTTGCTTGTTTTTTGGCTCATGGCCAGCCTTCTACCATTTGACCACAGAACCACTTCTGGCTCTTTTGGTGGTTAAGTAGAGATTCAAGTCTCATTGGCTTTCCTACCCTGAACTGGTTTCAAACCATGACCCTCACAATAGCTCCTAAGTAGCTACTGGTATCTAGCGAGAAGTTGCTTTTTAAAAAGATCACAGTTGAGGGGCCAGGAGTTTGGCCTAGTGGTAGAGTGCTTGCCTAGCACACATAAAGACCTGGGTTCGATTCTTCGATACCACATGTATAGAAAAAGCTGGAAGTGGTGCTGTGGCTAAAGTGGTAGAGTTCTATCTTTGAGAAAGCTTAAGGAGTGCTCAGGCCCTGAGTTCAAGCTCCAGGACTGGCAAAAAAAAAAAAAAAAGGAAGTATCACAGTGGGTGACAATGACTTCACGCCTGTAATCCTGGCTACTCAGGAGGCTGAGATCTGAGAACCGTGGTTAGAAGCCAGGCCAGACAATGAAGTTCATGAGACTCTTATTTCTAATAAACTACTTAGAAAAAGCTAGAAGTAGCACTCTACCCAAGGGGTAGAGCACTAGGCCTTGGGCTCAAAGAGGCTCATGGATAGCACCCAGGCCCTGAGTTCAAGCCCCAGGAATGGTACAACAGCAACAAAAAAAATCAATTCATGAGGTGAATAGGTATAAATTCTCATTCCTCTCTTCCCATCCCTCTTACCCTCTTCCCTCTTTTCTTTAGCTCCCTCTCACTCCCTTTTCCTCTCTTCCCCAATCTGTTAAGATTCCTTAAAGGACAAAGAATCTAAAACCTAAATGCTCACCTGTAAGTTGACAGCCCTCCCTTCTTACTAAAATGAAACCATGTAGAATAAATGTACTTTTGAGCTGGAGACCGAGGTGGAACAGTACCATCAGTACAGAGAAACTGGCATAGCACCATGTAATGACAGAGTGCCCCAGAGCAGTGCAAACCCAGTGCTGTTCATCTCCAGTTCCCTACCCCACTAGATCTTTCCAAAATCTATCACCGTGTCTGTCCTTTACCTTTTGGTTGCAACACCTGCCCTGCAGGAGGCAGCTAAGGGGACCTAACTGTCATTTTCATTCTGCAGTGTATCTCACAGGCTAAGCTTGGCCATCTCCTTATCTCTCATAGTTACCAAAGCAGAGATCTACTCGTTTTAATGACTGATGATGAGTTAATGACTGCCTTGGACCGAAGTAACAGCCATCTTATTAACCAAACAGACATTTAGTAATAGACCTGCGAAAGCTTCATGTGTGGACACCATCAGATGTTAAGTGTTTATGTCTAGGCTCCAGATGGGACGTACCCTTGGGGGGGCCTCATTTCATGTAACTATTCTAAACAAGGACCTTCTGCTCCATGCATGCTCTTCTATCCTGCTCTGTCCACACTTCTGCCACTAGTGTCTGTTTCTAACAGTGTTTAAGCTGTTGAGGGACATAGCCTCCTGAACTTGTTCTTCACATTCAACAAGTGGGTTTAAGGTAGCATTGTGCACTTGAAAGCCAAGATTCTAGATGATGCCTTAGCAGTCATGAAATCCGCAATGAAGCCCACCATCAGATCCTAGCAGATAACATGGCATTCTAAAACAAAATGGCCTCGGTGACACAGGCTTGGCCATGTTCCCACAGACCTAAAGCTTCATCTGACAGCAAAGGTGGAAATGAACTTGAAAGTGGCCCCCACTTCCTCACATGGCAAGAGACGCTGTTAGTAGAAATCTCAGAGGAGAGCCCTGGGATCCAACAGTTCGGTGACACACAGGCTGCACTGTGTCACTAGGACACGCCCACACTCACCAGGTGTCTGGGCAAAGAGCACCTGGCTGGCTTCCCTTCTGCATGGCAAACCTCCTTCCCGCCAAGCAACTCACCTGAAGAAAACACACCAGAATACAGAGTCACAGAGGGACTGCCATTCCTCATAAAGGAAGGGAAACAGAATTAGTTTTATGAAAAGAAGTGGTAGAGATTTTTAGAAAGACCAAAAAAAGTATTTTTAAAGCAACATAACTCATTTTAAATCTGGCCATTTTAACACCTCCTGCTGATGAGTCAGAGTAAAAAAAAATAAACTTAATACGCCAAGGGTAGTCCACTTGTTCAAATAAGATCTGTTTCTATATTATTGTAGGCAGGTCAAGATATAGACTAAATGTTTGCAGAAATTACAAAAGCCATTGGCTCAAGTTCTTTTTTGTTTTAAGGCTTTTAAAAAAATAAAATAAATCAGACATGCCAAATCCTGGAAAGCTAAGGTGTGGGGCTGCCAGTGTGTTGGGCTGCTGAGCTGTGTTAGCACATGTACTAACTGACCATACATTGACCTGCACAGCCCACGTGTCCACTGCAGCTCTGCGGACAAAATCCCATCCTGTCAGTGCAAGTTCCACAATTCCCTCCAGACCAAGTTCAGGCTCCTTTGAGAAGAAAACCAGAAGGCAGCCAGGGAACACACAAACATGGCCACCTGGCCACCATGAATGCACCTGGTCAGTCTCCCAGGTGAAGATCAGGAAATCCAAAGGCCAGGTCAGGGCAACCAGCTGAATCACAATGCTGTATTCAAAATCACACGTTAGCCTCAGCTGCAAGTGTGCAGAGGACCAAAGAGATAGTTTCAGCCAAGATCTAGAAAGGATTTGCATGGCTGAGAAATGACACTCATCTTGCTGAAGAATATACTAGATTTCCCCTTTGTGGGTACAAAGTACAAGTGGGGTCCAAGCCAGGGAAGGGTAAGGATGGGAAAGAGACATCAGAATGGGGTCTCTTAGGCATCCCAGCCAGGCAATGGACAGCTGTTTTGGAGACATCACCTTTTTTCCCCACAGATGAGACAGTCATTGGAAGAATGCATGTATATGCTGAAGACTTCCTAAGCCTAACACACATTTATATATCATCAGGTACCCAACCCTATGGGGTTTGTGGCCCAAAGATGGAAGATGTGGGGGGGGGGAGAGGGGAGGGAAAGAGGGGAGAGAAACTCTGCCAGGAAGTTCGTACCCCTCACTCCAGGGCAGGAAGGCGCAGGTCCGGGGGAGCTAATTTAATTAGAGTCAACAGGCTCCCAGTCAGGCTGCGGGACCTTTAGAAAGCTGCTCTCCTGAAAGGACATTGGCATTAACTGCTCCCCAGAGTCTCCCCTCCTGGTTTCCAGCCTGACCTTTCTCTGTTCTGAAGGGCCTTTGGTGGCAATGGGTTTTGACGGCTTAGAAACAGCATGCAATTATTCATAGCAAACTTGAGATTCATGGAGTTTCATAAATCTTTGTTTTCCAGAAGTCTTTTAGACAAACCAGATCCACGCCAAACAGCAGCTTACAGTAACAAAACAATGCTTCTTTAGTGTCTATATTTAGATTATCCAATTTGCATCCAGAGGTTTTTTTTTTTTTAAAGCATACTAGGAATCCCATTTTAAAAAAAAGTTTAGGGAATTTTTTTCCTTCTGACACATTACAGTTAGTATTCATATTCAGGAATGTATAATCTTTGTAATTAGGATAATAAGAGGATACATCAAAAAGCTAAAATGAGTGAAGGCTTTCAGTATACAAGGGATACTCTTCCTAGAGAGAAATCTATTATTATTTGTGGGGTGGTGGAGGAAGTAAGGACCCTATGCTTGGGATTGTGTTTCTTTTTTTTCTTTTGCAATAAATCTGTTTTCTATTCTAAGTTAGTTTGATGGCCTTTATAATGTTCTTGATGGTTCTTTATATTTGAGAATGTTATTTTGTGCAAATGTCTGTATCTGAATTCTTTTACTTGAGATCAGAGATAAGTATCTCATTTATTCTGTAAATGTGGCATTCTGGTAATAGATTAAAAGACATGTAATTAGTAGAAGGTTTAATCAATTCAAAAATAACCCAAAAGGGAATGCAAACATTGGATGGATTTTGTTTTTAGTTTCAATCTGCTAGTCTTATTGGAGAATGAAAGAGGTAATGACTTTCCTGCCAGTGTCTTCTCTTCCCTCCATTTCTCCCAGTTCCTCCCTCCTGTTTCTACCCAAGAGTTGAATAGTTCACTTTCATTTGCGTCGTGAGCTCCACTGCTGCACTTTTTTCCCCTTATTTAAGCTCTTCAGTTCTCTACCCTCCCCAACACCTTCCTGAAGGTCCACACTTGAATATACCATAAAGAAAACACTCATCAAAAATTTTAAAAAAGACATCTTTTCCCACATTTTGGAGTTCATTTTAACGTATGTATTGTTTTATATAAAAATACATATGAAGACGAATGTAGACATTGCTCCTTTGGGTTTCTCTGCTATCAAAAGGCTTCATGTTTCTTCTTGGCTACCCAGCCTTATTGCCTTTATCAAAAGCCGAACCAGGACTGGACACAGCGCAGTTGCTGGCTTCATAAATGGCTTCAGGGGTTAAGAGATGCCCTAGGGTGATAAATATCTAAATTCATGTAAGCCAGATCATTTTCTTATCATTATTTTACATTCAGCCATTTTGGCTGTAGGTACCTTGAGGACCTGCTATGAAATGCCTCCAATGACAAGTGTGTTACATAGGACACAGCAGATGTTTAATAAACCCCTGAACAGCTGGCTCAGAAGGGGCAAGGGTAGAACTCAATATTCCTGGGGAGTCTTTCGTATGACTTCTCAGGCCAGATCAAAATCCCAAAACAAGAGTTTAAACATCATCTGGGACATTGGTGTTCAAACTTCTTCTAGGCAGTCAAATGCTTCTTTTCCAAAAAGTAAATCTGAAACAAAGTCCCCAAATACACAAGATTGAAATTTCAAACTTTATAAATTTGAGAGTGTTCTATTTACTTATACTTCAATTGCTGTTGGCCAGTGAACTATGTTGATCATAGAAACAAGACTCGGAAGGGATGGATGACATTTCTAGTTGAAGGTTAATGTAAGCATCTCATTTGGGTTTTGTGGTCCTGCTTGTACAATAGAGATATAGTCCTCGTTGGCAGAGAGAAGCAGGTGCCTATGGTATCATTGCCATTTTTTATACATCATTTAATGTAATACTCAGCAGGTTAAGCTTAATTACATAAAAGCGACTTACCCTGGCAGCAATGCACATTAATTATTTAACTATGCACTAATTAACAAGTTACATGAGTATAGGGTTTTTCTACAGAACATATTTTTACTGTTTATTTTACTGTAGTTTAAAAGCCACTTTAAGCTGGGCAGATGGTTCACACCTGAAATCCTAGCTACTCAGGAAGCTGAGAGCTGAGGATCACTGTTCAAAGCTAGTGTGAGCAAGAAAGTTGGTGGGACTCTCATTTCCAATACATCACCAAAAAACCAGAAGTAGAGCTGGGACTCAAATGGTAAAATGCCAGCCTAGAGTGAAAAAGCTAAGGGATTGTGCCCAGGTCCCCAAATCAAGCCCTAGTACTTGCATAAATATTAAAAACCAGTTTATATACAACTATACATGCATATATTTTTACACAATATGCATGTTTGATAAAACTCAAAATGTTAAACAGCGACCTCATATGACCAGCAATTCCATCTACTCCTAGACATAATGGAAAAGAAATGGAGACATAATGGAAGAGAAATGGAGACATATGTCCACACAAAACCACACATAAGCACTATTCATAATAGCCAACAGGTAAAAGCTCAACTATTTACCAACTGATAAATAACACACAAAGGTGTGAACTGCTGGTATCTACTAGAAAACATTATGCTATACCAAAGCAGATCGTCACAGGAGACCACACAGCACAAAGCATATGGTTCCAGTTACCGGAAATGTCCAGAAAAGGCAAACCCAGAAAAAAGCACATTACTGGATGCATTGAGCAAGGAAGGGAGAGGAGGAATGAGTAGTGACTACCAGTGACCATGAGGCTGCTTCAGGAGGTGGTGAAAACTTTCTAAAATGAGACAGTGGTAATTATTGTACTACTCTGTGACTTCACTAGAAACCACTCAACAGTATATTTTGAACAGATGGCATGTGGATTATATTTCAATAAAGCTGTTAAAATATTTACAAATGATATATAGAAACTATGTGTGCAAAAAAAGTGTATTTGAAAAAACAGTAGAAAGGAATCAAACATTTGTAGAACTTCCAGAACTCTGGCTGCAATACCAGCCTTACTGTGAAAAGTGTTATGTGGCTCCATCTCTTCTTATCAAGACTACAAAGACTATGAAGGTTGAACAACACACTCAGATCAGAGCTAGAGCGGGGGGGGGGGGGGGGGGGGAATGACAAGTTCTAAAGACCAGCGGTCACATTTCTAGTTTATCTTTTTATGGGTTTGGCTGGGGCACTTAAAGGCCCATGCCTGCAATCCTAGCTACACTCAGGAGACTAAGACTCGGAAGATTACAAATTCAAAGTACTTGTTATCCCAGAAACAGTGAGAAATGTTAAAATAGAAGGATAACAGCTCAGGTTGGCCTCCCAAGGCAAAAGGCAAGATCTTATCAAACCTCCAGGAGCTCAACAGGTTGGAAGTGTGGTTCAAACAATGTAAAGTTCCAAGTACAAAACCCCACTGCTCCCCCAAAATGTAGGGTCAATATTTTTTTATGGGTAGTTGCTTCCAGAGCTTGGTGGGCAGACTCGCAACAGAGCAGGGTCAGCTGGTAAAATGTACAGAGCTCACAGATCTCTTGCAACAAATAAGCCATCCACTTGGTCTCTGCCCCTTCTATCCCCTCTCACTCTGCACCTCTCCTGAGCAAATAGGAAGGGGGCTCCGGATTTCATCCTCTACCTCCCTTTCCTGGCCTCTGGAGGAGACAACACTACTTGTGACTCTCTTGAAAAGCTACGGTTTTTTTTTCAGAAAGCACCCACCAGCACCTTGAGGTGTCCAGGGAGGGGGCAAAGGAAGACAACACACAACCCAGGATGCTCTGTCAGCGTCTGCAGGGCACTTTAATTTTTAACATCTCGCCTAAAGCCTTTTGAAGATATATTATTAGTGCAACAGCATCACCCGATACGTAATTAGCAACCACAGTCTAATTACCAGGAGGTTCAAGAAAGGTTTTGAAAGTCAGTCTTCCACAAGAGACCTGGGTCCTAAGCCATGTGAATTGTCTCTACGGGTTCTGTTGATTGGCCTTCACAGCCCACCTCAGATGGCTGAGATGACATTTTATGCCGGCCATTTGGTATGGTATCTTGTGGTTGGAGAGAGAATACATTCATAATGACTGCGGAGGGTGTGGGATAGATATTCCATTTTAAACCCAGGTCTTCAGAAAGCAACAAGTTTAAAATAAATGCAATCCTCCAGCACTAGAGGCTCACATCTGTAGTCCTAGTTACTTAGGAAGGTGAGATCTGAAGGTCATAATTCAAAGCCAGCCCAGGTAAGATGGTCCATGAGATTCTTTTCCCCAAATAACTACTCAATTCCACAAAAGCTAGAAGTGGTACTGTGGCTCAAGTGGGTGAGTGATAGCTTTGAGCAAAAAGAATATCAGAGACTGTACCCAGGCAGAAGTAAGGCCCTAGGGTTTTTGCCATTCCTGAGCCTTGAACTCATGGCCTCAGCACTCTCCTTGGTTAGAGCTCGATCACTTGAGCCACAGCACCACTTCTGGCTTTTTCTATGTGGTACCAAGGAATCAAACCTGGGTCTTCATGCAAGCTAGGCAAGCACTGTACTACTAGGCCAAACTCCTGGCCTCCATATGATGTCATTTTTTATAGTGAGATCCTGCAACAGGGTCCCTGGACCTACTAGGGGCCCTGGGAGCCTTCAATGCCAGTGTGTGTGTGTGCCCATTTGTCCATTCCCTTACTGATGTTCAATCATGGGTCTTGAGAAATGGAAAACGTTGCCCCCTTCTACACAACTAATATAAAAGCAGGGCAAACCCAGACACAGGTAAACCACTCATAAGCAACTCTCTCCACCAAACCTCTGGGGACAGGAGGGTTGGTGTGGCAGAAAGAAAACTTCTGTGTGTGGTCAGACATTTCTTCGTTACATGGAAGGCTTAGAGTAGATCAAAACCCAGGGCACCCAAGTTGGGCGCTGATAGCTCATACTTATAATTATAACAACTCAGGAGGCTGAGAGCTGGAGGATCATGATTCAAAGACAAACCAGGGACTCAACTCAGGGGGACAAAGATGGCGCTGAAACAATAGGGATCCAGCCTAGCTCTCTCACACAAAAAGAGAATTAGGGAATCCCAGGAGCCAATTATCTTAAGAAATCAACAACTACAAATTTAAGAAGCAATGGAGAAATGGAGAAAGACTAGAACCATTTACCTTAAAATGAGGAACAAGCCAGGGATGCCCACTCTCTCCACTGCTTTTCAATGTAGTGCTGGAACCCTTCTCCAGAGCAATAAGGCAAAAGAAGGATATCAAAGGCATCCACATAGGGAAAGAAGAAATTAAACTATCCCTATTTGCAGACAACATGATCCTATACATGAACAACCCAATAAACTCCACTCCCCAAACTCCTAGAATCAATGAATCACTTTAGCAAAGTGGCAGGATACAAAAATCAGCCTTCAAAAGCCAGTAGCTTTTCTGTATACCAACAATACACAAACAGAAGGAGAAATCAGGAAAATGATCCCATATGCAGTAGCTCCCCCAAAATAAAATATTTGGGAATTAATGAAAACCATAAAAGCCTAAACAACAAAATCAAAGAGGATACCAGGAAATGGAAAGACATCCCATGCTCATGGATAAGGGAGAACCAACACAGTGAAAATGGCCATAATGCCAAAATACCAAAGACATTCTTTACTGAAATGGAAGAAGTAGTCCAAAGGTTCATATGGAACAACAAAAGACCTAGAATAGCCAAAACAATTCTAGGCAAAAAGAGCAATGGAGGTGGTATTACAATACCAGACTTCAAACTCTACTATAGAGCCATAATAACAAAAACAGCATGGTATTGGCATAAACGTAGACCAGATAGTCAATGGAACAGAAGATCCAGAAATAAAACTACATATCTATCTTCAACTTATATTCGACAAAGGAGTCAGACATATACAGTGGAACAAACATAGTCTATTCAATTATTGGTGCTGGGAAAACTGGGCAGCCACATGCAGAAAACTAAAAATTAATCCCAGCCTATCACCATGCACAAGCATGAACTCAAAATGGATCATAAACCTCCATTATCAGACCTGAAACCACTACTTGCCAAGAGTAGGAGAGACACTGGAACTCATAGGCACAGGCAAAAGCTTCCTGAACAGAGTCCCAGGGTCACAACAGATTGGAGAGAGACTTGAAAAATGGGACTATCTAAAAAGTTTCTGCACAGACAAAGGCATATAGCGACTAAAGTAGAAAGACAGCCAACCAACTGGGAAAAGATATTTACCAATAATATATCAGACAAATGCTTAATATCCAATATCTACAGGGAACTCAAGAAACTAATCACTAAGTGGGCAAGGGAATTAAAGAGAGAGACATATCAAAATAAGATATTAAAATGGCAAAAAATATGAGAAAATGCTCATCATCCATGGCCAAAAAGGAAATGCAAATATAAACAACCCTAAGATACCACCTTACTCCAATTAGAATGGCTAATATTCTGAACTCAATGACAAATGCTGGCAGGGTTATGGAGAAAGAGGAACCCTACTGCTTTGCTGGTGGGAATGTAAACTAGTACAACCACTCTGGAAGGCAGTTTGGAGGTTTCTTTAAAAACTGAAAATAGACCTTCCCTACTATCCCGCCATACCTGGGCATCTATCCAGAGCATCATAACACAGGATATGATAAGGACACCTGCTTAGCCACTTTCATCTCTGCACTATTCACAATAGCCAAGTGATGGAAACAACCCAGATGTGTATGTGATACACACATACATACACACACACACACACACACACACACAGGAATTGGACAGAGCCAACAGACAAGATAAAATAATGGCATTCGCTGGGAAGTGGATGAAACCAGAATGAATCATGCTAAGTCAAGACCAAAGGAACAAAAGGCATATGGTCTCCTTAATATGTGGATATTAGATCCAAATAGTACAAAAGCGATGACTCAATATTTGAGTGCCCAAGGTTATGGACATGATCTTGGAGATAAACATATCTATGTAGACATAAATATCTATGTAGACATAAATATCTATGATGGGATACATACTTATAGATATGTTTTATTAAATAGATTAATATGTATCTATGATATACAAACCCTCAGCTTAATTATGTTCTAAAATCTATGGGCCAGTGATTACATATAGAGATTTCCTTCTTGAATACTTGTTTGTTAAATATGACATTTAAAATATGATGTAAAAATCGGTGTTAATAAAATCTTTAAAAAAAAGACAACCCAGGAAGAAAAATCTATGAGATTCCAGCTCCAATTAATCAACAAAAAGGCAAAAGTGGAGGTGTGGCTTAAGTGTTGGGGTACCAGCTGTGAGCAAGCTGAATGGAAATGAGAAGCCTTGAACTCAAATCCCAGAGGGGAAAAAAAGGCAGGCCCAGGCCACATGCTTGTGGTAATTTGGGGGAACAATATGAACTAAGGCCTTCACAGATACATTTAAGTTCTTCAAATATTCCTGAGTCTTGTTCTGACCACCACTTTGTATGTGGAGAAAACTGAATTCCAACATGGTACATAATTTGTCCAAAACTTTAGTGCCAATAGATGGTAAGTGGATGAGGCTAAGTCTTTTTCCTTTTTGATACTCTGATCTCCAATTAGCTATCCAAAAGCCAGAAATGGAGCTGTGGTAGAGCACTAGCCTTGAGTGAGAGCACTCAGGGGGAGCACTCAGGTCCCGAGTTCATGCCCCGGGACTGGTATAAATGTGCAGGAAGGCACTGGCACATGCACACACACCACATTCTTAGTTGGGTATGCTGCCTTAAGCCTATAATCCTAGCTATTTGGGAAGCAGAGATTTCAGGATCATGGTTTGAGACCCACTTGTGCCTAAAAGTTCCTGAGATTCCATCTCAACCAATGGCTGTGCATCATGGCCAAGCACCTATCATCCCAGCTACAGTGGCAGCATGATGCTGGATGCAGTGGTGCTTTCCAGTCAGCCCCTGGGATAGGAGGAAGCCGAGAATAGTGAGGCATTAGTTGAGACCATGCCTTGAAAGTAACCAATGCAAAAAGGCACTAGAGGTATGGCTCGAGTGGTAGAGTACCTGTCCAGCAAGCACAGTGTCCCTAGTATCAGCACCTTACCCTAAAAAACCCCCACATTTTAACATATAAACCTACAGAGACAGCAGCTAACTGCATGGTGAAGAAATGAAGGCTTTTTTTCATCCTCCAGATGAAAAGAGCTGGCAGAGTCAGATGGCTCTACTGCCAGAAGGCCATGGTACAGCCACACCCTAATTGCTTAGGACAGCCCAGAGAGCAAGCTCCAGCTATTAAAAGTCTCAACTATCCTCCTTTTTAATGGACATACAAAACGTACACCTACTTATGGGGTGCCATGCAATAGTTTGATGTATGTGTCCAAGGTTTAATGATCCCATCAGGGTAAGTAGCATTTCCACCGCTCACACATTAGACCTTCCAAAGGAGCCTGGGGGCCTCTGTAGGTCTCGTACCCCCTTCAGAGCAATTTATGACTTACTTTGGACACAGGCACCAGTGGTCCTGCTGATGTCCTGCCAGGACTTTCAAAGTCTCAACAGTTCTAATCAAGTTGGTTGCAAAAGAAGGGAAGCTCTTTTAGCCTCAACTTCAAAGCCTGTTTTTAAGTGAAAGGTTTTGTTTGTTTTTGTTTCGTTTGCTAAAGAAACAAACCAAAAAGCTTTACTTCAATGAGAATGATTTGGATTTTAAAATATAGACCTCAGAAACCTGGGCCCGACTGAAGGAGTTCACTCAGAGCATGAGAAATGACTCTGCACCTCCGGCAGATCACTTGAGAACGCGTGAGGAAAGCGTTTACGCAGCAGTCCATCTGTCTCAGGTGACTGGGGTCTGTGGAGAGAATACACACAGACCCCTGGAGAAACGCTCCACGGAAATCCCTACTACAGAGGGGCTGGGCAGGTCTGGAGAGGGTGCTGACTAAGCTGGGGCCCCTCCTGAGACAGGAGGAGTGGCAGGGAGTCCAACTCCAGGCTTCATGACTGCCCTTGCCCTGGGCTACAGCCTCCTTCCAATCTCAGATTTATTATGTAAGATATTTACAACATTTTAAACCTTTTTTTCAGCGACAGAACTGGGGCCACTCAGGACCTAGGCATTGCCCTTTAGCGTTTCCACTCAAGGCTAGTACTCTACCACTTGAGCCACACCCCCACTTCTGGCTTTGGAATAAGTGTCTCACAAAATTTCCTACTCAGGGGGCCGGGAGTTTGGCCTAGTGGTACTGTGCTTGCCTAGCATGCACGAAGACCCGGGTTCAATTCCTCGGTACCACATACATAGAAAAAAAAGCCGAAAATCTTGCTGAGGCTCAAGTGGTAGAGCTCTAGCCTTGAGAAAGTCCAAGGACAATGCTCAGGCCCTGAGCTTAAGCCCAGGACTGGCCAAAAAAAAAAAAATTCCTGCTCAGGCTGGCTTCAAACCATGCTCCTCTGGTCTCAGCCTCCTTCTGAGCAGCTAGGATACAAGACTGAGCCACTGGCACCTGGCTTACTTTCACCATTTTTAAGTTTCCTCATTAGTGGTATCCATTACCAACGTCTATCACCTAGAACTTTCTAATCTGTACCCAGAGGAAGCTAACTTGCCATTTCCCTCCTCCAGGCACTGCTGGCTGGCCACAGTCACATGCCCTGCCTCTGAGAAGTCAACTGCAACAGACATCTCACCTGAGGGGAATCACAGCACCTGCTCATTTCACTCAGAATCATGTTCAATGTGTATGTGCACTGTAACATGTGTCAGACCTGCTTTCCTTCTTCAGGCTGAATGATATTCCAGTGCACAGGTAGACCTCATTTTATTTTCATCTATCCATTCTTTAGTGGACATTCGGATTGTTTTGACCTTTCTGAGCGAGCACAGGTGTACAAATTCCACACCGTCTGTTTCATTCTCTCAGGGCAACTTTCCATCTATCACAGCAGCTGCCCAGGGGCTGGGGATGCCCCAGCTCGGCCCTGAGCAGTCTCCAATGTGGAAGGAACAGTCCCAGAACTCCACTGTTTCGTCTCTCCCCAGAAGCAGGAGGTGCCTGACATCCACCAGCTCAGCCTCCATGGCAAAGTGCTGCTTTGAGCAAGGGGATGGCTTCAGTCCCCATTGTCTCTGTGTCCTCTCCAGGCCAGGCTGGAGTCATGTCCCTAAACACAGGCTCCCTCTCTCCAATGAGGTAAAAGCTGAGGTCCCCAAGGGCTACTGGTGAGCCCAGCAAACCCTGGCCTGGAATGACATCTCCCCTCCTCACCTTTCTCTTACCCCTCCCTGCACACACACCACACAGGGGGCATAGCAGCTCCATGTGGGCAGAGCTGCTGTTACCTCTCCTGGGGACATAGGGAGGAAAACAAAGTAATGCCTGATGAATGCTTGAACAAATCACAGTACTCAACACTCTGAAAATTACTGGTATCAAGTTAGTGCTATACAAGTTAGAACCAACAGATCTAACCAGGACAATTCCATATGCCCAGAGCCTAGCTGGAGCCCTTCTGAAGGGCTGATAACACAGAAGAGAGGCATGTGGCAAATAAAACAGATCCACAATTCCTAACAGCTCTTGAAAAGCGCGAATGCACAGCTAGACAATTCTTCAAATGGAGGCAAAGAAGCCCCAGCCACTGAGCCCATCCCAAAGCTGGGTCATGAGACTATGTGAGTTTCAGTCATGCAAGGGAAAGACTCAGGAAGTCTCCAGAAAAACCCTGGGAAGTTTTCTTTTCTTCCCCTCTCTCCCTCTGTGCATTGTGTGCATGCACTAGTAATAGGGCTTGGACCCAGGACCCAGGCTCTGGTCCTTAGCTTTTGTGCTCAGAGTTAATATTCCACTTCTGGCTTTTGGGAGGTTAATTGGAGAAAAGTGTCTCATGGACTTTCCTGCTTGGACTGGCTTTGAACCACAATCCTCAGATCTGAGTCGCTAGGATTATGGGCATTAACCACTGGAACGTAGCTTTCTTTACTTTTTTGAGGAAAAAAAACCAACAACAAAAATAAAAACAGAATCGGAATTGAAGATATTAAAACATACTCCCAGAAGATTCGGGAAATAATTTCCTTCATTTCTGAGGACTGAGGCTCTGTGCAGCCACACAAGGACACCTACCAGGTGGTACCACATGAAAACAGCCAATGAACAAAACAAAGCAAAGTACACGAAGCCTGGTCTCTAATTTTCTTAAAAACACTATGAAACATGAGATGCATAAATTGGTATGCTGAATTGAAACCCTTTTGTTACAACTAGTTAAAATGTAACTGACAACATCTACCACATTCACCGTGTTCACACATCCTACATTGAAGTACCAGTTGGTCACCTCCGTGAGGTAGGTTTTTGGGACATCTCAAATTTTTTTTTTTTACTTTTGTCTGTGGGTCAGAAGGAGAAGAAACATTTTAAATAATGATGTTCTCACAGAATATAACAAGATGGACTATGTATGTGTGCACACAGACTACTATGACATTTTGGGTAGCATTAAAGAGCCAATTGGTAACATGTTTAACAGAAGTAGAAGGGCAAGAAATAGGAAAAGTTGAGACTAAAAAATAAGAGGCTGTGACCAAAAAATTTAGTGTGCATATTAAAAAAAACCAAAAACCAAAAAAAACCCTTTCCAACAGTCTCCTCCCCACCGCCACACCCTCCCCCTAAAAATCAGCAGGCTGGCACACACCTGTAATTCTGACTGCTGAGGAAGCTGAAATCGGAGGACAATGACAGCCCACAGGGAAATCTGTGAGACTCTTATCTCAAAACAAGAAAAAAAAAAAAACCACAAAAACTGGAAAAAATTACTACTCAAAAGAAGTGGCAAGTAGAGCTAGGCTCAGGTGGTGTATCACTAGTCGAGAAAAGCAGCTCAGAGACAGCATCGAGGCCCTGGGAAGGCCATGCCCCAGGACAACAAAACAGGACAGTAAACATTCAGTTATCTAAGCTATCAATATCTAAGTTTAAAAGACTTGAACAAATCCATCTCATGATGTAGTCTAAGCTGGCCTTGCTTGCACTCAGCAAAGCTCCTACCCAACTTTCCTCAGTGCCGAGATTATAGGCAGGCACTACCATGCCTGGTTTTCTTAGTACTTTTTAAAATGTGGTCATGGCCAGATGTACAGTACAGTAGTATAGCGAGTGATAGCAGGCACAAGGCCCTGGGTTCAATCCCCAGTACCTGCCTGCCCAAACAGTGGTCTTCCTTTGTTTCAAGACCTTGTACAAAGCTTAACAGGGTTCCAAAACAGCCATGTGTCCACATGTGCAAACGTGTTAATCCTCCACCTCCACAGGGAGAGCTGGTGTCTCATCTCACACATCTGGTCTATGAAGGGACAGATGAATTTCTGGATCAAGGGGCTTCCACAAAGGAGTAAACATAAGCCAAATTTAGCAGTGTTGGGATTACTGACACCTGTCTTTAGTGGATTTATGGTTTTTTTTTGGGGGGGTTGGCAGTTCTACCACTTGAGCCCCATCTCTAGCCCTTTCTTAAAAACAATTTTTTTTGATATGGTCAAATATTTTTGCCAAGGGCTAGCCTCAGACTTTCACCCCCATTCCTACTACTCCTCTGTTGCTGGGGCCCCATGTGTGCACCAGGGGTACCCCCTTTTTCCCCAAGCTGGCCTTAAATGGTGATATTCCAATCTCCACCTCTAGTGTGGGACTGCAGGTATGTGCCACCATTCCCTGCCTGATGCCCACTTTCTATAACACAGCACCCCACACAATGCACCAAGCAACAAGCATGCTACCCTTTCAGTAGCAAACAAGACAGGCTGTGACAGATAAAGGGAGAGCCATCATTGTTGTTCTTCTACACTTTCAAAGTCAGAATGTCATCACACCCCTTGGGCCAGCTTTAACTTTTACCTAAAAAAAAAAAAAAAAGTCTGGCTATGATGCTAAGGCTGGTTTTAAACTCCGGTTCAAGGGATTCTCCTGCTCACAGCTTGCTGTGCACATTGCATCCAGCTGCAGGCTTTTTAAAACAACAATAACCAAAAAAACCCTTAAGTGTATTGGGGCTTAAACCCAGGACCTGGGTGCCTGCTGCCACTATCATTTGAGCCACAACTTCTCTTCTGGCTTTTTGGTAGTAAACCAAAGGTAACAGTTTCTTGAGGTTTGTTTTCCAGGACAGGCTTTGAACCATGGTCCTCAAATCTCAGTCTCCTGACTTGCTAGGATCACAGGCATGAGCCACCAGCTCCCACCTGCAGGCTTATTAGAAGGAATATGGAAACATCAGGCACCTGTTTCTACCTTGCACAGAGTTATGTTTCTGGTCTAAGAAGGTCCTGGGCAGTCTAGTGGGCCACGGCCAGCGGTTGTTGGGCCCTCACATACTGCAACAGCTGTGCCCTGCTTTCTGCATCCCCTCTGCTAGGCACTGGATGAGCAAGGAACAGGCTTGCAGAAAACAACGTGGCTATACCTCTTCCATTTCTAAATTTGAGCTTTTGCCATCTATCAGGCCAGTTTCTTGAAAATCAACATATCTTCAAAAGTTCTTGCCTAGGCTAGTTTCTTCTTATGTAGGATAAACTACACTGTAGTCATGGTTGCTTTATGACTTCTCAAAGAGATGAAAAAGTCCTGGGGCTGTGAAAGAGTGTCCTGATGGTGTCACTTGTCAATGTATCGAACAGAAAAAGAAAATTTAAAAAGGACCAAAAAAACCCAACAACACCTTTTATCATTTTCTCTACCTCAACTTTCCCCAAGTGAACTGAAAAGACTCTTTTGGGATAAATACAAAAGCCCCTGCAACAGCAGACTAATTCTACTCTTGCTCAAAGCAACAACCTTTTGTCTAGGCGTGTGTGTTAATTATTTATTTTTAAACTTAAACAGATGTCTTTTATAAGCTCACACAGCCCGGATCATCTGACTGGAATCTATTTAGCAGCGTATCCCACACCATCGCTCTGGGCAAAATCAACAGACACAGAAGAAAGAATCACTTGTTCACCAATCTGAAACAACAACAACAGAAAATATATACAGTATGGGGGAAAAAAAAACATGTAGGATCCAAGATCTACTTTAAATGTGTCACTTAAATATCTGCTGTGGGAAAGATGCCCTCTTAAAAAAATATCAATCTTCAAAAAAATTTCTTCTTCAAGGACATACCATTTAGGCAAAGTTTAACACTAGGGAATAAGGCGAATGTGCACGTCCATGTGATTTTTGTGGAAGGAAGTCACAGATGTTCCCTTGTCTCTCTAGGACCGGAAGACTCGGTGCCCCTAAGAGCAATTTCCTATGTCTATAAAGGCCCTTTTCACTTGTCCCTCGTGGAGGCTTCTTCTAAAGGATTCAATTTGTGTCACTGGACTGTGAATGCGGTCTCAGCAGAGGGGAAGAAATGCAGAGTACAACTTCCAGAAAGAAAAAGCTGCCTATTTCCTAAATACTAACATGGCCTAATGACACATGTAGGGTGTAATCACGCCCTTTGTAATTACCTTCTGTGAGCGACATGAAAGGCACTGCATCCAGCGGGTGGACTGCCTGCTGGAGCTATGTCTGCATCTGGGACAGACTTCAGGCTGGAGACCCTCTCTCTCCCCACCCAGCCTGGGAGGGTAGGTGAACTTTCCCTTACTGCACAGATGGATAGTGGAAGGGTTCGCTGCTCTGTGGGTGCTCCCTTCACCCCTTCCACTGCCTACATTTGGGGGAGGGCTATTCAAACGTGCTCATCCCATCAGAGCAGTCCACCCATCCAAAACGATGACAGTCATACTGAGTCAATCAAGTTTCAATACAGATTTTCTGGCTCACATTGTGTAGCCCAAGCGGGTCATAAAGACTGGAAAGTTACAAAAATCCCTTCTTGGCTGTGGGCTGTGCAATCACAGCCCATGCTATATCATCTCCCCCATTTACTCAGCCGTCACTGCTGGACAGAGCAGAGCCCTCACTCCAGTCTCCTCTAAAGTGCTAACAGGATCTCTAGCATGCCAAGCACAGATTCACTGCCCTGGAGTCACATGAGCCCTGCAGTTAATTACTATCTTCATTTTACAAATAAGGAAGCCAGGAGTCAGAAAAGTTTCTACCCAATTTCTAAATTGCTCCATGTCCCTCAGGAAGGGAGCAACAAACCCTAGCTGTGAAGCCCAGGAAGTCTGGCTCTAAATTTACATTCTTCATCACAAAACCACACTCTTTCTCATCTAATTAAGTCAGACATAATATCATTAAGGAGAAAGATCCTGTTTAGATGAAGACGCAGTGCCAATGCCATGTGTGATAGAACACACCCGTAGTTCCAGCACTTGGGATTGCTAAAGCAGAAGGGCAGAGTTTTCTAGGCTAGACTGGGCGACATAAGATCACATCTTCAAAGGATGAGAACATTTAAACTTCAAAGAAAAAGAACATTTAAACGTATCATTAAAGGCACTTGTTCTTGATAGACCTTGGCACCGCACCATGGCAGTGGGGGTGGGGAAGGCACTTAGAGCCAGGAGATCAGATTCTTTCGGCCGTAAGCCTTAGCCATGTGACCTCCAATTCATGGTGCCAACTCCTCACACACGAAGGAAGAGCACACCTTCCCCTCCTGTTTCGAGGGGTTAGCAAGGATTCATGTGACAGATGAGGGAGGCCTTTGTAAAGGAAAGGCCTCCTTGTAGAACACCCCCCAGGAGAGAAGGGACATGTTAATGAACCAACCACACTGGACTCTCCTTACTGACAAGTTCGCAATTTCTAAGCATGCCTACTCATTAAAATCTGTCAACCCGAGTCACACACAAACTGTGAGTGACCACAATATGCACTGTGGCAAGACAATGTCACTCCTTGGGCTAAGCTCAGGAAACAAGGCAACTCTGCCTTGTTATTTCATATTGCCAAGTGTCTGTTTCGTCCCACTTTGTGCGGCCAGGTTTTTTTTTTTTCATTTTTTTGTTTTGGTTGTAATTTCACTGTTTAAAATGATCCAAGGATGGTGCAGAAGTGCTGTCTTGTATTCCTAGCGGAGACAGCTCTGCCAGGGTGGAGGGACGAAATACTCCTGGAGAAGTTTCCTTCAGGCATGAGCTGCCTTCCACCATACAAACAGCTTGTCTCAACTGGGAGATAGGGAACACCCAAGGTTGTGCACAGATTGCACGGTGGTGGTGCTATGAGCAGAGGGGCTCATGAGAATCTGGCCTTCTATTTTCCTAAAAGCTATGGTTCAGTCCTCTAGTTCAGTGTTGTCATAAATAAGAAAATGTGAGCAACAGGAACTCATGTTAGTTAGAATGTTTAAGGCCAAGTGTGGTAACTGTTGCTTCTAATACCAGGTACTCAAGAAGCAGAGATAAGGGAGGGCTGCAGTTTGAGGCCTGTCTGAGAAAGTCACAAGATCTCATCTCAATAAACCAAGCTTTTGGTACGGCACCTGCCCTCCTAGCTAATAGGAAGCTTAGATATGAAGAACAGGGTTCAAGTCTAGCCTAGGCAAGAACACCAAGATGACCAGAAAAATAACTAAAAAAGCAAAAGGGGCTAGGAGTATGGCTCAAAAAGCATTGAGTTCAAATTCAAATCAAACACACACACACACAAATTTATTCCCTGGAGCAGAAGTGGCTACCATAGGAAGATGAAGTACAAACAGACAGTGACAAGCAGAACTCTGGCATGGAAATGTAAACACCTGGCACACACTGTGGTCTCCTGTCCAGAGCCAGAAGCTTTGGGTGGCAGCAGCCAGGGGGCAGAGACAAACACTCCATCCTTTCATTTCAATGCACATGGCCAGGGCAGGTGACCACAGCCTACTTAAGTTCCTAGAGGACACTGTGTGCAGGTCTTCTCCATCCCACATGGCTCCAGTCCACTTGTGCCACTCTCCAGCTGTGGACATCTCCCTTTTCTAGACGGGGCTTCAGATGACCAACATTCTCCATTACTGAGCAAATGAGGGCATGGTGCCTGAGAAGGGCCTCCAGCAGGGAGAGGCACCAGATCCTGGTTTGATGAAGCATTCAAAGGACAGTAAGAGAAATGACCCACAGGGTGAGGAGGCAAAAGGAAAAACACAGGGGGAAAGTGCTTCTCTTCCTCAGCTCCTGCGGCATGACTGCCCCACACTGCTGGTTCTCCTGTGCCCCAGCTTGAAGGGAGGGAGAAGGGATGGAAACACGCTGAGCTCCGGTCCCTTGATGGTGTACCAACTTGCAGAGCATATAGGAGATGGAAATGTTACTACCACCTCAACCACTCCTGCCAGGGTTATAAAAAGAAATGGGAGACTACTTCCCTTGGGGCATCTTCTGCTAATTACAATTCATAAAAGTTCTGTTTTCCAGGTTTGTGATTCACATCCATTTCCCCTTCAAGAACAGAAAGAAACCTTCAAACTGTTGAGGGGGGCATTCTACATGGCAATGTAATTTGTTGCCCAACTCCCAATCTCAGATCTACCCTGGACTGTCTGAAATGCAGGCATCTGGTACTCTTTTGTGACAATGTAAAAAAATCAGTTCACAACAACCATGTAAATATTTCTTTAGATGGCAGATTCCATCAGCCTGCACGTTATTGTATTTGTTTCCTTATAGTTCAGCCTTGACTTCTATTTTCCTGGCTCCAAAACAGCTACTAAAGTTATATTGAATGAACATCACACCTCTTTAAACAACATCTACAAGGCTCAATTCTTTCCAGCTCGGTGAAATACTGCTTTCAGGACCAGTGGAACGAAACACACCATTTGTACCAATTCCCCACTCTTGTCTACATTTCCTACTTGGGTTGGTGGCAAACAGGATCAAATTTTAAAAATCACACTGTTGTTTTAGACAAGATACAGTCTTCTTTCAAACCAGGCTGGGTTGGTCAATGACAAAAACAGCAGCACACATTCTAGATGGGAAAGTGGGCAGCCAGTAGCATAAGTGTCAAGAAACACTTAGATCCTCAAGCACCTTTTTTTTAAGTAGTAAAAAATGCTTTATTCCGATAACCCCCTCTCAGTGTTTTTTCATATATATTTTTTGTAATTAATAGAAGGGTTACATTACATTCGCCAGATGGAAGGTGCATTACTTCACAAACATTGATACCCTTTCTCATGTCTTGGTCCCCATTTCCCTCCCCCCCACCCCTACCCTCATCTTGTTTTTCCCCCTTTCCTATCCAATTTCAAATAACCAAATACGCTTATATCCAATATATCAGATAGCAGAGTGAAATACTGAAATATGAGATAACCAAGGGACAGCAGAAGAGATGAGAGATAACATAGTACATTAAGGACAACAATCACTCATTATATGGCTTTTGTTTCTATATCCTAGAGGTCCTTTCATTTAGCGTCATACTGTATGGCCTTATGTATCTAGGTTTGCTCTATTGCAAATCTCTGCTAGAAGAGTCCAAGGTTTCTACTGATTATGGCAAATGAGGGAAACCATTGAGCCTATTTCCTTTGAGTCTGGCTTACTTCACTTAATATAGTTTTTTCTAAGTCATTCTGACAGCAGCATAGAATTCCATTGTGTACAAATACCACATCTTGTTGATCCACTCATCAACTGAGGGACATCTAGGTTGGTTCCATATCTTTGCTATGGTAAATAGTGCTGCAATGAACATCGCTGTGCTAGTGGATTTAGTATACCCTTGTTTCTGGACGGTTGGGTAAATGCCAAGTACTGGAATTGCTGGGTCATAGGGGAGTTCTATGTTTAGTCTTTTGAGGAACTGCCATACTGCTTCCCATAGTGGTTGAAAGAGTTTGCACTCCCACCAACAGTGTAGTAGTGATCCCTCCTGGCCACATCCCCTCCAGCATCTGTTATTAGTTTTCTTGATCCTGGCCATTCTAACTGGACTGAGGTGGAATCAGAGTTGTTTTGATTTGCATTTATGACCAAAGATGTTGAGCATTTCTTCATGTGTCTATAGTCTTCAGAGAAGACTCTCTTTAAGTCTTTGGCCCATCTTTTAATGAGATGGTTGTGTCTTTGGAGATTAGTTTTGGAGTGATTCAATTTTTTGAGCTGATATATTTTAGATATTAGGCCTTTGTCTGTTGTATGGTTAGTGAAGATCTTCTCCCACTTTGTAGGCTTCCTAATTTACTAGCTATGTCCTTTGCCATACAAAAGCTCTGCAGTTTAATGCAGTCCCACTTATCCAGCCTTTCTCTGATTTGTTGTGTTTCTTGGTCCTTATTGAGATAGTTTCGACCTGTGCCAAGGAGACCTAGTGTATCTCCTATTTCTTCTTGTAAAGTTTTCAGTGTGTCAGCTTTTACCTAGAGGTCTTTGATCCATTTGAAGTTAAGTCTAGTGCAGGGTGACAAAGAAGGATCCAACTTTAGTTTTCTGCAGGTGCTTAACCAGTTCTGCCAGCATAACTTGTTGAAGAGGCTGTCTTTCTTCCATTCTATTTTTTTGGCTCCCTTGTCAAAGATCAGGTGGCCATAGGTCTGTGGTTTAATATCTGGGTCCTCAGTTCTATTCCATTGGTCTTCAGGCCTGTTCTTGTGCCCGTACCAAGCTGTTTTGGTCACTATAGCTGTGTAATAGAGTCTAGAGTTTGGTATTGAAATTCCTTCTGCACTGTTCTTTCTGCTAAGAAGTGTTTTTGCTATACGGGGTCTTTTATTATTCCATATAAAATTTTGGATTGCCTCTTCTATTTCTTTAAAGAATGACATTGGGATATTGATGGGTATTGCGTTGAATTTATAGATAGCCCTTGGCAAGATTGTCATTTTCATGATGTTGATTCTTCCAATCCAGGAGCATGGGAGGTTTTTCCATTTTCTCAGTTCTGCTTTAATTTCCTTTTTCAAGGTTTTAAAGTTTTCATCAAAAAGTTCCTTTACATTCTTAGTTAATTCCTAGGTACTTTATTTTCTTTGAGGCTATTGCAAAAGGAGTAAGCACCTGTCTTGCCCAGGAATGTCACTGACTGAACTAGTGTAGCTGTGTTGCCCAGATTGATGGTAAGAGAGCAGTGTGGGAAGGCATCCCAGCTCAGCTGGCTCTTGGTAAGAAAACTTAACACCCTCAAGTGGCCAGGTACTTGTAGCTCACGCCTATAATCCAATCTATTAAAGAGGCTGAGATTTGAGGACTGTGGTTCAAAGCTAGCCGAGGCAGCAAAGTCTACAAGACTCAAAAGCCAAAAAATGGAGAAGTGGATCAATGGTTGAGCATCAGCCTTGAGTGAAAAGGAAAGGGACAGTACCCAGTCCCTGAGTTCAAACCTCAGTATTGGCATGTGCAGCACACACGCACACACGCACGCAGAAAAATCCTCAAGGACCAAGAGCATGGCCTAGTGATAGTGTGCTTTCCTAGCATGCAGGAAGCCCTGGGTTCAATTCCTTGATACCACATGCACAGAAAAAGCCGAAAGTGGTGTTGTGTCTCAAGTGGTAGAACGCTAGCCTTAAGAAAGCCCCAAAACAGTGCCTAGGTCCTGAGTTCAAGCCCAAGGACTAGCAACAAAAAAGAAAAAAGAAAAGAATCTCTCAAGTTCAATCCCCCTACAAAATCTGCAAAATATGGTTAAGATAATTTGATATGTGGTCACAACATAACCTGGGAGAGCTACATCCTAGGATCTGGGAATAAGTAATTCGGAGATGATTGAATATGCTCTCTGCAGTCCAACTGGATTATTAAACATGATCCATCTCTACCTTTCAGATGATCCATCTCTACCTTTCAGAAGACTCAGAGGCTCAGAGAGAGGAGGGAAAGAACTTATGCCACAGGCCCAGGAAAGGGCATGTGTGGAATCTAACGCAGCTTCCATTTGGCTACACAAGCTCACAAAAGGAGTATCAATAAAGCACACTATTTCTACAGAAACACCACCAATAAAACAAGACAAAGACATTGTGTCTTGTGGTATTGAGACCACAACAAAGTTACTTTGAACACCAGAGTAAGAACAGAGTAAGCCCCTTGGCTTACACACACACTCACATGGTACTGGTTTAATTACCACAGCCTACCATTATGCCTTTTCCAAAGTCATCTCTCCTTTTCCTTACAGTTGAGATGCACATGAACAGGGAATTGTTTGAAAAATATAATCATCTTGTATGATTTTGTTTTCTAAACAGAAAACTGTCTTTAAAATTAAACAAATGAAATCTGATTTTGTTGGTGGTAGTCCTAGGGTTTGAATTCAGGATCTCACATATGTGTGTACGTGTACACATGCCTGTGCATGCACACGCACATGCACAGTCTTTCCAGTTGCACATAAGCTCTATGTAATGTATCAATGTCATCTATAATGTATACCTTGATCTACCAAACCCTTTCCCTCTCTACCCACCCAGATCTCTGTGTCTCTCAGAATCTAAGAGGCTCCCAAAGTCCCTCACATTTCTAGGTGTGTATAGAGTCTGCCAGTGCTCAGGCCCCAGCTCCCTCCTCTATCCTACAAGCTCACATAAGGGCCCCAGGATGCATGGTTCCCAGGACCCAAAACCTGTGTGCCACTTTGAATAACTTCCTTGTCTTCCTCAGAAGGCCTGGCCTAGCACTGTGCCCACTACACCCAACCAGACCCCAGTGATCTCCACACTACCCTCCAGAATTTCTTATGTTGCTTTCTGAGTGTCTTTTCTCTGCCCACCTCCCACGCCAGAACCAAGATCCACCATGACAAGGGGCCTTTTCTCACAGGACACCACCGTATCCCCAGGGCTTGGCACAAGGCAGAACATTTTCAACAAATCTGCTTGAATACTTGAAACAACTGCTAAGAACTCAAAATAAAAGTAAATACAAAACACTTTAGGATGCAGAGGAAAGAATAGAAATGCCAGACAGAAGGCAGGGAAAACTAAGGTGACAGAAACCCAGCAGAGACAAGACTAGAAGAAATTCACCAGCTATACAGCGTGGCCTGGGAGACAGAAAAGCAGAGATGAATCTATACTGGGAGACACGAAGCCTTCCTGGGTGACGCACCTGGGCTCTCTGCAGAGCATTACATCTCCCAACCTGCAGGAGAATAAATGCTTTGAAGTAAAATAAAAATACCCTGAAATCACCAGGCACTGTCCCTGTCCTTCAGAGGCAGGGTAATGTTCTAGGCCATGAGGTCTTGTCTTAAGTAAATGCTTCCAGACCTTAAATGGTCATGAGGATCATGTCTGAGAACTAAGTAAAACAGATTCCTAAGCCTTGTCCCAGCATTTCTGAGGAGGCTAGGAAAAGATTAAGGTCTTACTATGAAGCTCAGGTTGGCTTCCTAACTTGTAATCTTCCCACCTTAGCCTCTGGAGTGCTGGGGTTACTAGAGGAAACTATTTCTAACAAGTTACTTGGTGTTGCAGGTCTGCAGAATGATTCACAGCTACTAGACTTACAATCACACCTAAGCATTGAGAGAAGGCAGCAGGAAGATCCAGGAGAGAATTTAGATTTTTTTCTCCAAAGTCCGATGGTGACCCAGTGACCTTCAGGGGTAGCTCCTTGCAATTCAGGCTCAGCCTTAGGACATGCTGGAGTCTGATCTGCACTGACCCCTGAAAATGTCCATATTCAAGGTTTACAGCCCACAGATTGGCATTATGTGGATGGGATGAAGTCTGTCAAGAGTTGCTGATGGTTCTGTGGGTTCTGGAAGGAGACAGCAGGATCTAAATAACTCCTCCGTTCCCCCTGCTTCCTGGCCACAAAGTGAGTGGCTCTGCCCCATCACATGCTGCCTCGATACCAGCCCCAAAAGCAATCGGAACCACCGGCTGAAACCTCCAAACACAGTGAGCCGCCAGAGCATAAGCTGGCTGTTTCTGGTACTTGTTATGGCCCCCAGAAGTACTACTGGACTTCTGTCTATCCTACTAGGCCTGGGGAGGAAGGCCCGCAGCTCTGTGTAGATCTGGATCCACATGTGCTACTTTCCTGGGGCCACCATAACTAATTCCCAACATCTGAATGGGTGACCAAACCACATATGCTGCTTCTAGTTCTGGAGGCTACAAGTTCAAGATCAATATATCAGCAGGGCTGATTCCCAGCTTTGGGGAGGATCCTGCTTCTTCTAAGCTTCCTTGACATCGTCATAGACTCTGTCTTCCCTCACTGTCCTCTCATCCGGCATGTGAGGAGGAGGAGGGGAGAACACCCACCTTTGGATTTAGAGCCCAGTATGACTTCACCTAATTACATCTACGAGGTCACATTCTGAGATTAGAAATGGACATCAACTGGAAGGAGACGCCACTCAGCCCAACAAACACCGTGAGTACAAAATTCAGCTCCCTCAGGCTGGACGACACAGAGATGTAAGAGGGTGCTGAGGACACAGCCACCTGCTCCTACATCTGGAATCCCGCTGCCAGCTTCCTTGCTAGTCTCCCTCCCTTAGGTAAAAACAGTTGCCTTGCACAATTCTCCCCTGGACCAGAGCCTGGGCCCCATTCACCTCTGAAGAGCTTCACCAACCCTGGGTAGAGCGTGCCCACACACGGTGTGCAGAATTGATACTCGTCACAGATCCCGAGCCCCATGGGGTATGCCTGAGAAGCCCCAGATGAAGCCCAGTTAACTGGAGTAGAAGGAAGGAGGTGGTATCAAGTCACTCTGACTCCATGCATCACAGCCACACTTGCCTTGTGGTCCCCAAGGAATATCTCACTCTTAAAAGCTTCCTGCCTAGACACCAGAGGCTGAGCGGGCAGAATGAACATGGCTTGTGCAAGAGGGAGTAGCAGTGTCTTTCAAAGGAGCATTCCTCCCACAGATGACCCAGGGAAGGGTGACTGGACTTCCCAACCCCTAAGGCATGCCACATCTATCCATGTGCTCTGCACCTGTACAACCAAGACAGCTGTTGCTTCTTGCTTCCCTGCATCCCTACTGCAGGACATGAGAATTCACTTTGCACAGCTGGTCACTGCAATAAATCTGTGGCAGGGCCATATCAGTACCTATGGAGACCCCACTTTCCTTCATTGCTTTAATTCTACTCGTTTTGTGACTCTAAAACCCTGCAGCGAATCATCCACTCAGAACCAAGCACTGGCACAGGAGCATGAGAGCCCCAGGATCACCCAACTTCTCTGCAGCTGAGAGGAGAGAGGAAGGGAAGGAGAAGAGAGAGGGAAAGAAAAAAAGAGAGGAGGGAAAAGGGCAGGGGGAAGGTGCAGAGTGTGGTCAATTGGGTGCAATGGGCTGTGTATGGAAAGAACAGCTCTTGTTTCACTGCAGTCACTAAGGGTCAGGCCCCTGCTTGGATGCTAAATGTGGCATTCTTACCTACCTCTGGCCAAAAGCAGGAGTCCTCCCCACTCTACAGAGGACACAGGCTTTTTCAAAGCCTGTCTTTCCCCCTCTGAAACCTGGTCAACTACTTTGCTAAGAGGCCCAATCCATGAAACAGAGCAGAGAAAGTGCCCTTTCCTATGGGAGGAGGAATGAGAGTGTGCGTGTACGTACAAACACACACATACGTACGTATGTTCTCTCCCTCTCTCCCTCTCCCTCTCTCCCTCCCTCCCTCCCTCCCTCTCCCCCTCTCCTCCTCCCTCTCTCTCTCTCTCTCTCTGGAGAGAGCAGACCTTCTCAGGTTCTGGGGAGATTTTTCCATTACTGGGCCCAGCCCAGAGTTCTGCTGGGCAGCCCTCAAGGTTATCATGTGTCCATCAGCAGATGGAAAGGTTGTGGTGGAAGGTGCTGGCTGCCTGGACCACAGCACAATACTGCTTTGTGATCTACCACACTGACCTTGACTATGTCTGGTCCACAGTTTGGAAGTGAATGAGGACTGTGATCTTTGTTCTTTTGAGGTTAACCAGTAGACAAATGAGAACCTGGGGCAGGACAGAATAAAGCTTTACTGAACTCAACTAAGAACCTTCATTAAGTAACAGAGTTGTGGAAAAACAGATCTCAAAACTCCAGTTCTGCCACACAGGGCCACTTTCTAATCTGCACTACCTCTACTGCCTTTTTGATATTTAAAAACCCACAAAACACTGTAAGCTATAAAGTACCCGATGAGTAAAGCCTTAGAAGTTATCAGTTTTAGGTTTGTGAGAGTAGACCAATAGATGAAATCTCACAATTAACTAGCTGTTGGCAATCTCATCCTCTTGCACTATTTACCTGCCAAAAAATCACACTTACATTTTTCTCGTTTGTTTTTGTGTGTATGCTGGTATTAGGGCTTGATCTTAGGGCCTTGAGCATCAAGGGCTTTTACCATCAAGGCTGATGTTTTACCACTTGAGCCACAGATGGTTGTTTGGTGATGATGTTCT
Organism: Megascapheus bottae; assembly: GCF_031878675.1. Lineage (NCBI taxonomy): Eukaryota > Metazoa > Chordata > Mammalia > Rodentia > Geomyidae > Megascapheus > Megascapheus bottae. The sequence goes on from NC_143527.1 coordinate 36,224,099, forward strand.
GGTCTGATGCCAGATTTTTCTGCCCAGGCTGGCTTCAGGTCTTGATCCTCAGATCTCAGCTTTCTGCGTAGCTAGGACTCTAGGCATGAGCTACCAGAACCTGGCCCCAAAGCACACTGTATTCAACTCAATAAAATATAGTAACTCACTGAGAACTTAACATTCTACATTACATCAGCCATCTGTCCCCTCCACATGCTTTGAGCAAAAAAACTTCTTCAACTTTGCCTGTTTTCCACTCCTCATAACTTGCCATCCTAAAAGCAAACTACAAAGCAAACATTTCACTTTATAAATAAGAAAGATTTAAAATAAAAATCAATGTGCTGGGCACATGTAAATCTTTGGCATTCTCAGAACTTTTTATTAGTCTCTTGGTGAATTTTCTTAAATCTGTTTATTATAAACCTTAAATTGAAATCGCACAGTGCCCCTTAAATTGGGGAGAAGATTGGCTCCTTACACACTCCTGCCCCACATTGCAGTATCCCAGGTCCTAAACCACTAGCATGTGCCCATTCTGCTCTGTAAGCTTTTGTCTTTGTGACTAAAATGTGCAGTAATAAACTCCAAGCCACATTAATGATAACCTTGTTAAATATAAACTAGTGTGCAATTATCCAAGCTAGCACAGAAACTGAGTCTATGTTCTTGGAGGCTTCTAAAAAGCAAACAAAAACAAAAACAGCATTGCGGTTTGTAAAAGTAATAGCTAAGGATTTTACGATTCCTATCTGCAATTCTGAGCAGTCTGCCTCAGCTTCAAGCATCTGAGCAGATTTGCTCTTAAACTGTACACAGGCAGAGCCGGGAGTTTGGCCTAGTGGTAGAGTGCTTGCCTAGCATGCATGAAGACCCAGATTCGATTCCTTGGTACCACATACATGGAAAAAAGCCGGAAGTGGTGCTGTGGCTCAAGTGGTAGGGTGTTAGCCTTGAGAAAGTCCAAGGACAGTGCTCAGGCCCTGAGCCCAAGCCCAGGACTGGCAAAAAAAAAAAAAATGTACACAGGCTGAAACCCAAGGGGAACAGCTTTGGGAATTTTATTTGTTTGGGGTTTCAGTTGGGAAAATGAGTGGCTGAGAGCCTGGAAGAACAGAACATCATTTCGTTAAACAAGATCTTTAAAGACAGGTTTTTCAAATATGCTTTCTCTGACAGGGATATTTACATAGCCCAAGAAGGGGGAATAGACAAAAATGTGGGAAACAGCCCTTGGTATATACCTCCAATAAGGAGAAGGAAGAAGGAACTACCAGGCTAGAACTACCAGCCTGGCCAATTCCTGAGATCAGGACTCCCATCTTAGCCAGCTCAGACACTTCTACCATCTCCAATCCACAGGCACCCTATTATATCTAGCAAAATCCCAGCCTACAAGGCCAGAAAACCAGAAACCCCGCTACCTTCCCCTCCCCCGCAAAAAATACTAGGATTCAGCTCTAACTCATGGTTATGGATAAGTGCTTTAGACAAGTTTCCTTAACCCATCCAGCCTCAGTCACTTCAGCTCTCAAATGGGTAAAGTCTTGCTATACAGGATTGCCAAGCAGATTAAAAAGCAAAACAAAAAAACCCACTCTAGGGGAGCATGCACACCTGCGAGGTAGAGCAAGCACCCATCAGTGTTACCTCAGTGGGTGAGGCATGCACACATTCAGGTACAGCTTACACAATCAGCCTTGCTTTACCCCAGAACAGGGGCCATCAAGCAGATGGCAAATAACGGGACATGAATTGCTGCTGGAAAAAAAATAAAGAGCCTAGAAGTTGAGGGTGAGGGGAGTGCAGTGACCAGCAAGAGGAAAAATAAAAAAGTCCTTAAGAGTTCTAAGAGGTTTGATTGGTGTCTTGTCAATATCCCTTGTGAATGGGACAGCAGTGACTAGCATATGCAGATCCCTTCCCAGCGAGGCAGTAGCCTTCTGAGAGGCCCCTGGCTTTCTGTAGATGCTTCTCCCTCTCCTGCCAAAGGATCCTGTCTGATCCGGTCAGTCTTATTTCTCACAAGGCAGCCTTTGACTGGTTTCTGGTCACTGCTGTCACCTGCTCTGTTTTGCCATGTTGTCAGCTTCCCATTTTCACTTTTTCATGCCACCACTTGAACTCTGGACCTCATCGAGGTCTTGCTTGGTATTTAATCACAGCTGGTGCTCCATCACTTGAGCCATGCCTCCAGTCCAACTTTTTTTGGTTGGTTAACTGGAAAAAGTCTCAGACTTTTTTTTTTCTAGACTGGCTTTGAACCTAGATCCTCCAGGTCTCAACCTTTTGGGGTTAGGTGCACAGGTATGTGAGCTACCAACTCATGTCAGCTTTCTTGAGAAGGCTATCAGTGTATCAACCTGTCTTCACAAGATGTTCCTTCCAGATACTCTGCCCAGCACACACGTTCCCATCCCCATACATACACACATACAAACACACACACCCTTCACCTACTCTCCTAGCATGGATGGCACCAGCTCCTCCTCCATCTGGTGCTTGTGGATCATAGGCCAGCGCTGGTTCTTACACACAGCACTTCCTCCACGGAGGGACACAGGCCCCTGACAGTTAGTAGGAAGGTTTGGTTTTTGTGGTATTAGGGACCTAACTCGGCACCCTCATCCTTGCTCCTGACCCTTGAAGCACGGTGAGGTTGAAGAGGGGGTGTAGAGGCAGGCTTGGGGTGGAATTTCACTACTGGGGTCACAGGAAGCTGTGACACTCTTGGAGTTCTCATGCACACAGATGGGACCCTCAAGTTAGGCCCAGCGTAGTCAGGGGCCTCCAAGGTCATGGGCTCTGCCAGGTTCAGCTGAAGCCAATCTAGCAAGCACTGATCACCCCAACCACAAACCACAGAGGGAGAGTGGTGCCAGTGCAGACTCTGCGGGCCTGGCTGTCTGGCTCCAAACCCAGTCCCTTGAGGGACCCCAGGCAAGTTAATTCCTCCTGTTTGAAAAATGGGGTTAACAGTCTCAAAATAAAGTCCGCCATGCTTTTCATATAGAAATACTATGTACAGTACCCTGAGACAGGTCCCATGGGGACTCAAACACAAGAGTTCACCTCTAAGTAAACCCCCATTCCATAGGTCTCTCGGTGTCATCGGGGCCCAGGGTTTATGTCTTTGCTGCCAGGATTTGCACAGTGGCGCCTCATCATTGATATTCATGATGTTTGGGTTTGTTGAAGGAATATGTGGTACAAGCATTAAGTCTCTTTACAAGACTATCCTCTACTGCTACTTGACACAACCAAGCACCTAAGGAAAGGGGTCCACGGGGACTCACCACCTTGGCAAGCAGAGACTCCCAGCACAGTCTCCTAAAGTTCTCTGTCCAGCTGTGCTTCTCTAGGGCACAGCTGGAGTGGCTTTTACAGTTGCATCCTATACTCGGGAAAGCCAATCCATTGGCCAGTGGAGGTACTGCCTATCAACTACATTGCCACTGTTTCATGGTTAAATTTTCCTCATTTCTCCAAGGTAAACATATCCCTAGCCCCACAGTGGGCCTTAGACCCTCAGAGAACGAGTCCTGGAAAGGTGCTAGGCTTAGCTGTTCTCATCCATTTAATTCCATGAGGAAACGGAGGCGCCAAACCCAGGGTCTTAAGTTCTTGACCTACAGCAGGTTTCCTGACTTACCTCTTATTCACTTCTCCTGTTCTGCCTATGGACCTTCACCCAACAATTCTCCATTGAGTGGGGGGGGTGGGAGAGTCCAGCCACTAGCAGGTTTGGGGACCAGTGCTGAGCAGGTCTCCCCTACTCCTCCCAGAGGACAAACCCTGAATTCACACCTTCTATGGGCCTTTGTCAGCAAGGAGTGTATTCCCATTTTCCTGTCTCCAGAGCTCACCCACATTCTAGAGCCACCTCAGCTACCAGCAAGCACCACTAACTCATGTCCCACCAGAGCAGGGCCCAGCCTGGGACTCAGCCTTGGCTCTTGTACCATGTGACTGGTTGACTGCAAGCCAGTAACTGGCTAGGAAAGGCTATCTCTCCAACCTGGCATTTCACACTTTGAGACTACAGCATGCATTAGGAACTCAGTTTCTGCCCCAAGGCAGTAGGCCTCTAAGGCAAGCAGTTCAGGGGTACTTGAGATCTGACAGTAACACAACAGCGAGCAAACTTGAGCAAGCCTCTTTATGCCTCTCTAAGTTCTGGTTCCTTTAGTCTCCTCTCCCAAGTTCCAGAGTTTGAACTCAGAGCCTCAAGCAATTAACTTGGCTTGCCTGTTCAGCTGGTGCTCTATCTACCATTTGAGCCACACCTTCAGCCCAGCTTTTTGCTAGTTGTTCTGGAGATGAAGTCTCACCACAATTTCTGCCCAGGCTGGCCTCAAACTGAGAGCCTTCAGATCTCAGCCTCCTGAATGGCTAGGCTATGTGTGAGCCAAAAGCACTCAGCTGCTTGGCCTGTTTGTATCACAAGATGCTGGTTAGAAATGATCTGTTTCTTAAGAAACCTTCAAGTGACTATAATAAACACGCTACTATGAGACCTCATGCACATTTAGCACCTAGACTTCAAAAATCAAAGATCCAGAAAGGCTGATTTACATGCCCAGAATCACACAGCATTCAAAGCCAAGACTTGGACCCTTTTCTACCACATTCCCTCTCTTCCATTAAAACCTGTCTACCAGGGGCTAGGAGTTTGCCCTAGTGCAAGGGATTTGCACTCCCTTTCACCTATTAACCCCTTCCTGATGTGAGGCTTACTCCTCAACAGACAGGAAATGAGTTAAAGGCACACCCCTGCTGGCTGGCAAACCCCAGGGCTGGGTGAAGCCCCACAAGGCTGGAAGGATCCATGGGGCCACAGTCCTAGAGCCCTGGACACAGCAACAGAACAGAGCCCAAGAAGTAGCCACATAGTTGGGGTTTCCAAAGAGGCCAAACTGGGGCAGGGTTTGGGGGCAGGGGATTTGGAAATGGCACGTAGAATCACCTCAATATAACTGGCCCGCTGTATCCTAGATCTTTATATTACAGTCAGCAGCTCAAGAATTACTTGTGATCCTACTATAAGCAGTGCATAGTGATACAGTGCTGGGTCCGAGGGAAAGATGCCAGGCTTGGTTGTCAAAGGCCCACGTTCCTATCCTGGCCCAGCATGGGTCATATGTGACATTAGAATGAGCCCAGTATAGAGATGGAGTAACTGCAACATCAGCGTTTGTTCAGCTGTGGTGCAGAATGTTCCTTCTTGTTCTACGTCCAAGACTCAAGTCCAAGCAAGTCATTGCAACTGGTCAGATGAAAGTAACCACAAAAAGAAATTCTGATTTTTACATACTCCTAAAAAAGTCAAACACAAGAAATCTCAAATTCGTTTTTTTAAGAAGTGATGGTGGAAGAGCACCTTTTGATTCAAAAAGGCAGCACTTAGCTGGTTCCAGGCATTGAAACACTCAGGGATCTCAAAGCCAGATCTGGACTCAAAGCCATGTGTGAGTGGAACCATTCATAAGAGTTGCAGGGGAGGCCACGGGCCCAGAAACCACAATTGGAAGCCAAGCAAAATTGTATGGAATTTCTTCAACAGAAAAGGAGCCAAAGAAAAGGTGAATTAACAAATCACATCCAGGAAGTATGTCTGGGCTTCCTAAAGGAAAGGAAGGGGAAGGAAAACCAGCAGAGCTGGAATGACCTGGGCTTAGTCAAAGGCCTTAGTGTACTTTCTGACTTGCACCTGGCCTAGACAAGTCGAAGTTCTCTTCAGGCATCTCAAAGCAGCTTACCTCACATAAAGGTCTAAATGCAGCAGAGCTGGGAATTAGGCGTCCTAGGCTGGCCTAGCTTTTCTCAAATCAGTTTTACCTACTCCCACCGCATCAAATTTAATGCTGCTTCTATTGATAGCTGCATATAAAAATAATGCCTATGAAGTTTCCAAATGTGGACTACTCAAACAGTAAAATGAGCTAGATTAGTGGTGCATGCTTGTAGTCTCAGCATCCAGCATTCAGGAGGGTGAGCAGGATGAAGGAAGACTTCGAGGCCAGTCTGGGCTCCATAGCAGGACCCTGTCTCCAAAACAAATAAGCCAGCCACCAGTGCCTCAAGCCTAGAATCCTAGCTACTCAGGCGGCTAATATCTGAGAATTGTAGTTTGAGCCAGTCAGGGCAGGAAAGTCCATGAGACTCTTATTTCCGATGAATCACTAGGAAAGCTAGAAGTGGTACTGTGGCTCAAATGGTAGAGCTAGCCTTGTGCACTAAAGCTGATGGACAGAACCCAGACCCAGAGTTCAAGCCCCAGCACTGACACAAAACAAAACAACCTACCATTAACAGTAAGGTATCTCCTGATTGTTGTGTAAGGATGTACCTAAATAGCTACTAACTCATCTTAATGTGTTAGTGTACCAGAGATCAAGAAAGTGTCCCAAAGATACCCAGTGCTATGATTCAAGTATGGTCAGGATGTTTTCCAACTCGAACACACAGGATCCACCACAACCCCTGAAATGAGTTTTTTGTGTTTTTTTTTTTGAGAAAGCAAGGAGGTCATCTCATCTCCAGCTGCTGTCAGCACTTGTGTCTTGCAGGTAACACAGGCCCGCCTTCCATAGCAGCTTAGCCTAACTCTTACTGTTTACTACATGCCTGGCGTGACCCCCTGACTGCTGGACTCAAGGTACAAGTGCACAGCCACTCCCTCAAGAGTGTGCTGTGCTGTCAAGAGCTGATCAGAACCTGCTGAGTGTGCACTCACCCATCAGGGAGAGATACCTGCTCTGACAAGATTCACCAGCACGGGGCTGTCACCAGCGTCCAATGTGGTTAATGCACTCATGCCATCTTGATGCTCCTTCCACTGTCCACACACCCTTGCCTGTGGCCCAGAAACATGGCAAATTCAACACCTCACACCTGCTAGGAAGAACCAAAGGTGGTTGCACCAGACTTGTTCTTCCCCATTTGGTTAAGGAAGGAAACTCAGTTTTCTAGGAGGCCAACCTTTAGCCTTCAGAAAAGCATTACTTATGGGAAGGAAACTGGAACCTATTTTTTTCTGCCCATTCTGATGCCAGCAGAATGCTGACAAGGGAGTATTCCTGACTGCCCGGCCCACTAAGTTAACTGGCCCCAGGTGGTCATCAGGCCTTATTAACTAATGAGAATCAACACTCCCCACCTGTCTGTTCCCCCAGCCAGTCCTGTCTCCTCGTAAGTGTTGACAAACTCCAGCTATTTCTAGACAATCCAACGTTCCCTCATGTTTGTACAAAATGCCAAATACCTGCAGACAACTTAAGCTAGCAAATACAAGAAGCTTTTAACTCAAAGAAAATCCTCCTTTAATGGAAAACAAAATCCTCAAGCCCAATTTCCTCCCAGAACCCCTGAACTCTCAGTCTGGGCGGGAGTTCAAGGGAACTTAGTGGGAAAGCTCTGCACTTTCTTAGGAAAGGCCAAGTTTCCCTGGGCCGCAGGAACTTCAGCGAGGGGGTTCACGAGTGTGCCTGCCCCTAGCTCGGGCTCCTGCGCGCCGCCTGGCCGCGGGTCCCACCGCGGTTTCAGACGCTCGCTCCGAGCGGGGCTCACCCCGCACCCCCACCCCGGCCTGGGTCTGGACTCGGTGGCAGGAAGTTTATGGTGGTGGTTTGGGGAGAGTCACTTTTTGGGGGGGAGGGGGAAGGGAGCTCCTGCAACTCCTACCGGCCCAGCCAAGGCACCAGCGTGGCGCTCCTGCTGTGCACCCACGTGTAACCACACGCTCCCCAGGACTCTTCCTCTTTGGGGTGCCCCGCTGGTCTCGAATTCGGGCGGGGAGCCCAGGATCTAGCCGGACGAGGAAAGGCGGCCGCGGCCTGGGTCCTCCGGCCCCGAGGCGGGGAGGCGGGGCGCGCGGGACACTTACCTGGACCTCTGCAGTTGCTCGAAGGCGCTGGCGCTGCCACCCTGTCCCGGCTGCTCCAGGGAGCAGTAGTTCTGGGAGGTCTGCCTGGAGAATCCGATGGGCAGGATCCCCTGAGTGAACGAGTTGAGACGACCACGGCTGCCGCCCGCACTCCCGGGGGTCCCGGAGCCCAAAAAGGCGGCCGCTGGCACCTGCGCGCTGATAAACGCATCGTCCTCCTCCAAGTCCTCCGGCCCAGAGCCCCCGACTCCGTCGGGCGGATACGACTGCTCTCCCGCTGCTGCCCGACCCGCGCCTAGGGGGCTGACGACTCCCCGAGCGGCCCCGGGGCCCGGCAGCGTGGCGTGGCCGCCGGGGACGAGGGCTGGCGGGAGCGAGGGCTGCGGGAAGTGGGGGCCGGTGGACGCCGCGGTGCCCGGCGTGGGGAGCGCGCTACCGCCGCCCGCGGCCGGCAGGCTGAGCCGAGTCCTCGCGCCGCAGGCGCTGCTGGGGCCGCTGCCGGGCTTGGCCGCGCCGCCCTCCTCGCCGCCGCCCCAGTCCGCATCCTGCACCGGCGGCCGTCCGTCCAGCGAGATGTTGGTGAGGAAGGAGAGGGCAGCCTGGCGGCGCCGCGGGTCCACGCGCGGCTTCCGGGGGGGCTCGTGCGGCGGCTGGGCCCGCGTGGTGGCGGCCGCGGGCTGGGGCTGCGGCGGCGGCTGCGCCCCGCTGGTGCCCACGGCGTCGGTGCCCGAGGCGCCGCCGCCTCTGCTGCAAGCGGCCGTGCGGGCGGTGGCGGTGGCCGCCGCCATTGTGTCCGTCTGCGGCGTTCGTTCCCCGGTGCCGGGAGAAGCGATCGGCGGTGGCGGCGGCGGGCGCGAGCCGCGGCGACCCGGGCTAGGCAGGGCGCGGGGCGCTGGCGGCGTGCACGGTGGCCCGGCGGCCCGGCGGCAGGGCCATACTCGCCCCTCGGGGCTCGGGGCGCCGCGAAGCCCCGCTCGCGCGCCTGAGGAGGGAGCTCGCTGGCGGCCCGCCTGCCGATCGCCGGGCCCGCGTGTCCGTATTTATAGGTGCGCGCGCCCCGCGCTCGCGCTCCGGAGCGCTCTTTGCAATAACACGGTATCACGTGTGGGGAGTGGAACCTGGGAGGAAAACAAAGCCGCGGGCGGAGGCGGGCGGCGGGGGGCGGGGGGCGGGAGGAAGAGGAAGGGGCGCGTGGCGGGGCGGGGAGCGGCGGGGCGGCGCGGGGTGAGGGGGTGCGATGGCTCCCCGGGCGCGCGGAAGCCAGGTGCGGGCGGCGAGCGCGTTTCCCCCGGCACCCTCCCCCGAGCCGAGGGGCACCGCGGGGAGGTGGGCTCCCTCCCCGCCTGGGGGGCAGGTCGGCGTCAGCGGGATAGTCCTTGGGAGCCAGGTGGAGATCTGAACCTGGCCCTGTGGCTGCACCTCGACGTTCATAGTCGCGCGAGCAGGTCCACAGCCCACGGAAAGTGTCTCTAACCGCTGAGTGAAGTGTCACACTCGTCGCTAGGACAAGGGTGCTTGGACATCTGTGTCTGTGTGGCCCCCTCTTCCCAGTACTCTCAGGGCGACTTAAAGAACGCTTTGGCTCTGTTTTCTATGAAGACTGAAGCGGGGTCAAACAGTCTTGCACATTGTTGGTGATTTGTCTCTTTTTCTTCTTGATGGCAGTCAGTCACTCTCTTGTATGTTTATCATCAACAACCGCTTGACACCTACCATGCCTTCTAGAAAGATCAGCTCCTGTCTAAGCAAGCAAGGACCCGCCTAGTCTAGATCTGGAACAGTCTCAGACCCACTCCCAACCAGGGCCCACTTGCCAGGGCGGGGTGAGGGGTGGAAGATGCTGGCCCACAATGTCTACAGCTAGGCCCTTTGGGGGACTTAAATGCTACGTGGAACAATTGTTACACTGAATTGAGGTCGGTGGCACCTAAGAGTCCTTGCTGCACTACTCACAGGGGGAAGCAATATATTTAAGATCAACGGATTGATTTAATTAAAGGTTTAAATTTAGCCCTGGAACTAATGGGTAACTCTACATGGAAATTCCACCTCATTTCAAGTTCAGGAAAGTAAATTAAGTAATGGAGGGCAGATACACTGTCCAAAGAAGTACAGCTAACCCGGAGCAGGAGATAGGATGAGTTTCTGATTACATTTGTTCCAGACAAACAGTTCACATGGCTTTTTACATGAACAAATCGTTCGTTTTTTTATTTTGTGCTGATTTTAGGCCTTTTTAAAAAGAATGGTGCTGGTGCCTATTAACTGTAAAGAGTTGCTGAGTTCAGAGTGTGGAAACCAATTCCTGGAAATTTCATCAGGTTTTTAATTACTTGTAGACTACCTGGAAACTTCTAAATTGTCTTATAACAATCAAGTTAATTTACATGACCATTAATTATCCTGGCTGGGCTGACAGGTAGTGTTAAATGAAAGACTTCAATTCTGCCCCTGTTTTTTTTGTTTTTTGTTTTTTGTTTTTTTAACAAAGCTATTTTGCTTAAAATGTGGTCAGTGTTAGGACAAGAAGTGTGTATGGGGGGCGGGGGGAGGAGAGGAACAATTATCTCCTAAGCAATGACCTTAATAGATTGATTTCTTTTTCTTGTATGTTTAAAAAAACAAAAGTGAAAACTGTTTATAGCTTGTGATTTTGTCTGTTGTGTTGCAGTCTTTTGCAATATTCTTGCATAGCATCACTTTCATGACTGCAGTGTCCGATTGTGCGTGCATGTATGTGCACACATGCACAGATGCATGTGTATATGTTCCAGTACTGGAACCTGAACCTCAGACCTATGCCTTTTCCCTCACAGTTGGTACTCTACCATTTGAGCCATGCCTCCAGTTCTGGCTTTTACTGGTTAATTGGAAATAAAAGAGTGTCATACTCAAAGGAACTTAGGCTCAATGGTTTCCCTCATTCGTCATAATCAGTAGAAACCTTGGGCTCTACTAGCAGAGATTTGCAATAGAGCAAAATCTTGATACATAAGGACATATAATGTGAAGCTAATTGAAAGGACCTCCAGGATAGTGAAACAAAAGCCATATAATGAAAGATTGTTGTCCTTAATGTACTATGTTGTCTCTCATCTCCTTTGCTGTCCCTTGGTTATCTCATATTGGTATAGTATCTCACTTTGTTATCTGATATATTGAATTTATTTGTATTTGGATATTTGAAATTTGATAGGGAAGGGGGGAAAACCAAGACGGGTGGGGGGTGTGGGGGGTGGAGGGAAACGGGTACCAAGACATGTGAAAGGGTATCAATGTATGTATGTGAATTAATGCACCTTCTATCTGGCAAATATCATGTAACCCTTTTACTAATTACAATAAAAAAAAAAAGAGTGTCATAGATTTGTCTCCCCAAGATGGCTTCAAATGATCCAGACCTCAGCCTCTGGAGTAGCGCATTCAATTTGATGGCACAGCATTCAATTTGATGGGAGGCTAAGTTGTTAAAATAGCATGCTTAATAAGTGTGTCGTTTTCATTTTTGATATTATAACAAGAGTGGTATTGATTTTTTTCCCCACCCTTGCTACCTTGCTATTAGATTCATAGGTTAAGTACTTGCAGGAGCCGATGACATGGCGTGTTTTTAAGGCTTTCTGTCCAAAAAAAATAATTGTTTGAATCTGTGTCTCACATATTCCTCCAAGTATTAAAATTTATGGTCAGTATCTTGCTATTAGCCCATTTGACATAACTTTTTGCCTACTTTAAGTGTCTACTATGAAGACTATTTTTAAATATTTATTAAAGTGTCAAACCCAAACCAATGTCTATTTGAATCATATGCCCTTGTGGTCCCCTAATGGGGACCTGAAAGTTCATTTATTGTTCACCAACTGTGTACCAGCCACAGAGTATTTCTCATCTTTGTGATTTCTCTGTGATGGTGGTAATGGGGGCATTGTCATTAATAGACATGTCTCAGAAAAATGGAATAAAGTACCCCAAGCCATGAAATGCACAATGGCTGGGCCTGCCTGCCAAGGGCTGTCTCAGGGCCCATGAATGTTCCTGCGCCCTCTGCTGGTGAGAATGTTTTTCAATAAGTCCAGTTTCCAGAGTGCAGCCTCTGTTCATCCTTCAGTCAACTACAAAGGAAACATTACATTGCAGCCCATTTCCTTTGTGGGGGTAGCCTGAGGTACAAATGAGGAGTGCTTTATAAACCTTCACAACACTTTCCAATATTGCTATTCTTCCATCTTAATCCTTAGACCCTGAATTTCTCCAAATTAACTCATTTTTCAGCTACTATCTGTTTTATTGAGAAACTTCTAAGTGTGCAGTTCCATCTTGGGACAACAGGATGAAAGAAGTATGGCCTGTGCCCTTGATAATTAGAATGAGCAGAAAACAAGCTCAGGACATTGAAACTGAATTCCAAGGCCAACTCCAATTAAGAGTCAAGTCAGCAAAGTGTTTATCAGGGTATGAAAGAGGAGCTTTTTATTTGAAGTGAGGCTTGTAGGGACAAGGTGTTAGGCAGAAGCTAGGATTTGAGCTGACCTGGAGATGAAGGAGACAGGGAGAACAGTTAGAGAAGAGGAGGCTGCTGTCATGTTTATCTTAAACATCTTATAAGAGCCCATGTGCTAAAGCCTGGTCCTCAGAGAGCCACTATTATGGGAGACATTTTAAGAGACAGGTCTAGTGGAGAGATGGTAGGTCACTAAGGGCATCCGCGTTGAAGGAGATTGCGGAATCCTGGTTCCTTCCTTTCTCTTTTCAGTTTCCCAGCCAGGAGCTGAGTGGTTTTGCTTCCACCATAATATGCTGCCTTGTTGGAGGATCAGAAGCAAGCAGGCCAATGAGATAGACTGACACCTCCAAAGCAGAACCCAAACCAACGTTTTCCCTTTATAGGCTGATCAGCGACGGCATTTGTTGTAGTGACAGGTAGCTGACTTAACATACATTACACATTTGAATTACTTGTGCATAGCAGGCATAGAGGACTAGACCTTAAAATGTGCTTCTTGATCTGCCATGTGAACCTACCCCTACCTTCACTTTCATATTGTTTCCTTCAAGTTCCCAATCTGACCTTTATTTTTCTTACATGAAATTCATATTCTGTTTAAATTGACACACAGGGTCCTAGGAGTCAATTAAAAGAACCCTATTAGAGCTATCAGCCCGTAAATAGTAATTAAGTCAATCAAAAGTGTGAAATTTAATTGGGTGCTGATAGCTCATACCTGTAATCCTAGTTACTCAGGAGGCTGAGATTTAAGAATCATGGTTGGAAGCCAGCCTGGGTAGAAAAGTTTGTGACAGTCTTATCTCAAATTAACTACCGCCCACCAAAAAAAAAAGCACAATGAGGGGTGGGGTGGGAGGAGGGAAATAGGGACCAAGACATGAGAAAGGGTATCAATGTTTGTCAATGTTTGTGAAGTAATACACCTTCTATCTGGTGAATATAATGTAACTCTTCTATTAATTACAATAAAAATATATGGAAAAACAAACAAACAAAAAGCACAAAGTAGAGGTGTAGCTTGAGTGGTAGAGTTCCAGCCTGGAATGAAAAAGGTAGGGGGCAATGCCCAGAGTTCAATGTCCTGAATTCAAGCCTCAGGAATGGCACCAAAAAAAGTGAAAATTAGTTTAGAGATGGTAGCAGGAATTCTCTGATATCATAGAAATATGGCTTTGGACTCAGAGAAATCCATATTCCAGTGCCAGCTTAGGCCCTCACCAGCATGTGATCTTGAAAGGTCTCCTGTTTGGGCAGAGTCTCTGTGTCTTGGAGCCTTCTTCTGTAAATATAGATTTGGCAATACTTTACATTGCAGAGTTGTAAGGATTGCTGATGATGTAAATTATGTAACCAGCAGCAGAGAGTCTGGCATTCGCTGAGTTGCTATTATTAGGAAAGTACAAAATATAGAAGGTACATATAAGAAAGGCCAGAAATTTTTTTGTAATTTTCAGTAGTTTTTCCAGGCAGCCAAGACCTGAGTAACTAGCTGTGAGCTCCAGTTCAGATCAGCTTATTTCACTGTGTGTTCGTGGGCTGTTGCCTACTGCTGGGGCACTCTGAGGAGTTGATCTAAAGCACAGGCATTGTTCCTGGAGAAACCTTCTCCTTAACCCAATAAAAGTTAGGGCCTCCATGACTAGAAGCAGGGATTGTCAAGAGGGGTTCTCTCAAGGCCCAGCTCTTCTAGAAACCTGCTTTCTCCATGGGAACTTGGGATCACTTCTGTAGACTTGGGTGAAGGGAGAAGGAAAGGGAGAATAGGGGAGGGGGATTTTTGCTTAACCTCTTTACTATTGGCATAAATCCTTTCATATCCCCAGGACTTCTGGGATGAAATTCATTTCAATAATACTTGATTAGGAGGCTAGGGATATGAGATGAAGAAATAAACTCAGTGAGTAATATAGAGCCCAATAAAGCAACTTGCAGAATATGCCTTACTTGAACTCCTCATCCTTTTATCTGCTGAATGCCAATCTTGTGCCAGCTTCTAGCCTGGGTGCTGTAGATACTCAGGAGAACAAGACTTGGTCCTGTCCTGGAGCCTTCAAGCAAATAGTAAATAAAGTCATGCTAACATTTGCACATTTAGCAAATTAAGTATTGAAAAAGAAAAGTACTTGACTCAGTGGGTCCCCAGCATTCCACCTAGAGTAGCTCGTCTTCATTCCACTGTCTAGGACACCTTCAGTGTTGTCCTTGCTACTTCCTGCCATAGTTCTTTCAGACTGAGTACCCGCCCTCCCCTCAGTATTGGCACCAGCAACCCTGTCCAACTTCAGGCTCAGACAGAACTACTTTTGTCTTTGGATCACTGACACTATGGGAAGAAAAGAAGAAGAATTTTGTTTGTTTTATTTATTTATTTATTTATTTTGCTGCTCTACTACCAAGGGAAATGTAGAACCTTGGAGCTTTTATAATCCATGTGAGAAGCTGCAAAAAAAAAAAGTTAATGAACAGCCCCATAAACATGTGTGATTGATTAGTCAGGGGCAATAGTTCGCGCTATGAAAGGATTTCAATACTCATCTGTGGCAGGAAATACTGTTTCCACAGTTTGTTAGAGGAAATCTCCAAAGACAATGATACAGATGCATTTAGACTTCAGTTTTCCTTGGATTCATCGAGACTCACCCTTGGATGCAGCTTAGCCAGCTGTGGAAAAGGTGGAGCAGGATCCAGAAGGTAGCGGCCCAGTCACCAAGTGATCTTTACGAAGTCCTTCGTAGCATGAGGGTGCCAACCTGGGTTTTCACATTTCACTAACTCTGGGACACCTCAACTTCTGCATGTCCAAGCTGGAGCACACCTCCCCTGCCTTGTATGCGTGTTATGCAGATTAGAGAAGCATGCTGCTAAGCAGTAAGCAGTAATAGATGTCTGTTCCCATGGTCCATGTAGGAAAAAGTCTGCTTCCTCTACTCACGCCAAGCAATTCTAACAGCAAGTATATGTGGGGATTTTTCTCTACCTACCAGTTCTCCAACTCTTGATACCAGTAGGATGTCTTAAGTTCAACTCAGTTTAATCTTGACACTATCTACCTGGAAGGGCTCAACTCTTCAAGAGTTTCCACCTCCCTTCCGGTACCCATTGCAAGCAGGGGGCCCAGGCTACTCACACTTCTGTCTCTTGGCTACAAATCAGGGTAAGCAAGCTTCTTATCAAGTTCAGTAATTTGTGTGTTCGCTAGTTTACAGATTTACAGGCACATTTTAGCTATCACAAATGAGGGAAACCATGTACCCTATGTTTCTTTGAGTCTGACTTTGCTTAACATAATTTTTCCCAAGTCTTTCCATTTCCTTATGAATATGGTACCCATATCATCTTTTCTGATGAATGAGTAGAATTCCATTTGTATATATACCACATTTTCTTGATCAATTCATCTATGGAGGGACATTTGGGCTGAGTCCATACCTTGGCTATGGTAAACAATGCTGCAATGAATATGGTTGTGCTGGTAGCTTTTGGGTGGTCTTGTTTGTGTTCTGTAGGATAAATGCCCAGGAATTGCTGGATCATAAGGTACCTCTATATTTAGTTTTTGGAGGAGCCTCCAGACTTCTTTACAGAATAGTTGAACATGTAATAGAATTCCCTTTTGGCCATATACATGCTAGCATTTGTTTTTGTTAGTTTACTTGAGATTGGCCATTCTAACTGGGGGGAGTGAGAGTCTCAGTGTTGTTTTGCTTTGCATTTCCTTTATGGCCAGCGTGATAAGCAAGTGGTTACAAATGAATTCACTGAAGTATGAGACTCTATGAAGAGAGCAAATGGTGTAATTCTTTGAAGAAAAAATAAACACAACTAAGTTAATCCAATGAAGTATCAGGAAATGGGTACAAGAATTCATTGTATGTAGTGTAGAATTGGGTCAAAGTGGAAAGGGATTTGAAGATTTTGAAGAGGTGACACAGATGAAGATGCAAGATATACACAGAAGCTGCTTTGCTAAAAGGCAAAACAATCCAATACATTACCTAAACCTAAGATAAGCAAAGGGTGACTTGGGAGGGGGGGGGAATATTGAAAGGGGTGGCAGTGATAAAGATGGCCGGTATTCATAAAGTACTTTGATGAATGGCAACCCCTTTGTACAACTACTTAAAGAGAGTACAGATGTTTTTTAATGAAAGGATCTGTTAAAGAGTTCACATGAGGTCGAGAGTTTGGCCTAGTGGTAGAGTGTTTACCTAACATGCACGAAGACCTGGGTTCAGTTCCTCAGTATCACATACATAGAAAAAGCCAGAAATGATGCTGTGGCTCAAGTGGCAGAGTGTGGCCTTGAGAAAAAAGCCCAAGGACAGGCAAAAAAAAAAAGTTCAGACGAGAGCTAGGGAATGAGGGTGCTGAATAAGATCTCAAAGGGTCATGAGGAGCTCTGTCCTTGTGGAGCCCGGATGTATTCACCAGTCTGGACACTCCCTCACTCTGTCTCTTGGGGACACTTATGAAGGCTGTACCACACAGGAATGACTAACCAGCAGTCTCCAGCACTGCCCCAGAGGATAGGGGTACGGGCTGAAAGCCCCATGCTTCTAATTATGGTTTGGTCTTTCTTATGCCTGGCTCCCCTCCTGAATCTATCCAGGTTCTGTCAAGAGTTGCCTCGCTGGCTACTCACTTTGCCAATGCATGTACTAAAATGAGGACAATCCAGAGATTGGCATGACCCCTGGGTAAGGAGGACAGCTACATTTTTTTAAGAATATGTTTTAGGGGCTGGGAGCATGGCCTAGTGATCAAGTGCTTGCCTAGCATGCACGAAGCCTCAGATTCAACTCGTCAGTACCACATACACAGAAAAACCTGGAAGTAGTGCTACGGTTCAAGGTGCTGAGCATTAGCCTTGAGCAAAATGTGTCCAAGAACAGTGCCCAGGCCCCTCGTTCAAGCCCCAAAACTGGCAAAAAATATTTTAAAGACTATACCATGTTAATACATATGATGCTCTTATCACTCAAGAAATAACAAGGAAGGTAGTAGCTATCAGAAGTTAAAGATCAGACATAAAAGAATAAAAATCCATTTGTTCTGTATGATAAGTTGCTCTAATTTGGGGAGAGGAAAGGGAAGCACAGAAATGAAGGGAGCAAGGGTGATACTTAGCAGTGATACTTACTAGATACTACATTGGAAATGAACTACACAAATGAGCAGGAGAGATATTGGGAGGAAAATGAGGAAGGGGTGACATCATTCAAAAGGAATTGTACTCATTCCTTGACTTGTATAACTATTCATGTAATCACCTTTATAATAAAAATAAAAACTTTGTTGTGTTAAAAAAAGAATAAAACATACTTCTTCGCACCATTTCAGTCTGGAAATTATGAAGGTTTGAGGCACTCTGTGCTAAGAACCAAGGTAGAGACACAGTGTACATATATATATATTTTTTTTTCTTAGTATATCACACTGCCTATGGCATTAACTCCCATTAACTCCCAGAAATCTAGCATTAACACTATTAGGAACAAGACATTGTCATACACACCTGTGGTCTCAGCATTCAGGAAGCAGAGGCAGGAGGATTCTGACAAGTGCAGCCTGGACTACACAGTAAATTCCAGGATGGCTTGAATTACCTTAGAGATGCCCCATCTCAAAAAGCATTAATAATAATAACGAAGATAAAAAGCAAACAAGGGAAATACATTTCAGATATTTCCACGGAAATATTGTCACTCTTCCAGAGAGGATTGTTCATGTCAGAAGTCTACACATAATCCAACTGCAGAATTCAAATGATTCTGATGTAAGAAAACCAATGAATTTTCTTTCTTGTGTTATCTTTAGTACTGAAATCACAGCAAATACCTGGGATGTACAAATAACCAGTTTACAGACCATAAGGAAAACGTGGAATTATAGCTCATAAGCATGCCCACAGATGGCCTGTGTGCACAGGTCTGTAAGCAAGCCCCTGGAAATGGCAATGGCCAGGCAGGAGGAGGGCCTGCCTCCTGGGCTCTGTATCCTGCAGCACGACAGCTTTGTTCTACAGTGTCTTCATCTCAGTTCATTCTCACTTTGGAGTGGAATGGATAGATGGAGTCAGATTCTGGGGAAAACATGATCACTTGGTCTGTCACTGGGCTGCCCAGCCAGCCTAACAGTGGTCCATGGCAGCCATTGCCGTTGAGTAGGCAATATGCATGGACTGACAGCTCCCGAAAATGAGAAACAAATGATGAGCAATGGCTTAAAAGAAGAAATGAGTGTGGCTGATCCTAGTTCACTGTAGAAGGAGGGTAAATTAGAACAACCTCTCTCGGAAGTCATTTAGTAATATAAACCACGCATCTTAAACTGCTCACGACTGAGTGCATGAGGGATGGAATAAGTGAACCAAGTTATACTTGTCCCCTGCTATGCATTGTTTGTTGTTGTTGTGGGTTTCTTCTTTTGTGCTGGTCCTGAACACAAGTGTTTGCACTCTCACTTGGCTTTTTCATCCAAGGCTGGTGCTCTACCATTTGAGCCACTGCTCCACTTTCAGCTTGATTTTAAACAGAGCAACTTTATTTAAAACTAGAAGAAAAGAAAGATGAGTTAGGAGTAGCAGACTCTCCAAGAGTAGAGAAAGGAATTTCCAATCAGGGAACAATCCCTACTTCCGGCTTTTTGCTGATTAATTGGAGATAAAAGTCTCACAGACTTTCTTCCTATCCTGGCTTTGAACCATGATCCTCAGATCTCCAGCTTCCTGACTAGCTATGATTATAGGCATGAGCCACCAGCATCTGGTTCTTGATATGGTTTAAAATGTGTGTCTTCTCCAAAACTCATGTGGGAGTTCAATTCCCATGGTAAAGCAGTAAGAGAGTGGAAACTTAAATCTCACTATAGCATAAAGTTTGGGCCTTGAGAAGGTGATTGGAAGTGAAGCCATAGATTTGGGGCTTCTGTGATTGAAATCTGGTAGTTTTATATAAAAGGAGAAAGAGGAGGATATACACACATGTCTACTCTATCTCTCTTGCCATGTGATGCCCTGTGTTGCCTGGAGACTGCCAGCAAGAAGGTGATCTCCAGAGCCAGCTCTTGACCCTGAAACAGAACCATGAGCCAAAATAACCTTCCTTATGACTTGACTAGCATGGTATTGTTATTAACAACAAGCAACCAGAAAAAAAAAAAGAAAGCAGACTAAAAGAGCTAACTCCATAGGACAGATTAGAGGTATCATGCACTTCCCTGTACCTATTTGTCTTTCAGTTGGTCATCTGTGAAATGGGAATAACATTTCCTCCATAGCGCTGTGTGGAATGCACGATATTAAGTATGGTGGCATGAAAGGTGTCTGTAAGCCAGAACAGGTGAACACTCAAGCAATGTGGCTTCTGAAGGTAATTAGGTCCAAGACTGATGCTTGGAAATGTTAAATGTTAACTCTATTTAAAATAAAGAAAAATGGAAAAGCCTCTAAATGTGGAATAATATAAAAAAATCAATAAAATGTTCTAAGCCAGAAATAGACATTGTGCTTCAATTTTTTATTATTTCACAATTTTATTACCAAAAATGGTTGAAAGATACTAGTAGTGATGGATAGAGTTCATAACTGAATACTTACATTTTCACCTCAACAGTTACATGTGATGATTTTAGTTATTTTTATATCATTTATTCCCTCACAATGCTGTTAAAATGTTTCAGTACTCTACATGCTAGCTCTTTGCTTTTATTCAAATTAGTCAGTTGCTTAATTTTACAATGAAAAGTTTAATGTGATCATTGCAAGTCTAAAATTTGTAGCACTTGGATGAAGCATAAATAATAGGAAATAAAAGATATTTAAAATTTGTTTAATAAAATTAGCATTATGCATATTTTCTAATTAACTTGACTAAAGTAGTTTAGATTTCTTGTTTATTATTTAATAATAACTGTATAAACAATGATAAAATAAATATTCAATATTTCATACATGAAATACACTTAGAACAACTAAAAAGTTTTGTGCTTCAATTTTTAAAACAATAATCTTTCCCAGGCTTTCTTAGTTAATGTGAAAAAAAAAATTTTTAAATAGCACTAATCAACCAGATGCCAGTGGCTCACATCTGCAACTGTAGCTACTCAGGAGACTAACATCTAAGGATCAAGGTTTGAAGCCAGCTGAGGCAGCTAAGTCCACAAGACCCTTATCTTTGATTAAGCACCCCCCCAAAAAAAAAAGGCCAGAAATGGAGCTGTGATATAATGCCAATCTTGAGCAACAAAGCTTAAGAATAGTGCCCAGGCCCAGGGGGAAGAGGCAGCAGAAGGGAGGAAGAAAGGAAGGAAAGGAGGGAAGGAGGGAGGGAAGGGAAGGGAAGGAGGGAGGGAAGGAAATTACCAGACAAAACAGATTAGAAACTAGATTGGTAATAATCTCCACTCTGCAAAAATAAAACCTGAATGTTAGTGTCTTAAATATTAATGTGTCCATCTATCTATCTATCTATCTATCTATCTATCTATCTATCTATCTATCTATCTATCTACTTATTTACTTATTTTGTCAGTCGTGGGACTTGGGCTGTGGGCCTGGGCGCAGAGATCTATCTATCTATCTATCTATCTATCTATCTATCTAATCTATGTATCATCAATCATCTATCTAGAAGGCCCAGATCACTGGCTGGTAAGGAAAATGTGATTTTTACTTGCTTAGTTTTGCTTATTTATACAAAAGTAATGGTTGTCTTATGATATTTGGAACAAGTGACACATGCTGTAGAGTAATATTAATTTGGTCACATGCAGAAATAAGAGAAGGGCAAGTCTGCAGAAATGAAGAAACTTTTAAAATATATTTCTATTGTAATATATAGAGAGGATACAGTTATATTTGCCAGATAGAGGGTGTATTACTTCTCCCACATTGATACCCCTTCTCATGTTTTTGTCCCCATTTTCCTGCCTCCACTCCCTCCCAACCATCTTGTTTTCTCCCCTTCCCTTTCCTATTTCAAATAAACAAATAAATGTATATACAATATACCAGGTAACAAAGTCAGATACTGTAACCATATGAGATTAACCAAAGGGCAACAAAAGAGAAGAGAAGTAACATAGTACATTAGAAATGAAGAAACCTTTTATGCATTCCTCCTTCCTACAACTCACCCACCAAAGGCCTATTCTAAGCCAGACTTTGTGGCAGACACAAGGGGGAGGTCGAGGGCCCAGGCACTGGAGAGTCAACAGCCGCTTGAAGAAACTAGGTCCAGGAACAAAGAGAACCCCCAGACTCCCTTGTATGTGTTGAGTTCTGAAAGTCATTTCTAGGCAGATGGTTTCTCTGCATTTTGAGTTCAGTCCCACTGCTTAGCCTCTGTCCAAGGAAAAAGCCAAAAAATATCACAAAGCTAAGCATGGTGAGGAGCCTGCGTCACAGAGCTGATCTCTGAATTCAGGGAAGGGGGTGGGGTCACCATTTGTTGTGTCAGGGTGGAGGTTTATGTAAGAGTCTGTGGGCTATGACTTCTAAAGGTCAGAGAGACCCACAGGGAGAACCACATTTGAACTTAAGACTTGAGTTTTCATGTGAGACAGAGCATGTGAGGCTGTGCAAAGGCACAGGGGCATTAACATTACGACCTTTACAACAATTCATGCCCAAGGCACTCCAACTTGAATTTGGCAGTGAGGATGGAAAAGTAGGTTCAAAGGCCAAAGATATTATGGGGAAACATTTTCTTTTAGAATTGCAACCTGGGTGTGTGTGTGTGTGAGCTGTAATTCCTAATAAATACCCATAAGTACTCTGGGAAGGAGAGATCACATCCAAGGTTGAAAACACAGCCCGAATCTAGACAAGTTCTTTTCCACACTGTCACACAGTAACTCAGTTTTACCCATCTTTGACCACTTAAGAACAAGAAGTAGTGTTTGAATTTGTGCTGGCATTTCCTCCAATGTCTGCAAGCCCTGAGCAGCCAAGGCCACCAGACCTCTAGATGGTGGAAGAAGGGGAGGACAGTTTCTGGGAAAATGATGTATGGTGCAAATATACCAATAGGGTTTATAATATGCCTCCCAAAGACCTCAGGACATTCTTCTTGACGTCTCTAAACCTAATTTCTTCAGTTGTAAAAATAGAGATATGTCCTTTGCCTTGTAAGTGATAAAAGATAAGACTCTTCTGGACTTTACTGTCCAGACTGGCTTTGAATCCTGATTCTCAGATTTCAGCCTCCTGAGTAGCTAGGACTGCAAGTGTGAACCACCAGCTCCCAGCTCCTGCCCCTGATTGTTTTCATACCAGTGCTGGGGATTCAACTCAGGGGCCCATGCATTCTAGGAAGTACAGTACCACTGAGCTCTGCCCCAACTACTTCCCTTAATATTTAAAGATATGCTAAGTACTGAGTTTTTTAAAACAACCAATATGAAGAAATGGTTCTTAGAACAAGCAGTACAAAGGTTTCTTTCACATAAAAAGAGATACCAAATCTCCTTTATAACACAAGAAAAGCAAAAAAAAATAAGCTCTTATGATAAATAACTTTTCATGTTACTTTGGCAAATGTCAGAAAGATTGAGTACAGGGACTGAGGATGTAATGGTATGGTAGAGGATTCTCTAGCATCTTCAAGATCCTGGATTTGATCCTCAGCAATACACACACACACACACACACACACACACACACACACACACACACACGATGGGCAGACTATCCACTGAGGATTTTTAAGAAACTGGAAACAATGGTTGTTTACTCGGAGGGAAGCCTGTTGAAAGCAGAGGCATGAATATTCATTCTGAACTCTTTTATAGCTTCCACATTTTGTATTATGAGCCTGCATTACATATTCAAATAAAAATGTGAGAAAAATGTGTGTACACCTAGCATTCTACTCAGTGTAACATGATTGATTTGACGTAAGAATCCTGTTTTTAATTATATCCCATACACACTAACTTTCCATTTGTAATCTTTGACATGAACATTCTAGGAGACGCTCCATACCTATCCTGAGATTTTTTTTCTCCTGGCTTCCTAGCAAGAATCCCTCTTCTGAAGAAACCAGAACTTCCCAAAGTGGCACATAATGTAACTGTTCTACTAAGGTGATTTTCTGTCCTCAGCTAGATGAGACTGGTTGCTGGGGAGGAATGAAGTGTATCCACTCCCTTGGCAAGATCTGGTGGCTAAGGAGTGTTTTATGCCCAGGCGGGACCTTGGGTGGAACCATCTGATAAAACCCAAGGTTACTAAGGATACAAGCTGTCTATCACGAAGCAACAGTGCCTTAGGATCTAGTTCTGCACCCCCTCCCCACCCTCCCCATCCTGGATTTGCCTTCTTGGGCAGCCTAAAGAATCATCTCCAGCTCTATGTCTGCACACATGTCTTTGCCTGATTCTCCTTGGTCTTACAAACTGCAAACAAAATGCTGTCCCTCCAGTGAAACCTTTCCAGAGTCCCAGGGCAGTGACAGATGTTTCTTGTACAGTCCACAGTCCACAGTCTCGTGGGCATGATCTCACCTGGGCATGGAATACTCTTTCCCCTAATAATCTGCCAAACACAAAAGCCTTGTAGGTGGCAGTGTGCAGACCAGGGCAGAAGGCCATGGTCTAGGGGGAAAACTACAAATTGAGTTCAGATTAAGCAGTGTGTGTGTGTGTGTGTGTGTGTGTGTGTGTGTGTGTGTGTGTGTGTGTGTGTGTGTGTGTGTGTGTGTGTGTGTGTGTGTGTATGCTGGAGATGGAGCCCTGAATGCTAAGCAGGCACTTTACCAGCCCTAGACCAAGCAAGTTAGGTCTGAGGGACTTTGTTTTTCTCTAGAACCTAAGATTCAAAGAAAGAGCCTGGAATTAAACACCTAAATTCTGAGCCCCAAACTGTCCCCTTTGCATGAAGTCTGTGGCCTCAGACATTGCTCTCCAGGCCAGTGAGGTGGTAACTAGTGAGATGGACTAACTGCCAAGGTTGCTCTGTGCATCCACAGAGGCTGAGGGCCAGGTGGCAGGAGCTGTATGCTCTCCTTTACAGGCACTTCCCCCAAAGCTTAGAGTATCTTAGGGGTTAAGGGTTAAACACAGAGTATTTTCTACAATAAAAAGCATGGAAACTATACAATGTCCACCTATGAATCAATGGATAAACAAAACATGGTATGTATATAGGATAGAGTGTAACAGAGCCTTCAAAAAGAAAAGAATAGGGCATTCTGATGCATGATGCGACTTGTAAGTAGAATAAGCTAGTCCAAAAGGAAACCATGTGTGATTCTATATGAGGCACCCACCGTTGTCACATTCATCATGACAGAAAGGAGAATTGTGGTTGGCGAGGGCTGGGGGAGGGGACAGAGTTTTACAAGATGTGGATTTTGGTAATAATTGCACAAGTGTAGTAAGACTTAATATCCTGCTCTATACACTGGGAAATCAGACATTTTATGCTTTACTGATTTTGCAGTTATTTTAAAGAGAGAGCCAACACCTTGATAGAAAGATCTGAATGGGTTTCTGGCTCTGCTAATTCCCAGGGTGATGCATCTTCTCCAGGTTGGCCTCTCATCTCATTGTCCCCATCTGTGAAATAGCAGTGTTGATTGCGTTCTTTCTCATGGTGCTGCTTCTGGCTTCCTGGAGATAGCACCCCTGTTTGGCACATTCTCAGCGCTCAGCAAGCTGGACTATGGTTGCTTATGAGTTCCACACACTCACCACTCAGACTCTGTATAGAAGCTTTTAGGGCACTCGGTTTCATGGCAAGCTTACACTGACAAAGAAGGATGTCTGAGGAGGCTGGGATGCTGTGAGCAACCCGTCCTCATCTTCCCACTTGTGGGTTGGCATCCCTTCCTCACCAAGCTGGAGCAGTCAGTCCTTCAGGGAGCGCCACACAGCTTCACTCTGCCCTACTTGCTTTACCCCCCAAGAAAAACACATCTCCCTCAACTTAAAACCTCCACCACTGCCAGACTCCCAAGGAGAATTGCTCATTACTTGTTGACAGCAATGATCGTTCATTTTCTTTTGTTTGGATTAAACAATAATTTGATTGGAAAGTGTTTCCTGGTGTAGCAATTAAGGGCTCGCTGGAGGTAAAGCCAAGGGCATTTAACCCAGCTAGTCATTAATTCCCAGGAGATGTTCTCTCCGCGGGGGTGTTCACTGTTGGTAAAAACTCTGAAATTGGTGGGAAGGAAAAGAAGGGGTAGAAAAACGGGGAGAAAAACTCCCCTGCAATTTCATAAGCAATGGAAAGTTTAAAAATGGGGGAGTATGTTGCCATGGACACGAGCTCTGGCTCTGAGGCTCTGGGCTGTCCTCCACGACTGCACCCTGCCGCCCAGCCATCGGACATGGTTTTCAGCAGTGCAGCTGTGCCTCTCAAGTACCTCTAATGAATATCTAGCTCCAGGCTCCCACGGAAATCCTCAAGCCTCCACTTGTCACCATAATTTCCTTGGGAAGTGTTTCTAATTACACAGTTCTGGCTGCCTGCTCCAGGTCAAAGCTTATTGTATACCATGCAGGAATTACATAAAACCATGAAAAGGGAGCAGGACTCTGAATCGGTCCAAATTACCATGTAGTTGTTTTTAACTTAGTAGTTAAGCATTAGTGGGTGTAATAGGGCCTCATTTATGTGAGCAAAAAAAAAAAAAAAAAAACAAGCACATAGCTTGTTCTTTATAATTTTCTCTAGAGGTCACAACCCCTTTCAGCAGGACCTCTAAATAACAGCAGAATTTCTAGCTCTAACACACAGGCTGTTTATTTCAAGTAGTTATCAGGGGCTTTGTAAAGGGGACTTCATTATTTTGTTTTGTTACCGGGGATCCACCATTGAGGAAACTTCTGGCACTTTAGTTTCCTCGTGGTGGAAACATCATTCTCAGTCGAGGGGCTTGAACTCTGGGCCTGGGCACTGTCCCTGAGCCCTTCAGCTCAAGGCTAATCTCCCTATCCCTTGAGCCACAGTGCCACTTCTGGTTTTCTAGTGGTTAACTGGAGGTAAGAGTCTCATGGTCTTTAGTGCCAGGGCTTTTTGAACTGTGATCCTCAGATCTCAGCCCCCTGAGTAGCTAGGATTACAGGCCCAAGCCACCACACCTGGCCTTGCAGGAGATTCTTTTAAGATGTAAAGTAATGTTCGACATTCACCATCTATTTTTTTTTTCAGAGTAAACAACAGTCAAGCAAAATCTATATGCAGATACTACTGTTTGGCTGGTAAGTTTACTATTAGAGTTGGGATGACCCTTTAGATCTTAAGGGACAAAAGCAGTCTCCCAAAAAAATGGGCTTGGGCTAGATAGTGGCCCTTCCCCCCACTTCCCACCCTTTCCCCTGGCCTTGTATTTGGGAAGATGGAGTGTCTGCAGGATGGAGTGGGGCTGAGTATTGTCTGACCATCAAGCTGGAGCTCCCAGGCCACTTTCCACTCCAGGAGAGCTAGATGTTTCTTCCTCAAGAAACAGTTATGCTAAACAAAACAAGCCAGTCACTGAATGATAGATTCAGAATGAATCTACTTACATGAGATACTTATTGAGATACAAAATCATACAGGCAACGTGGATGAGTAAAGTTAGGACCTAAGGCTCCCAGACAACATCTTGGCCTAGCAGGTCCAAACCAGATAAACCAGAGACATTCTTTCAAAATATTGCATCTTAGCCTCTTCTAGTTTCTATAATCTTCCTCATAACCCCAGGGAAAGGGCCTGTAGGAAGGACCAACTTGTTTAGGAACTAACAATCACAAAAACATTGTGAGAATGACCAAAAAAAATTGGAGAGAGTAAGGGAAGGGGTGACATTGTCCAAAAAGATAAATACTCTTTACCTGACTTATGTGACCCCTCATTATAATAATAATAATAATATAATATATAATATAATATATATAATAATATATAATATATAATAATAATAATAACCTTTATAATAACAATGAAAATATTTAAAAAGTGAACACAATAAATATTACTTTCCAAAACGCCTACTAGGGACAATCAGAGCCCAGCCCAGGGTATTAAATTCCTTAGATTCAGATCCCCTGGACAGACACAGACAGTGCCCCTTGAGAAAGAGAAAATGGATGACTGACAGAGAGAACACCTGATGGACAGAAAAGAGCAGTAGGGGCAGCAACCTTCAACTGAGATACTTCTGAATAAAATTCCTTTTTTTTTTTCTGTCGGTGGTGGGATTTGAACTCTGGGCCTGAGCTCTTCAGCTCAAGGCTACCGCCCTACTCCTTGAGCCATAATGCCACTTCTGGTTTTCTGGTGGTCAGTTGGAGATAAGAGTCTCATGGACTTTAGTGCCCCGGATGGCTTTGAACCTCAATCCTCAGATCTCAGCCTCCTGAGTAGCAAGGATTACAGGCGTGGGCTACCATGCCTGGCTTAAAATTCTTTATACTCATGTTTCCCTGTCTTGGATTTCATTCATTAAATTCCTGAGATAAGAAATGAAGGAGGCTACAGAGCAGAGGCTTAGCAGCACTGGTAGTAGAGCTGCAACCCTGGCAAATACTATCTGCTGCTTAGCTGCAACCCTAGTGGCCACTGCTGGCTGCTAAGACAGAAGGGTTGTGTAGGCTCTCTGTCTCTTTTCTGGCAGAAAATTCTGAATAAAAAATAGGATGATAATGCCTAGAGAATGGGAGGAGGAAGGAATGAGGACAGTGTTTAACTGGCTGGGCAGGAAGTTTTTGGTTTTATAAGATGAGGAGTTAGGAAGATGGATGGTGGTGATGGGCCTACAACATTATGATTTTACTGAATTCCACTTAAAATGATTAAAATAGCAATTCTAATGCATATATTTTACTATAAACACACACACACACACACACACACACACACACACACACACACACACAAACCAGAGAGGAACCTATCCCATTTCCACTTTCTAACAAACAGCAGGACATGGCAGTCATTTATTCCAGACTTCCTTTTGTCCACTGGCCCCTTCTCTTCCCATCTCTAAATGTTCCAGCCCAAGATTTCTCTGTCTATACTTGCTGCCTAAGTATCTCATATAACTTCAAGGCTCT
This sequence comes from Megascapheus bottae, assembly GCF_031878675.1. Taxonomy (NCBI): domain Eukaryota; kingdom Metazoa; phylum Chordata; class Mammalia; order Rodentia; family Geomyidae; genus Megascapheus; species Megascapheus bottae. The sequence continues at coordinate 36,252,517 of NC_143527.1, forward strand.
AGGAACTATCTGGAGTGGGTTGCATATTTCAAGATGGCCAGAGCAGTGTCTCTCATTCCACATGCTGTCTATTCTTTAATATGATCTCCCCCTCTTCCCATCAAGAGGAGGAGTCTATTGCAATTTAGATTGGAAATGTTCGCAAATTTTCATACATTAAAGCCCTTTCCCTCAACTTGGAAGGTGGTTAACAAAAAACTTTAAGAAGGGGGCTGATGGGCCAGGAGTTTGGCCTAGTGGTAGAGTGCTTGCCTAGCATGCACGAAGACCTGGGTTCAATTCCTCGGTACCCCACATACATAGCAAAAAGCCGGAAGTGGTGCTGAGGCTCAAGTGGTAGAGTGCTAGCCTTGAGAAAGTCCAAGGACAGTGCTTAAGCCCTGAGTTCAAGCCCAGGACTGGGAAAAAAAAAAGAAGGGTGCTGAATGGGAATTTATAGGTCACTAGGGAGATGAAAGAGATTGTGAAACTCTGGTCTTTTTCTCTTTTCTCTTTACCATGATGAGAGCGGTTTTGCAATATGCTGCCACCCTGGTGTACCATCTTACCACAGGCTCCAAAATAATGAAGTCAACCAATCACAGGTTGAAAGATATAGAATGGTGAGCCAAAATAAACCTAATAGAAAAAAAAGCTGACTTAATGAAGTGTTTATATCTATACCCCACTCCTATACCACACTACCCTGTCTTAAATTTACGCAGATTTGCAACTCTATGCGGCCAGCCCAGGCAGAACATTTTGTGAGGTTCTTATTTCCAATTAGCTAACAAAAAAAAAAAAAAAAGGAAGGAAGGAAGTGGAAGCTGGATGCTGGTAGTTCATACCTGTTACCCTAGCTACTCTGGAGGCTAAGATCTAAGGATCATGGTTCAAAGTCAGCCAGGGCAGAAAAGTCCATGGGATTCTTATTTCCAATTAACCACCCCAAACTGGAAGTGGAGCTGTGGCTCAAAGTGGTAAAGTGATAGCCTTGAGCGCAAAATCTCAGGGACAGTGCCCAGGCCCTGAGTTCAAGACCCACAAACAACAACAACAACAACAAAAGATGTGGCTTAAATGGTACAGCATCAGCTTTGAGCAAAAAAATGTGAGGGCACTGAGTTGAAGATCCAATAGTACACACACACACACACACACACACCAAGTACACATAGTTAATAAATACATGAAAAATGAACCCTCAACCTTATTAGAAATCATAGAAAATCATATTAAAACTGCACCAAAATAACTTTTTGTGTAGATATGGAGGAGGACTGAGACTAACCATCATTTTCCTTTTATCAAATTGGCAAATTATTCTTTAAGATAATCTGTGATGTTGTTAACCGTGGGGACACTGTAAATTGATGTTTTAAACTGCACATCGAAAACCTTTAAAGTGAGCATGCCTAATAACCTGGCATTTCAACATTTCCAAATTTATGCCAAAGACTGTCTGCCAAATCTGGACACAAAGATGCCCCATGAAGTGCTGTTTTTAATAGCAGGAAATGTGGATTCATGTATAGCCATTGAAAGTTCAGTTCAATTAGTCACACTCCGTATAGTCATTTCATATGCAGGTATAAAATAATGAAGTGGAAACACAGTCACCCTATAGTGTTAATGGTAGGAACTATCAAATGTATGACATCAAATCTTATTTTATTTTTTTTACCATCTGTGAATACTCCATAAACATGAAAGTACATAGAAAAAAACTACAATGATTTACAATAATATTTTTTGGCAACAGTACTAGGGCTTGAACTCAGGACCTGTGTGCTGTCCCTTAGTTTTTTCACTCAAGGCTGCCACTTTACCACATAAGCCACAATCTTTGTCCAGGCTGGCTTTGCCCCAATGCTCAGATATTAGCTTTCTGAATAGCTAGGATATACGTATGAATCATCAACTCCCAGTGATTCACAATAAAAGTTGAGGATTCTGGTGATTATATTTTTAGTGTCTATTTTCTATATTTTTAAATGCTTGACACTAGCTTATACTACTTTTTTTTATCCAGGAAAAAAAAAACCTACCATGATTTCTTTTCGGTGGTATGGAAATTACCCCTTAAATAGAACTGGGTATGCTAGTTTGGCTGCTTCCTTGGAAAACATTGGTAAGCTTCATGAGTACATGTTTTCTTTTCTTTTCTTTTTTCTTTTTATGCTCATCCTGGGACTTGAACTCAGGGCCCGAGCACTGTGTGTGACAGCTTCTTTTGCACACTACCACTTGAGCCACAGCACCACTTCTGGCCTTTTCTGTTACTAATTGGACTTTCTTGCTTGGGCTAGCTATGAACCATGATCCTCAAATCTCAGTTTCCTGAATAGCTAGGATTATAGGTGTGAGACACCAGCACCCGGCTTGGGTACACATTTTTAACAGTCCATTCTCTCATGAGAACTAAATGAGGATGGGAGGAACACTGGTGACTGTACTTACAGTTCATCCCTGCAGTGAGTCTTCAAGACTGCGGAAGTACATGTTCTGTGCTCCCTAGAATTGGAGAACATGGGTTCTTTGATATTTTGCCCATGTCTCGTGGAAAGATCCACTTATCTAAGTGTCACTCCAACCCATCACAAACATTTCTGTTCCATGGGCAAAACTCCAATAGATTTGCTTTCTTCTTTTGCAACGGAAATGAAAGCGTGACATAAATTAGCTCCATGTGGGCACACGGGGCTTTAGTTGGTGAATGGCAGTGTCCTGCAGGGGAATCCAATGCCACATGGTGAGAAGTTGGATGGTGAGAGGGAAGCAAAGTTTGCTTATCTTTTCCTTTATTTAGCTCTCAGTTTTATGCAAATACAGAAAAAATATCATGCAGTGAAACCTGATGGGACTAGACTCCAAAAATAAAATATAAAATATAGCAATAGCTCAACTTTTATGAATTCTTCTATTTCTAGATATAATTCCAATATAAAAGCATTTCACTGTTCTTTGGGGACCACTAAAATAAGCAAATATTACAGGACAGAAAAAGAAGTTTAAAAAAAGTGTTCATACCTCACTCCACCTTCCCATTAACCTCAAATCTTCCCCAAACCCAGCTCTCATCCTTCCCCTCTCTATATAACAAAATACATAGAATTATTCCCAACAGGACTAACACCACAATCTCCAAACCATTCCTGCTCTGGTAACAGAAGTCCTCCTAGAACACAAAGATGCACCGTGGTTCCTAAATTCAACCAGAAACTACAGCAGGAGCAATAACCCTCTTGTTTTGAACCTAACAGAAGTGCAAGATATTGGCTTACAATCTACATAAACCTTTCAATACAACCCAGAGAAGAAGAATTCCCCATGGTGTTTAGAGCATGAAGACTGACTATCACTCATATAGCACCACCCACACAAACACATGCTCATCTTAATCACGCTTCAAGGAATCACTCACTGGAGATATTCCGGATACCAAAGCCACCAAGAACACTGAACTAAGATGTATCAATTTCAGTGAAAGGTCATGAAATTCGTGCATAAACAAGACAACGTCACCCTCAAAAAACAATGAATGACACAATGAGGGATTTACGTGAGAGTGATGAAGAAAGGCCAGACAATGGATACACTAAAGCAATGTTAAGGAAGAGAAAAGAGCAGCTCTTCAAAACACTAGAAGAAAACCAAGAAAAATCAGATGAATAGCTAAACAAAATGAAAGCAAAACACAGAATCTAAATGAATGGATAGAAAAAGACTCTCCAAGAAAATGCATCCTTCAAGAAGAAAAGCATAGTCATTTTGATGCCTGATAAAATAGATTTCAGGCTAAAATCAGTAAGAAGAGACAAAGAAGGTCACTTCATATTAATAAATGGGACAATACATGAAGAAGAAATTACAGTTGTCAATATATATGCACCTATTAGTGGCACAACCAAATATATTAAACACTCTTGGACTTATAAGAACTGATAGACTCTAATAGAATAATAGTGGAAGACATCTACATTCCATTCTAACCAAAAGACAAGTCAACACAGAACTAAAGATCAGCCAAAAAACTAAAAATGAGAAACCCTAAATTAAATGATACCATAACCCAAATGGATATGATAGACATCTATAGAGTATTTCACCCAGTAACCACAAATACACATTTTTCTCAGCAGCCCATATCCTAGCCAAGCAATAAGCCTGAGAAAATATGTACAAATTGATATACCAGTTTGTATTCCATTGGATCACAATGGCATTCAACTAGAATTCAACAGCAGAAGATACTACAGACAATACTCAAATACATGGAGACTGTATAACATACTGTTGAATGAAAGCACAGCCTACCAGAACCTCTGGGCTATACCAAAAACAGTGTTGAGAGGAAAGTTCACAACTCTAAGCATGTACAAAAAAAGAGAATAGAAATCACTCATGATGCAACTAAAACTAGAGAAATAGTAACAAACAAAACCCCACACTAGACAGATGGATAGTAAAAATCATGGCAGAAATGAGAGACAAAATCTGCACATAGAATCAATAAAACAAAAAGCTTTAAAAATTTTTTCTTTAAAAATTGCTTTAAAATAGTTCTTTAAAAAAATTACTATGAAGGGAAATGGGGAACAAGACATGTGAAAGGGTATCAATGTATGGGAATTAATGCACCATTTATCTGGCAAATATCATGTAACCCTTGTATTAATTACAATAAAAATTATATTTAAAAAAATTACTGTGGTTGACAAAATTACTGTGATTTGATAAAAAAAAAGAAGATAAGAGACCTACCTCAACAAAATTAAGAGATGAAACAGGAAACATCAAGCTGAGCACCAGTGGCTCATGCCTGTAATACTAGCTACTCAGGAAGCTGAGATCTGAGGATCACATTTCAAAGGCAGTCCAGGCACAAAAAGTCAATGAGGCTCTTATCTCCAATTAACCATCAGAAAAACTGGAAGTGGTATTGTGGCTCAAGTGGTAGAGCACTAGCCTTGAGCTGAAGAGCTGAGGGACATCATCCAGGCCCTGCGTTCAAGCCCCATGACCGACAAAAAAAAAAAAGGAAAGAAAAAGGAAAGTCTGTGGAACTATTATCTTCAATTAAGCATCCAAAAGGCTGAAAGTGGAGTTATGGCTTAAGTGGTGGAGTGCCCAGTTAGAACCAAAAAGGTCAGGAACAGTGCCCAAGCCCTGAGTTCAAGCCCCAGCACTGGTACAAACATACAAAAAATTGTATGAAGTGGAAAAAATTATGTATGTTTAGACCCATGATTCAGATTTTTAAATTTGTCAGCCTACAATGCCAGATGTTCTCAAAGATATCTCAAAGACATTGCCTTCAACTCCAAGAACTATTTTTCTAGTTTATTATTTACCGGGATCCAAAGATCAGGAAATATTTTTAAGTGCCCACGTGTTTTACCTAACATTTAGCTAAAGTTTCCTTTGGCTCTAGAAGCTTCAAAGGGCATAAATGAGCTTTGTACAGAAGCTTCTAGAGAGTTTATGGGTAATCACCTCAGAGGCTGCCAGGAGGCTGTAATTCTTTCATAACCTTCTCCAGAGTTGGAACCTGCAGGCAACACTGAAAATAAATTCAATGACAAATATGACTAAAACTTTTCCTGTAAGTAGCCAGGGTGGCAGTGGTATCCAGAGCTGGGGCTGAGAATCTGGTTGGGGAGAGAAATTGAACAGGCCACTGGGTGGTTCTTATTTTACTCTTGGACAAGCTATTAAAATGGTCTTAGAATCTATTTGATAAAATGCCTTGCTTATTTAACTGAACTCTCTTTTAAAATGCTAAGGGAAATTTAGTAATCCTACAAGTTTCTCAGCTCCCCCCAGCCCCGCATTTAGTTTCCATGTCTCACAGCAACCCCAGCAATCTCTCCTCTTTTCCTCCACTCTCTCCAATTTCCCATAAACCAGCCTCCTCAGAATTTTGACTTTTCTTCATCCTTTTCCAGTATGTTTGTCTAACTTCCTCCAATAACTGTCAGTACTTTTTAAGTATGTCAAATGAAGCCAACCTTGGCCCTTCTCATTTTGCAGCCTCTCCCAATCACTCCTCCCCAAATCTACTAGCATAGGCAGAATTCTCCCTCTTAAATGTGATTGCGCAAAAGGATTGTGTCTGGCTAACTTAGCCCACAAATGAGAAGCCCAGGACTTAGAGAAGTTACCTGGAAAGTAGCAGAACCAGTCTCCAAACTTCCGGCTTCCTAAGCTTGGAGAGTTTACACAGTGTAAAGGTGTATGAGGAAGAGATGAAGTCATCTTTAACAACCACAACCTCCTCTCAGATTCTGAGATAGATCCATATCTAGGCTCAGATCAAGAAACAGCCTTTCTCCCAGGAAGTTCTTTAGTGTGTTGTAATGGAAAAGGCCTCCCTTCTTGCTCCCAGGGGCACAGGCACCATTGGTATGAAGCATTTGATCTTGGCTACATTCCTTTCTCCTCTCTCTTCTTATTTCTTTTTTCTTTTCTTCTTCCTTCCCTCTTTCCTTCCTGTCTTCTTTTCTCTCTCTCCCTCCCTACCTCTTCTTCCCTCCTTCCCTTTCTCTCTCTCTCTCTCTCTCTCTCTCTCTCTCTCTCTCTCTCTCTCTCTCTCTCTCTCTCTCTCTCTCTCTTTTACTTTTCTTTGAAAAAGACCCAGGGGCAATAACAGCTGACACCAACTTGGAAATGTTTCTCCACTGACATCCAAGGCCCACTATTCCAGGGTCGCCAGCTTCCAATTTCTCCTACCACATTTCAGATTATTTTTCCATCTAGGACCCCTTAAGCTTAAATTTCACATTATCTTGTACTTGTAAAAATCCACTGCTCTGGTAATTAGAATGATTTCTAAGGCCATGAGGAAAGGTATACACACACACACACACACACACACACACACACACACACGTATGTGTATGTATGGGTGTAAGTACACAGTCATGTTCGGTAGAAGTTACTAGTGTATAAAATTCAAAACACAACCACTCATCATTGACTACTTTGGTGAGAGAGGTGAACGATCAGGACGGTGTCTTGAAAGTTTCTGCAGCAACAATTGAGGGTGGAGGGAAGGGGTGCACCTTCTGCTTCTCTTTTCCCCAGTTGGCTTGATCTTTGTTTACTGGGCTTTCAATGTCAGAACTCCATGTTCTGTGGCTGAGAGGTTGCAGCAGCTTCCTACCCTTTCCAGTAGCTAGTGGTCAATGAGGAAACAAAGTCAAGAGAGCATTTCAATGAGCGAAAGTCCTGCTGCTCCAAATTCATGTTCATGTCTCATCTTTGACCATGAGCATTGGCACCAATGAACAGACCAATGTTTCTCCAGAGATAAATGGAAGCTGAAGTCGAAGAAGACTTCTAGCATACTGCAGACCGTGTGTTAGGCTAAGAATGTAGTTCAGTAATAAGAGTACTTACCTAGCATGGGCAAGGTGCTGGGTTCCATCCCCAGCAATACTTAAAAGAAAAAAAATGGGTTGGGAGTTTGACCGAGTGGTGGAGTGCTTGCCAAGCATGCATGAAGACCTGGGTTCGATTCCTCCGTACCACATAGTAGAAAAATCCAAACGTGGTGCTATGGCTCAAGTAGCAGAGCCCTAGCTTCGAGGAAGCCCAAGGGCAATGCTCAAGCCCTGAGTTCAAGCCCCAGGAATGCCACCAAAAAAAGTTATAGCTGTGAAGACTATGATCTGCCAGCATGTTTCTCAAGTGAGAATAGTCAGGAGCAAAATGAAGGGAGTTATGGAGTCTATTTTCTTACGTTCTGAATCAGTGCAGGTGCCAAACCTTCCTATAGGAATTGGCTTTTGACTGAGAATTCCAGGTCACTGATAAAAGTTAGCCAGCTCTGGAGCGTGAGAATGGAGCTACGCTTTGACTCTGCTTTGATTCCCCTTGTGGTTGAGTAGATTAAGGAGAATGAATGGTTTTAAACAGGCTTTATTTACTGGGGAGTTCTTTGTTTTGAAGTTAAAATGCGAGTTCACTGGTGCACAATGGGACAAGGCATCCTTGGAGTGTCTCTCCAGGCTGGTCGACAGTGGGAAAGGCCTGGTAGGCTGAGACCCAGACGTGACCTGGTGGCTGGCTTGGTGAAGCTACACAAACAGCAGAGCTGTAGACAACACATTGAGGGAGTGTTTTCCCAGCCTGGCCAAAGGGACTGGTTCTCAGCTTGTTGACCTGCTTTCCACAACCACCGTGGGAGACACGGATCACAGAGACTGTTAGAAATCAAGTATATGAACATCAGTTATTCACATGTTCTTTTGTTTGTTCTCTAGTGCTAGGGGATGGAACCGAGGGTCTGGAACATGCCAAACGAAGTGTTTATGATTGAGTTACATTCCCAGCTTTTCATTTTTTTGAGACAGGATCTTGGTAGGTATGTAGCCTAGAATGGCCTCCTACTCAAGATCTTCCTGCCTCTGTCTCCTATGTGCTGGGATTATAGATATACACCACCACACTCAGAAATTCATGTTTTTCTGCTATGTCCGTGTAATAATGTATTTTAATTTATGATTCTTAGAATCAAAGGACCATGCAGAGTTGACAATATAATCTCTAAGCATAGCTGAAAAAGCTTAAGCCACCAAAGTAAAATTTTAGAAAGAAGTCTATTTACTTGCAATGGATATAATTCCTTATACTTGAGAATTGAAGAGCCTGTGCTTCACCATTCATTTTTAATAGTCTTTGATCTGCTTTGAGCATAATGATCTATCAGCAGTTATGCGAGTGACTACTTGAAGAACCATTGATGTGGAAGAGACCATGGTAGACTCATTAGCTCCTGTGTTCCTAGGACTCTGTGGAAGGAAAACATTCTTTCTAGTTTAGCATCCAAAAAAAATCTCTTCATCAATTTACGTTGGCATTAGCAATATAATACGTGGAAAAAAACCCCATTAATGTCAGACTAAAGAGCTCAGTGCAATCTTGCTAAAACTCAACAATCAATGTCAAAACTGCACCCTTCCTAGGCAAAGGCTAGAACAACGTATCCGCATAGAATCTCTTACGAAGAATAAGAATTCACAACATCACAACATAAGAAAAAAGTAAACTGCTATCAAACAGTTGTCTATTGACCAATTTTTCATGGCTTATCAAGGCTTTTTAAAAAGGAATATGTACCAATAAGCAGAGCATATCTGTCTTACATACCCCACCTCTCTCTCGCTCACAGACACGCGCACACATATACACACACATATCTTTCAAAACTTCAGAATATGCATGCCTATGTCAACATGATCTCAGATAAGCAAGCACACACCCAAAAATCCAAATATGGTGTTGGCAGTGAGCGAGTGTTTGCCAGTGAGCAAAGACAAAGCACAATGGTCTGTCTGCCATTTCCTCATCTACCTTTGTGTACCCTGCAATTGGCTGTATTTTTTATTAGTCAGTCATCTTAATTTGTATCTGTTTGGGTATGGTTATAAGAAGTAGGCCTTACCTTTTAGAAGAAAAATGGTATCGTTTATTACTGGACCAAGGATGGCAACAACTTAAGGTATAAAAGAATTATGATGATGTAGTTTTAGAAACTCACATTTGGTTAACATGGCACTGTGGGTTCAGGCCTGTAATTCTACCTATTCTGGAGGCAGAGATCTGACAATCCTGGCTGAAAGCCAGCCAGGGCAGAAAAGTCTGTGAGACTCTTATCTCCAATTAACCACCAAAAAGCCATAAGTAGAGCAATGTCTCAAGGAGTAGAAGAGCATAATGATTCACTTTATTTTGGAGAGAGTATGATTATTTAATTTAGACTCTCATTATTACCTACCCCTCGCATGCACATGAACTAAATATGTTTGTTTTGATCATAGTCTGCCTTATAGAACATAGAAGATTTATTGACTTCCATGATGCTGATAGAGACTGAAAGTTGACTCCTGATACCCTATGTCTAAAGATTCACTTACCAATAGTTTAGTAACTGTTACTCAATACTATTGGCAGTCTATCATTCATAATTCATTTCGGGGGATTTCTCTGTCATGTTTGGTTTCTTTTAGAAAAGAAAAAATGAGTAATTGAAAAGCAATTTATTAAACCATAGGAAGAAATGGAGAACATTTTTGGGACAGATTTTTCCTTAGATTTGCTTACATGAAACACACAAAATGTATGAATCGGGTTTCTTCTCCATGTAAAATGGCAATGTTCATTCCCTTTCTTGTGAACACATCTGAGTTGTTTGCCCAGGTGTGGCTAGTGACATTTGCTTATTTCAGCACAAGATACTGGTGGCCTTTGACCAAAAGAGCTGGATGGGGAACTGAGGTCAGAGTGCACAGCAGTCCAAGGACCTAAGCTGCAGAGTGAGAAGCAGGTAAACTACAGAGCTGAGAGCACAGGAACACTCAAGGGCAAAGCAAGACAGGCCAGGATGGATGTGCATGTCAGCTGGGAAAGAGAAGTAATGATGAAGTACTAAATCAAGACCTGGCCAAACGATGAGGCCTGGTCATATATACTTTCCTGTCCCCAGTTCAGCACTTTCCACAAGTATACCCTTTTGTACCTCCTCTGGTTCATCAGGAAGTGCTCCTTTTTGGCAATCTGGTCGCATTATTTTGGGAATGTAATCCTGTCTGTTCCAAGCCACAGCTATACTTCCTTACGGTGACCTAGCTTACTTACCATCTAGGCTCATTTATGTCTATCTGTGTTATTGTTTGGTCCCAAAGGCACAGAGGGAGAAGTAAAGCAGTAAAATATTTATTGCTTAAAAAGATAAGTAGAGGTGCTGGGAGTTTGGCCTAGTGGTAGAGTGCTTGCTTAGTATGCATGAAGACCAGGGCTCAATTCCTTGGTACCACATACAGAGAAAAAGCTGGAAGTGGTGCTGTGGCTCAAGTGGTAGAGTTCTAGCCTTGAGAAAAGCCCAAGGACAGCGCTCAGGCCCTGAGTTAGCCCCATGACTAGCAAAAAAAAAAAAAAAAAAAAAAAAAAGCACAGCTCCTGCTACATAGAAGAGGTCCCAAGAGAGGGTACAACCTAGGATGCATTGAGCATGGGGTTAATAATGAGTCTCTAGGAGTGAGCTATGTGACTTGTGACTCTCAAAATTGCTGGACAGCCTGTCACCATATTGGCCAGTCAGAGCCTGCATGAGCTCTCATAGCATGCCCATTCTGGTTCACACCTCTAAGGTTAAATCAATCCATTGTTCATGTGCACATTTTCTATGGGCAATGGACAATGATGTGATACCAAGGAGTCTGCATGCGCTAACTCCTCAAGGCCATGGTGAAGGATGCAGAAGCTTTCTTCTGATTGCCAGTCAGGCTTTTCCTCTCTTTCTCTCTCACTTTGACATCTTTGGAATTGTGATTTCTTGTTTATCTTGTTGCCCCAAACCAGATCATGAGTTCCTTGAGGCTAGGATGTGATCAATAGCAGGAAGATTGGACACTTGTTCACAATGGAGCCACTGGTCTACGGTTTTTAATTTCCTCATACAATTATTAATTTAAAGTGTATACTTATAAAGACTGGGGAGAGTGTGGCAGAAACTACCCTGGATTTACTGCTTCTAAATCTTTTGGGTACAAAACAATTTCTCTTCCCCATCCTGCTCCCCCTCCCCAGTACTGAGCCTTAAACTCCATTTCAAGCTGGCTAAATAGGTACTAAACCACATCAGCCATGCTTTTAGCCCTAAAACTGCCACTAAAGCATGAATACGCTGGAAATTTTTAAGTCAACTTTAAAAAATGAGATGGATTTATTCCTTTGAAGTGGCTCCAAGATAAATACCAAAATCAATTAAAAATTTAAATAGCCAAATGTGGTAGTACATGCCTACGGTCATAACACCCTGTCTCCTGAGCTGTCCCAAACCAGGTCATAAATGATTAGGATAATTACTATTTTAAGTCCAGCCTGAGCTACACAGTGAGACACCAACTCATTAGAAGGAGAAGGAGAAGAAGTAGAAGAAGAAGAAGAAGAAGAAGAAGAAGAAGAAGAAGAAGAAGAAGAAGAAGAAGAAGAAGAAGAAGAGGAGGAGGAGGAGGAGGAGGAGGAGGAGGAGGAGGAGGAGGAGGAGGAGGGAGGGGGGAGGGGGAAGGGGGAGGGTGAGAGTAGTTTTGAAAGAGACAGGAATGCTTCTAGAGTTTTCCTAAGGGAAACATGACCTTTTGGTTGTGCTTAAGTTCTTGATACTCTCACCATTTTTACAAGTTTCTCTCTAACTTTCCCCAATAGGCTGGGAACTGGGAGCTCATAATATAACCAGACCTCCTGTTATAATCCTTGCCTGTCCTGTTGATATGGCAAAGAGATGTTCCTCTGCAGAGGCACTGGGGAAGTGAGCAAAGATTGTTTTTCAGTATGTGTACATATTGAAAAGGAGAGGAAATACACTAACAGTTGAGTAATGCTAAGATGCAATAGAAGACTGAAAGATTAGTTCTGTCACAATTAATTCTTCAATCACTAGAACAATCAAGTTGTACTCCTTGCTTTCTTTCTCCTTCCTCATGGGATGCTTTGGCTGGCTTTTTGCTGATAGACTTTTGCTACTAACTTTGAAAATAAGTTGGTGAATCACATAAACACTGTGATTGACCTTGAGAACCTAGAGCTTTTTAGTTTATGCTGGGAGTCATGACCTTGACCTTGGATGCAGCCTATCTTGTGGGGAACAGACCTAAGGTCTTGTGTATACTAGGTTAGCAATATCCCTTTGAGCTTAGCTCAGAATGCAGCTTTTTGTTGTTGTTGTTGTTGTTGGTTATGGGACTTGTGTGGGGCTTGAACTCTGCACCTGGGTGCTGACCCTGACCTTTTCAGCTCAAGGCTATTGCCATATCCCTGGAACCACAGAGCCAGTTCTGGTTTTCTAGTGATTAATTGCAGATAAGAGTCTCATGGACTTTTTGGTGCCCAGACTGGCTTTGAACCATGATCGTCAGATCAGACTCCTGAGTAGCTAGAATTTCAAAGATGAGGCATCTCACTTTTGAAGTTAGGTTTTGAATGAAAACATAGCTCTCCCTTTTTATTTTTTCCTAAATGAAACTCCCCTCCAACTCCTTCCTCTACAGAGTATGTATGTCTTTGGAAGGTCTGACTTGATTGCTGCGCAACCAAATTGCAAGAGGCTCTGGTAGAAGACTGGAGGTATTAAATTCTTATAGCAGTCATCCAAAGGAATGCTTAGATTGTGAAATTTAATCAATAGGTGATATGATGGTTAGTAAATTCGTATCTGAGTACTTTTTATCCAAGTTTCACTCTTAAAAAGAGACATCATTTTGTCTTCTTGTAAGCTTCTAAAATTAACTCTAGATGATAGCACTACTATTATCACTATTATTTACTTTGGCCAAATATTGAGACTGCTTTAAGTAATGTTTTCTAAAACCAGTTTGTTGGCAGGGAAGTTTGGAGCCCGTGTCTCTGCATAATAAAAAGTACAGTTTGTAACCAATGTGATGGTATGTCTGGAGTGTGAGCATTCAGGAGTTTGATACTGGAAGAAAAAACAATGAAAGAAAATTTAAAAATTAAAAAAGAAAAGAGCCTAGCACAGGTAGCTCACACCTATAATTCTAGCTACTCAAGAGTCTGAAATCTGAGGATCTTAGTTGAAAGCAATTGAGGCAGAAAAGTCAATGAGACTCTTATTTCCAATTAATCACCAAAAAGCTGGAAGTGGAGGTGTGGCTCAGGTGGTAGAGTGAAAAAGCCAAGACAGAGCACAAGACCCTGAGTTCAAGCCCTAATACTGGCACAAAAAGGAGAAGAGGTGAAAGGGAAGGAGGAAGAGGTACTATTTGCCAGGCCACATCAACTAATTCTATCACTGCCATTAAAAAGAATCCCCTTGGACTGGGAGTGTGGCCTAGTAGTAGGCCTAGCATGCATGAAGCACTGAGGTTGAGTCCTCCATTCCACATACACAGAAAAGGCCAGAAGTGGGCTGTGGCTCAAGTCATAGAACATTAGTCTTAAGAAAGCTCGGGATAGTATCAGGGCCCCCTGGACTGGCAAAAAAAAAAAAAAAAGGATCCTAGTTCATCACTTATCTGCGAATCTCAGATTTATAGTAGTTCTAGGTATAACTATATGTGAAGATTTTGTAAACAGTATCCTGCTCAAATGCCGATGACAACACTTATATGACACCTGTAGAGTATTTTCTATTTACAAGTCAACAAGATTAGTTCTTTAGGCATCATCTCATTTAATCCTCCCAACAATCTACGGTTTGTTCTGATGATTGTTCTTATGTTGTAGCCTAAAACAAGAAATGGGATAGCATGTTTAATATGGCATCTTTCAGGATTATAAACTGCTCTGCATCAATCACACTCAAAATCACTGATGCTTCTTAAAAACGCAAAAGAAATCAGCCAGCTAGTCAGAGCCTTCTCTGACATGCACAACTCTTTATTCCTATAACAGGAATAGTGGCTAATTTTAGGAGTCAGTGTGACTGGATCAAGGAATACCGCTAGTGAAACATTATTCCTAAGTATGTCTTTGAGAGTATTTCCAGAGGAGTCTGCCTTGTGAATTGATGGAATGGGTGGGAAGATTCACTGTCAAAGTGGGTGGTGTGAAAGGAGCAGGAAGGCAGGACATAGTAAAGCAAATTCCCTATCTTTCCTGGTTTAGAGTAGCCTCTAAACACAGTTTCAGGATCTCCATGCCTTTGGTCTCAGGACCTGTACTGATGGGTTCCTGAGACCCTCAGCCCAGGACCTCCAAACACTATTAAGTTCTTTAGTGGTATGATGTTTTAACTTGGACTGAGCCATGTCATCAGCATCCCAGAGTCTCTAGATTGAAGATAAGATGGCTGTCTTGGGATTTCTCAGCTTCCTTAACTGAATGAGCCAAGTATATTTTCTCTTATCTGTGTCCCTCTTTCTAGGTTCCATTGATGTAGAGAAGTTGCCTTCAGGGAAGATCTTAATTTAATAAAACTTGAATAAAGCCTGAATCTGAATATAGGAGAGCATCTCCCACTGTGTGATTAGGTAATAAAGCAGATGTACTAAAAATTAAATATTACTCGGGGATAATTAATAGCTGCTTTTTAAAATTTAAAATTCTCAACTCTGTACTTATTAAGTCAGGGACACATTTGTTAAATAAAAGGATTACTGGCTGTGATAGTGTTGTCATCAATGGAGAAGCTGTATGGTAGAGGCAAGCCGACAACAGCTACAGGTTACACCTGGTCAAGAAGAAGGGAAACAAGATGTACCCAGGACCCAGGGACAAAAAACAAATTTCTCCTGAGGCAGCCATGGGTTACACTATAGTGCAGTCAGGATCAAGTCCAAGAAACACACAATGCACAACTAGTTCTGAAAATGGCATAGAAATGGTATCTAGAAATCCTGATTGCTGGATGCCTGTAATCCTAGCTACTCTAGAGGCTGAGATCTGAGGGTCAGGTTCAAAGTCAGCCTGAGCAGGAAAGTTCAGACTCTTATCCCCCAATTAACCAACAAAAAGCTCAGAGTGAAGTTGTGGCTCAAGTGGCAGAGCATCAGCCTGAGTGAAAAAGCTAAGGAAAAGCAGCCAGCCTCTAAGTTCAAGCTCCTGAACTTGATTGCAAAAGACATGATTTACTTTCTTTCTTTTCTTTTCTTTTTCTTTTTTCTTTCTTTTCTACTTTTTTTTGTCTATTGTGGGGCATGATCTCTGGGCTATTTAGCTCAAGGCTACCACCCTACCCCTTTGAGCCACAGCCCCACTTTTCCTTTTCTAGTGATTAATTGGAGATAAGTATCTAAGATTCTTTAGTTGGCTTTGAACTGTGATCCTCAGATCTCAGCATCCTGAGTAGCTAGGATTACAGGCATGAGACACCACACCCAGCTCTAAAGACATGACTTCCTTAAGGGAGCAGAGGTCCAGCCTAGCTCCTGCTCAAAATCCAACTCCTGCTGCAACTCTAGCTCTGGTCTAGGTTCCAGCATGGACTCCCAAACGTGCCTGGTCCCTAGGAACAGAGTAAAAGCCTCTGCCTGCCAATGTGAGGAGAACACATGAATTAGTGTGATGCCCTGGCTGCCATCTGTCTTGTATTGTCTTTGCAGACAAATCAGAGGCAGGATCTGTTTTCAGAAATGTTTCTCTCATAAATGCATGTACACCTCAAATGAGACAAAGTGAGCAATGCACTCTGCCTGCCTGGAACGAAGAACACCGTTGAACTGGGCTTTGAGGAACTCTGGCAGCAAGAACAGGGTGGGATTCGGAAGATCCAAGTGGGTGTAGTGCTGAGACAGAGCGGATCCAGGTGAGACCAAAGGGCATGGAAGGAGACTGGACTGGGCAGGTCAGATTAAGCACCTTGGTCTGCCTGGTTTTGGGGGAAGGAAGTGTCAGAAAGCTTTTAAGCTAGATGACAGAAGTATATTGGTACTTTTCAAGTTCTGTGCCTGTGTAAAATCCATAAATATTTGTCACATTCACTTTTTAAGAGATAATGGAACAGTAGCTAAAAATTCTTCTCAGTATAATTACAGTGCTTTAGGTCGGGAACATTTTCATGCTAGGTGTGGTTAACACCTATTGTTAGTTTCCTAGCAACCACAGCATCCTTTCCTGGAGAAATCTGAAGGGTCACTTGAACATCTCCACTTCAGAATTACTCTAAGGAAGTCCTCCAGGAGACATTGATCAAATTTGTTCCCTTAGCCAGCCATAGGCGGTTCTTACTATAATTCTAGTTACTCAAGAAGCTGAGGTCTGAGGGTCCTGACTCAAAATTCATGAGAGTCTTATCTTCATTTAGCCAGCAAAAAGCCAAATTGGGACTGTGACTGAAATAGTAGAGCTGTAGCTTTGAGCAAAAAAGCTCAGGGACAGTGTCCAGGTCATGAGTTCAAGCTCAGGACCAGTACACACAAAACAATTGATCCCTTAACTTTCAGAAAATGTAAGTTCAGTTCACAAGAGATTACAGAGGGTTTTGCTTATACATAGAGTGTTTTAGGGTACAGTGTGAGAATCACAAAGGGGCAAATATGATGATGATGATGATGATGATTATGATGATGATAACTATGATGATGATGTACTTATAAGGCCTTTTACTGAAAGCTTAAAAGAACCAAGACATGAGAAAGGATATCAATGTATGGGAAGTAATGCATCTTCTATCTTACGAATACAATGTAACCCTTCTATTAATTACAATAAAAAATATATATATAAAGAGTTTGAAGAGAGAGGCTCAGAAATTATGGAGCAGGTGATTATCAGATAAGCTCCTGAAGATAAGATTAGGTGACCGAGGACAGAGATGAAAGGAGGTAAGGCCATTATGGCCGGGAGTTTAGCCTAGTGGTAGAGTGCTTGCCTAGCATGCAAGAGGACCCGGGTTCGATTCCTCGGTACCACATACATAGAAAAAAGCCAGAAATAGTTCTGTGGCTCAAGCGGTAGAGCTCTAGCTTTGAGAAAGCCCAAGGACAGTGTCCAGGCCCTGAGTTCAAGGCCCAGGACTAGCAAAAAAGAAAGAAAGAAAGAAAGAAATGTCATCAAGAAAGAAAGAAGAAAACAGAAAGGAGAAAGAGAAAGAAAGACAATGACTAAGAAAGGAAAGAAGTGGGGCCGGGAGTTTGGCTTACTGGTAGAGTGCTTGCCTAGCATGGATGAAGACCCAGATTCAATTCCTCGGTACCACGTGCATAGAAAAAGCCGGAAGTGGTTCCATGGCTCAAGTGGTAGAGTTCTAGCCATGAGAAAGCCCAATGACAGTGCTCAGTCCCTCAGTTCAGTCCCCAGGACTGGCAAAAAAAAAAAAAGAAGAAGAAGAAAGAGAAGAAAAGGAAGAAGGAAGGAAAGGAAGAGTCTAAGTACCTTTGACACAACAGAAACCCACTGAAGTCAGTTAGCATTTAGGGATGTAGGACACAAGGGAAAAAAAGACCAGAGAAGAATGTTCTGCCTTACAATGGCTGCCAGCGGCCAGTTACGAAGTCTAATGCATTCTGATGTTCTTTGACCTCTTTTTCCAACTTCTTCCTCAAAGCACTGATGCCTTGTATGAGGCAAACATCCCAGGGGACTACACAGAGGCAGGACAGAAGGAAAATTATAAGGAAGTTTATTAAGAGGGCCATCTTGTGTATGGGAGAGGGAGAAACATGGCATCTGTGCCCATCCAGGTAGACTGGGGCTAGTGGTGGGAGGTCAGGTGGGTGGAGAGTGGGGGTCCTTCCTATCCTGGTGGGAGTTCTAGGGCAGGGTGAATTCAGTTGGAGGGGGGCATTCCACTGACACAGCTGGGGTTACAAGCTACCCTGGGAAATATAGTGGGAGGGGCTGAGGACCACAGGTGGGGAGAATACTAACACCTTGCATCCCCATTCTTCTCATGTATCTACTTCTAGACAGTAATCTCTTCCTCTGCTCACTTCTCCCCTCCTCCTTTTTTTAAAAAGGAATTTTTATTTTATTTATTTATTTGCCAGTCCTGGGCTTGAGCTCAGGGCCTGAGCACTGTCCTTGGACTTTCTCAAGACTAGAGCTCTACCACTTGAGCCTCAGCACCACTTCCAGCTTTTTTCTATGTATGTGATACCAAGGAATTGAACCAGGGTCTTCATGCATGCTAGGCAAGCACTCTACCACTAGGCCAAACTCCTGGCCCTCCTCCTTTCTTTTTAAGTGCTGGTCCTAAGGCTTGAACTCAGGGCCTGGGCACTGACCTTGAGCTTTTTTGCTCAACTCCAGTGCTTTACCACTTGAGACACAGCTCCACTTCCAGCTTGTTTTTAGTGGCTCACTGGAGATAAAAGTCTTACTGACTTTCTTGTTCCAGTTGACTTGGAACCACGGTCCTCGGATCTCAGCCTCCTGAGTAGCTAAGCAGATGTGAGCCACTGGGCCTGGCTTATCTGTTCCTTTAAGGGATGGAATTCTCAAGAATTCAGGCCCCAGTCTCCTCTTCTCACACTACAAACCCTCTGCATTGACTTATCCAGGCTGTAACCACCTCTCCCATGTTGACCATGCAATCTCTGCTCGAGACTGTTTGTCTGTTCCCATCCCATAGGTCTCAAGTTGATGTGTGTCAGAGAATATGTGCTAAGCAGAGTCTTCAGACCAATAGCATTGGCCATTGCTTGGGAGCTTATTAGAAGTACAAAATTTCACATCCTACCAAAAACTACTGCTTTAATATCTGTATTTCAGAAAGACTTCCCAGGCTCATCCATGTTTGAGAACACTATTGAAGATTAGATCATCTCAAGTGTGATTCCCCCACTCAGTGGTGACTTCAGCATTACCTGTGAAACTGTTTGAAAGGCAAATTCCTAAATCCAGGCATCTAATTTCAGTCAAGTTCTCCAGGTGATTTAGATACAAGCTTAATTTTGGAAAAGTGTCCTAGATTTATTCAGTGCAGCTAACAGCATAATCACCTGGACATTTTCCTTCCCTACTCTGTACCAGGATTTGAACTCAGAGCCTGGCTCTTGCAAGCAAGCAAATGCCTCTAGTTCAGAATTTTGCTTGTTATTTTGGATGCAAAGGGTTTTTTCTGCCCAGACTAGAAATTTTGATCCTCCAGAATTCAGCTTCCCAATTAGCTAGGCACCAGCACCTGGCAACCTGAGCTGCTTTTAAAACATTGAAATCTTGAAGCCTTGCCCGACCTTTGTGTTTCATGTCTACAGACCTAGCTACTCAGGAGCCTGAGGTTGGAAGGATCACAGTTTTGGGCCATCTCTTGGGGAAAAACAGTCCATAAGACTCCATCTCAATAGAGGAAGCTGGATGTGGTGGCAGGCAGCTGTTATCCCAGGATTCAAGAAGTAAAGAAAAAAAAACCAAAAAAACAGGATTACAGGATTTTAGTTCAAACAATCACCCAGACAAGAAGTGAGATCCTATCTCAAAAATAACCATTGCAAAAAAAAAGTCTGGAGGAATGACTCAGTGGCAGAGTTCCTGTCTAGCAAGTGTTAGACAGGTATTGCCAAAACAAAACAACAACAACAACAACAAAAATTCTTAAAATCTTGTTCATCTCCAGAGAGCAACTTCAGTTGATATGAGGTTCACCTAAGGCTTTGGAATGTGGAGTAAAAAAATATAAAACAAGGGCTGGGAGTTTGGCCTAGTAGTAGAGCACTTGCCTAGCATGCACGAAGTCCCGGGTTCAATTTCTCAGTACCACATACATAGAAAAAAAGCTGTAAGTAATTCCACTACTTGGCATTTACCCAAATGTCCAGAAACAAGGGCATACTAAATCCACTAGCACAATGATGTTCACTGCAGCACTATTTACCATAGCAAAGATATGGAACCAACCCAGATGTCCTTCAGTTGATGAGTGGCTCAACAAGATGTGGTATTTATGCAGAATGGAATTCTATGCTGCTGTCAGAAAGAACAACATTGCCCTATTTGTAAGGAAATGGAAAGACTTAGGGAAAATCCTATTAAGTGAAGTAAGCCAGACTCAAAGGAACATAGGCTCAATGGTTTCCCTCATTTGTCATAATCAGTAGAAATCTTGGGCTCTCCTAGCAGAGATTTACAATAGAGCAAAACCTAGATACATGTGACACTAAATGAAAGGACCTCTAGGATATAGAAACAAAAGCCATATAATGAATGATTGTTGTCCTTAATGCACTATGTTATCTCTCATCTCTTTTGCTGTCTCTTGGTTATCTTATTGTTACAGTGTTTTACCTTGTTATCTGATATATTATATATATGCTTATTTGGTTATTTGAAATCAGATAGGAAGGGGGAGAAAACAAGATGAGGGGTCAGGGTGGGTGGAGGGAAATGGGACCAAGATATGAGAAAGGGTATCAATGTATGTGAAGTAATGCACCTTCTATCTGGTGAATATAATGTATCCCTTCTATTAATTACAATAAAAATATATGAAAAAAAAGAAAAAAGCTGGAATTGGTGCTGTGGCTGAAGTGGTAGAGTGCTATCCTTGAGGAAAGCCCAAGGACCATGCTCAGGCCCTGAGTTCAAGGCCCAGGACTGGCAAAAAATAAAAATAATAAAACAACAACAAAACATCATTAGGCTGCCCTAAAATGTAATGGTTTGAAATCCTTTGGCATCTCTTCTCTATAAACCCTCTGCCATAACTCAGCCACAGCCCTGCTCACTTCTCACTGTGGCCAACTCATTAAATTAGGTCTCTACTTCATATAGTGAAGCTGCCTCTAGTCCCACAGTTCTTACATTTGTATCTGGCTACACAGTCATTTCAAATACCCAAGCAGAACCCACCACTGCTATTCAGAAACACCTATTGAATGAAGCAATCTGTTAGAGCTTCCTCACCATGTGTCCTGGGGGTTCCTGTCAGATCTCAACAATCCAAGTCTACACTTGCAGAAGGAACATTCTATCATCATCTGAACTTAATGCCAACAATGTGCTTTCCTAATGGGAGGCAAGGAAAGCAGACCCTTCTAGAATTGGGGTCAGGAGCAGCTAGGAATGAAGTCGGTTGCCTAGCAACAACTCCTTCTTCTCATCTCCCTCCAGATATCATTTTTATAATATTCCGTTTTTCCTGCCCTTCTTTCAAGGCTAGTCCAAGTATTTATTTTAACTAGATTTTTATCCATGCCAAATTGGAAGGTAGGCTACGTATAGATCATCTTGTTAAGTGAACATAATTGAATATGAAATTTGCATATCATAGAGGAATACACAATTATTCAAATGAAAAGGCCCCTTTAGGCATTATTTAATGGATATTTACTGAATGTCTGAAACATGCTTGACATTTAGCAAAGCAGTATATTAAAAAATATCTTCCATATGGGGCCGGGAGTTTGGCCTAGTGGTTAAAGTGCTTGCCTAGCATGCATGAAGACCCGGGTTCGATTCCTCGGTACCACATATATAGAAAAAAGCCGGAAGTGGTTCTGAGGCTCAAGTGGTAGAGCTCTAGCCTTGAGAAAGTCCAAGGACAGTGCTCAGGCCCTGAGCTCAAGCCCAGGACTGGCAAAAAAAAAATATCTTCCATAGGTAAGATTAAAAATGAGTCCTTTAACTAAGAAGGATTGAGTATCTAAGATGGCTAAGAGGGAATCATACATTAAGATTCTAATCTACATGACATAACATCAACATATCAAAAATCGATTATATTATTATACATCCATAGTAAATATCTAAAATACCTTTATGATAACAAAGCTACAAAATACCTAAGAATTAAGCTAGTGAATGATCTGCAAAGTAATGTGTAAGGTTTATGAAACTCTAGAATAAATGTTATAAGAAATTGAAACAAATGAAGACACCATATTTGGGAACAATACTCAAATTCTTAAAGTTGTACTGGAGATTTAGTTCAGTGATAAAGCACTGGCCTAGCATGTGCTAGACTCTGGGTTCAATCCCCAGCATCAATCAATCAACCTTAAAGAAATTAATTCTCCCCACTGCAATCTGTGAATACAGTAAAAACAAATCTATGGGTATTTTAAGGTTCTTCATGAGTTGATTTAGAAAACTAAATAGAGGGGCTAGGAGTTTAACCTAATGGTAGAGTACTTGCTTAGCATGCACAAAGACCAGGATTCAATTCCTCTGTACCACATATGTAGAAAAAGAAATGGTAATGTAGCCCAAGTGGTAGAGCTCTAGCCTTGAGAAAGCCCAAGGATGTGCACAGGCCCTGAGTTCAAGCCCTTGGACTGGCAAAAAAAAAATTAGACAGACAAGTAAAGTCTCAATAATAGCCATGGTAATTGTAAACACAAAGGACATGGTGGGAGGATTAGCTAGATAGCATGCTTTCTTATAAAGCTATAGGAAATCTGTTAATATGATATTGGTTCAGGGATGGAAAAATCAATGGAACAAAACTGAGACCCCTGAAACAGACTCAAACATTGAGGGATCTTAATACAAAATAGCGCTAGAATTACTAATCAGAGGAGAAAAAGTTCAGTAAGTAGTGCTATGAAACTGGCTCTGTATAGGAAAAAGAAAATAAATTTCATCTCCATAGTCACCATAAGCAAAATTCTATTCTGGATGTCATAAATAAGAAAAGTTAAAATTTAAAAGGATCCTAGAAGTATATATATATGGAGAATATCTGTATAAACTTGGAGGAGGAAACTATTTGACTCAAAAACATAAGTCAGGCTTGTAATCTTATCTATTCAGGAGGTTGAGATCTGGAATTGAAATGTGAAACCAGCCCAGCCAGACAAATCCAAAAGACTCCAGCAAAAAGCCAGAAGTGAAGGTGTGGCTCAAGTGGCAGAACTCTAGCCTGAGTGGAAAAATCCACGCAAAACTACAAGAACCTGAATTCAAATCCCAGTACTGACATACACATGCACACATGCTCAAAACCTAACAACAGGAGAAAAAATGGATATATTTGTTAAAGGGAATTTTTAGAAAAGATGAAGTCATGGTTCTTACCAGACATAAAATTATTATGTGCTAGAAGTTTTGTACACCTCATTACAACAAGACATTTTCAGTTCATTTGTGTTCTAATTCATAAAGAGCAGAAACATGACTGTCACAGTTCTGCAGCTAAAAGTACACAAAGTTGCTTATCTGCTGAGGGTCATGCTTTCATGATGTCAACTCCAAAACTGCCTTCTCACAGGACAGAGAAACAGGATCAAAAAGGAACAAAGTCTTATTTCAGGAACACCTGACTCCATTCAGCATTCACTATTTACCAAAGGAGCCCATATATTATCTCAATCACCTTCTACAGAGGCCACCTTTCTTCTTTGCCAGTCTTGGCACTTGAACTCAGATCCTGGGCACTGTCCTTGAGCTTTCTTAAGGCTAGCACTCTACCCCTTGAGTCACAGCACCATTTTTGACTTTTTCTATGTATGTGGTACTGAGGAATCGAACCCAGGGTGTTGTGCATGCTAGGCAAGCATTCTACCACTAGGCCATGCTCCCAGCCCTTTTTTGGTTAGTTACAGAGCTTGAATTCAGAGCCTGGGTGTTGTCTATGAGTTCTTTTGTTTGAGGCTAGTGCTGTACTACTTTGAGCCACAGTGCCACTTCTGGTTTTCTGGTGGCTATTTGTAGATAAGAGTCTCACAGACTTTCCTACCCTGGCTGAATGTGAACCACAATCTTCAGATTTTAGCCTTCTGAATAGCTAAGATTACAGGCATGAGCTACCAGCACTCAGTGAGAGACTACCTTAAATAACATAGTACCAAGACCTGTGAGTTTCTAATCGTCATATGAGGAAACCAGGCTGATGTTATAATTAGTAAAAGGAAAAGGCAAAGAATCACACAGTTATAAAAAATAAAGAAATGTTACCAGGTGCCAGTGACTCATGCCTATAATCCTTGCTACTAAGGAGGCTGGGACCCAACGCTCATGGTTCAAAACCAGGCTGGGGAGTAAAGTCTGTGAGATTCCTATCTCTAATAACTATCAGAAAATGCCAGAAATGGAGCTGTGGCCCAAGGAGTACTAGCTTTACGCAAGAAAGTGCAGGGATAGCACTCAGGCCTTGAGTTAAAGCCCCAAGACTGGTACCAGAAAAAAAAAAAAAAAAGATAAGAAAATAAAAGAAAAAAGAAAGAAAGAAAACGAAACAAATAAATTCACAAATGGATGTGAAATTGATTTGTTCCACAAGTGTGTTGAGGTGGGGAGATTAAAACATGTGGATGAGAGGCACTTCAACTACCACCAGACAGAGTTGATTTTCATGTCTAGAGACAAGAGTTGTTTTGCATTGTTATCAGTATCTGGACTTAAAATTTGGAAAATTGCTCAAAGGGAATATAGAACTAAAATTTAATGAAAAAAAAAGCCTCTCAACTCAGGTTTCTTTGTTCATTCCAAGACAGAAATCATGAAGAGGCAAAGAGCTGCAAGGGGCTTAAACATAAGGAAGGGAGGAGTTAGGTTTATCTCATCTGATAGTAACTCACAGTGGCAGCTCCTGTATGTGGCTCGGGACTTCCCTACACACCTTAGAGGCTCAAGGATATCACCTGAGTTCAAGGCCCAGGACCAGCACACACACACACACACACACACACACACACACACACACACACACACACACACACACACACACACACACACACACACGAAGCTGAGGCAGAATTGCTTGCTTGAACCCTGGAATTTGAGGCCAGCCTTGAAAACATAGTAGGAACCTATCTTTAAAACACATAACAATGGAGGCCCTCCCTGCACGTAGCCCTGCCGCCCCAGCCAGTTGTCCTGGCTCCCTGGCAATGATGCTGGGGGCGGGGAGGGCAACTGTATGAAGAAGAGTACAGTCTGACCTGGCCTTCTTCAGGTTCCCACGGGACCCGGCTAGATGCCAGAAGTGGGTGGAGAATTGTAGGAGAGCAGACTTGGAAGATACAACACCCAATCAACTGAATAAACATTATCCACTATGTGCCAAACACTTTGAGACCTCCATGATCTGTAGAACCAGTCCTTACAGGACAGTTCTTCATGCAATACCAACAATATTTGATCTTACCAGTCATTTGAATAATCCACATAGCAGACATAGAGTGAAGATGAAATCAGGACACTGAAACAGAAAAAAAATTCATGAAACTTCTGAACAGGTGGCCAGCAGGAGGAAGACATTTTACCTTCAACTCTTGAAAAGAAGGAAAACAAGGAATACCTGAAGTCTCTATTTGAAATTTTGATTCTTATGGGAAAACAAAACATTCCCGTGGATGGGCATGAAGCTGATGAAATCCCAGATGGTCTCTTCACTACTCCTGATAACTTTCAGGCACTGCTGGAGTGCCGGAAAAATTCTGGTGAGGAGGTCCTGAGAAAGCGCTGTGAGACTACACATTGTTTTGGTCTAAACCACAGCAGAAACAGATGCTAGAGATCTGTGAGAGCTGCATCTGGGAAGAAACTCTCAGGGAAGTAAGAGACTCCCATTTCTTTTCCATTATCAATGATGATGTGGTGGACATAGCCGGGGAAGGGCACCTGTTGGTGAGGTTTGTTGACAATCACATAACCTAAGACAGGAATTTGTGGGCTTTCTGCCTTATGAAGCCAATGCAGAAATTCTGGTGGTGAAAGTTCATACTACAATAACTGAGAAGTGGGGACTGAATATGGAGTAATGTCGTGGTCAGGCTTACATTGTATCTAGTGGATTTTCTTCCAAAATGAAGATGGTTGCATCTAGACCTTTAGAGAACTATCCTCAAGCTATTTATATACTTTGTTCTTTCTGTGCCTTAAACATGTGGTTGGCAAAGTCAGTCTCAGTGATGGGGGTATCCATTGCATTAGGAACAATTGAGGAAGTTTGTTCGTTTTTCCATCAATCACTGCAACCGCTTTTAGAACTTGACAATGTAATTTCCGTTCTTTTCCAGAATAGTGAAGAACGAGGCAAAGAACTGAAGGAAATTTGCCATTCTCTTTGAAATTTTAGTGGATCTCCTGCACGCACTTGTTTTGTGTTTAGATGATATAAATAATGACACAAATACTAGATGGAACAACTGTATAGCTGACCGGGCATTTGTCCTTTGTAGTGCAATGATAGATTTTGATTTTATTGTTACTGTTGTTGTTCTTAAAAATGTCTTATCTTTTACAAGAGCCTTTGGGAAAAAACTCCCGGGGCAAACATCTGATGTCTTCTTTGCAGCCAGTAGTCTGACGGCACTGCTTCACTCACTCAATGAACTGATGGAAAACACTGAAGTTTATCATGAATTTTGGTTTGAGGAAGCTACAAATTTGGTAACCAAGCTTGATATCCAAATGAAACTCCCTGGAAAATTCTGAAGGGCCCAGCAAGGTAATGTGGAATCTCAGCTAACCTCGGAGAGTTACTATAAAGAAACTCTAAGTGTTCCAACAGTGAGACATATTGTTCAGGAACGTAAAGATATATTTTCAGAACAATACTTCAAAGCTCTTAAATGCTTATCTCTGGTTCCCTCAGTCATGGGCCAGCTCAAATCCAACACTTCAGAGGAACACCATGTTGACATGTACAGAAGTGACTTACCCAACCCTGACATCCTCTCAGCTGAGCTTCATTGTTGGAGGGAAAGATATAGTGCTTCCATCTACCATTTATGAAGCCCTCCACCTGCCGGACATCAAGATTTTTCCTAATGTGTATGCCTTGCTGAAGGTCCTGTGCATTCTTCCTGTGATGAAGGTTGAAAATGAGCGTAATGAAAATGGACAAAAAAGTCTCAAAGCATACTTAAGGAACACTTTGACAAATCAAAGGTCAAGTAACTTGGCTTTGCTTAATATAAATTTTGATATAAAACATGATCTGGATCTAATGGTGGATACATATATCAAACTTTATACAACTAAGTCAGAGCTTCCTACAGAGAATTCAGAGACCATTCAAAATACTTAAAAGATTTATAAAATGGGCTTTCTTATATTTGCTGTTTGGAAGAAAAGTCATTAAAGTGTTGTAAGCCACTGAATCACTGACTTTCATTGCCTCTAGGCCTCAAATGAATATACTAGCCATTGATAATCTGTGTATGTAAGCAGAGCCTGTTTGAATTTTCATGCTTTGAATACCTGTTGGTATTGAAATGGTATTTCAATTGAGATGGTATTGAAAGTGCCATCACTTTTGATGGTGTCACAGTGGAACTGTTTGAGTTAAGTCATTTTAGATACAACATTCATGGATCTAGTTGTCAGGTAGTTATCCATCTTTTGTTGAAAAATGAATTTGAGGAAGTATGAAAAAGGGATTTATTTTATAAAATGTTACAAGGAAGCTCATCGTTGGCTTTTGACTGATTGGAGTTAAAACTGTTTTGGCAGCACTAGGTAGGTGGAGGCAGGAAGATATCAAGTTCAAGACTATCCTGGTCTACATGAGATCCTGTTTCAAAAAAACAGGGGCTCAGGGATGTAGTTCAGGGGTAGAGCACTTATCTAAGCGTGCACAAAGCTCTGGGTTCAATACCCAGCACAAAGGTGAAAAATCTGTAGTGGATAGTTAAAGGAATTACCAGAGAGAGAAATTTGTAAGCTCACCCAAAGGTTTCAGTAGATTTTGTGTATCAAAACAACTCAGAGAAACAAGCCATAGTTGAAGTGGGAATGGAAGAACTTGCCCTTGCTGCTTTACATCTAATTGTTGCTGTTTACATTCCTTTGTTGAGCCTACATTTTCATAAGCTTTTCAGCAAGTAAATGTTGAACACTTCTGCTTCATGGTCAAGACAGAAGCCAAGGCCAGCTACACAGGGAACTTACTTGTCTGTTTGCTTCTGTCTTTTTCCGTGATTATATCTACTGCCTCGTCTTGATTTACAAGAAAAACCTACAAAAATAAAATGTTTTGTGGTGTATCTAGAAATAATACAGAAAAAGATTGCTGTTATTTTTGGTGAAGAAAATAAATTTTGTACATTTTATTTCCATCTAAATAAAATGCAAATTTTGTTTAAAAAAACACATAACAATGGAGACATGCCAACCAAAAAGAGCCCAGGTCCAGACGATTTCACTACAGAATTCTACAAGACTTTCAAAGATGAATTAATACCTATACTCTTGAAACTCTTCTGTGGAATAAAAACAGCGGAGCCATACCAAATTCATTTTATGAAGCTAATATCACATTCATCCCCAAACTAGATAAAGATCCAACAAAAAAAGAGAACTACAGACCAATCTTTCTAATGAACACAGACACAAAGCTCCTCAATAAAATACTACACAACAGAATCCAGAAACAAATTTAAAAGATTATACACTATAATCAAGTAGGCTTCATGCCACAGATGCAAAGCTAGTTGAACATTCACAAATCAATTAATATAATACATCATATCAATAGAGCTAAGGTTAAAAATCATATGATAATTTCTCTGGATATTGAAAAGGAATTTGACAAAATACAGCATCCATTCATGTTGAAAGCACTGGGGAAAACATGAATAGGAGGTACATTCCATAAAATAATTAAAGCCTTATATGACAAACCTACAGCCAGTATCATACTAAATGGGGAAAGACTAGAATCATTTACTTTAAAATCAGGAACAAGACAGGAATGCCCACACTCTCCACTTCTCTTCAATATAGTGCTGGAACCCTTCGCCAGAGCAATAAGGCAAGAGAAGGATATCAAAGGCATCCACATAGGGAAAGAAGAAATTAAACTATCCCTATTTGCAGATGACATGATCCTACACCTGAATAACCAATAAACTCCACTCCCAAACTCCTAGAACTAAAGTGGCAAAGTGGCAGGATACAGAATCAACCTTCAAAAGTCAGTAGCTTTTCTGTCACCAACAACACACAAACAGAAGGAGAAATCAAGAAAATGATCCTATATGCAGTAGCCCCCAGAAGAATAAAATATTTAGGAATTAACCAAAGATATAAAGGAATTATTTAATGAAAACTATAAAAGCCTAAAGAACAAAATCAAAGAGGATACTAGGAAATGGAAAGACATCCCATGCTCATGGGTAGGGAGAACCAACACAATGAAAATGACCATACTGCCAAAATTAATATACAAATTCAATGCAATCCCTATCAAAATCCCAAAGACATTCTTTACTGAAATAGAAGATGTAATCCAAAGGTTCATATGGAACAACAAAAGACCTAGAATAGCCAAAGCAACTCTAGGCAAAAGCAATGGAGGTGGTTATTACAATACCAGACTTCAAACTACTATAGAGTCATAATAACAAAAACAGCATGGTATTGTCACAAACATAGACCAGAAGATCAATGGAACCAGAAATAAAACCACATATCTATCGTCAACTTATATTTAACAAAGGAGCTAGAGATATACAGTGAAACAAATATAGCCTATTCAATTATTGGTGCTGGCAAACCTGTACAGCCACATGCAGAAAACTAAAAATTGATCCCAGCCTATCACCATGAACAAGCATTAACTCAAAATGGATCAAAGACCTCCATATCAGACCTGAAACCCTGAAACTGCTACATGATAGAGTAGGAGAAACACTGGAACTCATAGGCATAGGCAAAAACTTCCTGAACAGATTCCCAGGGTCACAACAGATTGGAGAAAGACTCGACAAATGGAACTACCTAAAAATAAAAAGTTTCTGCACAGGCTGGGAATTTGGCCTAGTGGTAGAGTGCTTGCCTAGCATGCACGAAGGCCCGGGTTTGATTCCTCAGTACCACATACGTAGAAAAAAAGCCGGAAGTGGTGCTGAGGCTCAAGTGGTAGAGTGCTAGCCTTGAGCAAAAAATAAAGTCCAAGGACAGTGCTCAGACCCTGAGCTCAAGCCCAGGACTGGCAAAAAAAAAAAAAAAAGTTTCTGCACAGACAAAGGCATAGCTACTGAAGTAGAAAGACAGCCAACTAACCAGGAAAAGATATTTACCAATAATACATCAGACAAATACTTAATATCCAGTACCTACAGGGAACTGAAGAAACTAATTCCCCCCAAACCCAACAAATCAATCACTAAATGGGCAAGGGAACTAAAGAGAAACATATCAAAAGAAGATGAAAATGAGAAAATGCTCATCATCCATAGCCAAAAAGGAAATAAAAACAACCCTAAGATACCACCTTGCCCCATTTGGAATGGCCAATTTCTGAACTCTGACAATGACAAATGCTGGCAGGTTTGTGGAGAAAGAATGCTACTGCACACTATTCACCATAGCAAAGATATGGAACCAACCTAGATGTCCCTCAGTTGATGAGTGGATCAACAAGTTGTGGTATTTGTACACAATGGAATTCTATGCTGCTGTCAGAAAGAATGACATCGCCCCATTTGTTAGGAAATGGAAAGAGTTAGAAAAAATCATATTAAGTGAAGTAAGCCAGACTCAAAGGAACTTAGGCTCAATGGTTTCCCTCATTCGTCATAATCAGTAGAAACCTTGGGCTCTACTAGCAGAGATTTGCAATAGAGCAAAATCTTGATACATAAGGACATATAATATGAAGCTAATTGAAAGGACCTCCAGGATATTGAAACAAAAGCCATATAATGAATGATTGTTGTCCTTAATGTACTATGTTGTCTCTCATCTCCTTTGCTGTCCCTTGGTTATCTCATATTGGTATAGTATCTCACTTTGTTATCTGATATATTGAATTTATTTGTATTTGGATATTTGAAATTTGATAGGGAAGGGGGGAAAACCAAGACGGGTGGGGGGTGTGTGGGGGGAGGGAAACGGGTACCAAGACATGTGAAAGGGTATCAATGTATGTGAATTAATGCACCTTCTATCTGGCAAATATCATGTAACCCTTTTACTAATTACAATAAAAAAAAAAGAATGCTACTGCACTGCTGGTGGGATGTAAACTAGTAAAACCACTCTGGAAGGCAGTTTGGAGGTTTCTTAAAAAACTGAAAATAGACCTTCATTATGATCCTGCCATACCACTCCTGGGCATCATAACCCAGGATATGACAAGGACACCTGGACAGTCATGTTTATCTCTGCACTATTCACAATAGCCAAGTGAGGGAAACAGCCCAGATGCCCCACTACAAATGAAGGGATACAAAAACTGTGGTACATATGTACAACAGAATTCTACATAGCCAACAGACAAGATAAAGTAATGGCATTCACTGTGAAGTAGATGAAACTAGAGCAAATCATGTTGAGTGAGATAAGTCAAGACCAAAGGAAAAAAAGACACATGGTCTCCCTGATATATGGATATTAGATCCAAACAGTACAAGAGCGATGACTCAATATTAGGGTACCCCAGGTTATGGATATGGTCTTGGAGATATAAATATAACTACATAGACATAAAATCTATGATAGGATATATATTCTATAGATATGTTATATAGATTGATATGTATCTATGACATACAAACATAATTTTAATTATGTTCTAAAATCTATGTGCCAGTGATTATATACAGAGATTCCCTTCTTGAATCCTTGTTTGTTAAACATGACATTTAAAATATGATATAAAAATCAATGTTAATAAAATCTTTCAAAAAAAGTAATCAAACCAGAATATTGTAAAGAATAGCAAAAATAAGAAACCCACATAACAGTGACAGATGTGTGCTATTATTATTATAAACAGACTATCTAAGGACCATTGGAGTCACAATAATAGATATGAAAATAAAGAATTGTTTTAGGCCGGGAGTTTGGCCTAGTGGTAGAATACTTTGCCTAGCATGCACGAATACCAGGGTTTGATTCCTCGGTACCACATACATAGAAAAAAGCCGGAAGTGGTACTGAGGCTCAAGTAGTAGATCTCTAGCCTTGAGAAAGTCCAAGGACAGTGCTCAAGCCCTGAGCTCAAGCCCAGGACTGGAAAAAAAAAAAAAAAGCAAAGCGAGATTAACTTCTGCAGAAAGGTGCACTATCAGCCAAAAATCTGGCAAGTAAGTACACAGAGCAGGCAGGCTGCTCCCTACTTATCTCTATTGCAGCAGACCCACCCCTTTGCTCAGATTGGTTGAACTCAGGTTCACAAGATTGTGATTAGTTAGTCTGAATAGGGCAAAATGTATTTACATATTGTGATGCTGAAATAAGATGAACAGTACTCAAGCAATCTCAAAATATGCCTGCACCCTCAGCTATTTCTTGAACCTTGAGGTTGGTCTTCAGGGACGAGTCTTAATATCATCTTGAAAAGAAACAGTTGAAGACAAAACCTTACATTTCAAAAATCCTTCCTTATCCCAAAGCAGTTCCTCTTCTTCTATAAGAACCAAACCACCAAGCTAAAGCAGGAACCTTTGAGCAATACACTTTGATAAGACACAAACAAAACAAAACAATTTTCCTCACCGAATACAGCATGCTCTGACCATAGCCATCTTACATCATGACTGCCAGACTTGAGTCATTTGAACCAGTTTTTCTACATAGTTTCTCGGCTCACTATAAACTCTTTAGAATGGTATGTAGAGCTTTAAGACCAGACCCTGGAGCTATCAGTACCAGGAATGTGCCTGATGTTTTCAATATCTACTTAAGATTAGCCATGCACATTCCATCTTGCATAGAAGTCAGTTCATCCTGACCCTTATTTAAAAAAAACAAAAACAACAATAACAAAAACTGCCAGTCTCCTTCTGACTGAAATCATGGAAGCTTACTGATTTTGCTACTGTCATTGGTTATGCTTCTGCAAACAAATTCCCAATAAATTACAGTCTAGACCTATCTGCTTCTTTCTTGAATCTCATGTAATGTATGGTGGTTCTTTTTTGTTTGTTTTTATCAGATTTTCCTGGGCCTGATTTCCAAATAAATGAAGAGATATTACATGTTCTCATCCACAGATAAAAATCAGCCAAGTTTCAGTGATGTTAATTCCTTGTAACTTGATCTGTAGACCAAAATCTCAGCAAGTTATTCTGTTGATATCAATGAACAATTTCTAAAATTATTTAGAGCAGATGGATAGTTAGCTCAATATTAAAGGGAAAGAATAAAGTTAGAGCCCAATACTGGTTTCAAGATTTATTATAAAACTTGACTGGGGGTGTAGTTCAAGTAGCACAGTGCTTGCACAAGATCCTGATTTCAATTCCAGCACTGCCAAGAAGAAAGCAACAACACAAACTCAGCAGATTATAAAGACAGCTTAGATTTGGTGAAAGAACAAATAAATCAATCAATCAAAGAAACAGAACAGCAACTCCAAATAGACTCATATAAATGTAGACAAATGATATTTGGCAGATGAGCAAAGATCAATAGAAACAAAACAACAGTCTTTTCAAGAAATAATTCTGCAATAATTGGTTATCCACATATGAAAAGCTAAATGGAAGCTGAGCTGTGTAGCTCAAGCCTATAATCCTCACTACACAGGAGACTGAGAGCAGAGCTGTTTGAGGCCAGCCTGGGCAAAAATGTTGCAAGATTCCATCTTAACCAATGGCTAGGCACAGCAGTATGCATCAATAATCCCAGATACACAGAGAAGCACAGATGGCAGGGGTGTGGAATAGAATAACCACTAAGTCTAGATCTAGATCTGACATGATTCACAAAGATTAAATTGAGATCTACCTCAGTGGAAGATCAGCGGTAAAGCACTTACCTGACATGCACAAAGCCCTGCATTAGAACTCCAGCACCACACACAGAAAAGAAGTAACGACAGCAGAATGGATCATAGACTTAAATACAACAATTCTGATATACTAAACAGAAGCTGGAAGTACTTCTTTAAGTGAAAAGGTAGATGTTTTCCACTTAATAAAGAAAGAAAAAAGTCACATATGCTGGGCTGGGAATGGTTTAGTGGTAGAGTGTTTTTGCCTAGCATGCATGAAGTCCTGGGTTCAATTCCTTGGTATCACATAAACAACAACAACAACAACAACAACAAAGCCAGAAGTGGAGCTGTGGCTCAAGTGGTAGAGTGCTAGCCTTGAGCAAAAGAAGCTCAGGGACAGTGCCTAGGTCCTGAGTTCAAACCCCACAACTGGTTAAAAAAAAATCCAAATATGCTCAAGTCACCAGGGGGTGGGGAGAATCAACTGTAAAATACAACATACAAAATTATAAAACTCCTAGAATACAACAAACTCCAGGAATATAACACATAGCAAACCTAGATAAGTAGAATAATAACTTTCTGGAGATAACAAAATCACAATCCATGAAAGAAATAACAAATGGCAAGCAAACACATGAAAGGCATTCAACATCATATCATTAGAGAACTGCAATTTAAAACAGCAATGAGACACAACTACATCATCTATTATAATGATGAAAATTTAAAACACTGACAACACCACACATTGCTGATATAAAGTTTAGTGTATATTACAAGGGGAAAGAAGCCAGAAAGAAAAGGCTATATATTGGAAGACTCCAAATACCATACCCTATTCTCCAAATCTATCATTTTTCTTTCCATGGGTTGCAGTTACCTATGCCCAACTGTTGTCCAAAAATATTAATTGGAAAATTCCAGAAATAATAAAATTCATTAAAAGAATAAATGAATAAAATAATTCAATTCATTTTAAGCATTATGCTCTATCTCACCTCACCCAGGATAGACACCTTTTCCTACTGTGTCTCTACTGCATATGCATTTCAGTTATCAGATTGACTGTCCTGGTATCACAGTTCTTGTATTTTAGGAGCATTTATATTTGAATAATGGCCCAAAATGCAAGCATAGAGACACTGCCAATTCTGATATAATAAATAGAAGCTGAAAGTACTTCTTTAACTGAAAGAAAAATGATGTTTTCCACTTAATAAGAAAGAAAAACTCATATATGATGAGGTCCCTGGGATCAGCTGTAAGAACTCATCTTTCATAAAATTATGAAGAAGGAAAAAGATTAATTTCATTCTCTCTTTAAGATGAAAAAGTTATGGCTGATTACTGTTAAGATGAAATAGCAATAGTTATTAAATGTAGTATGATTATATTCATATATTTAATGGGGAAATGTAGTAAGTATAATATCCAATGCTACCTGGTCTTCTGGTGACCACTTTGGGTCTTAGAACACATCTCCCATGGATAAGGAAGACTTAGTTTGTGTGATATCCTGGGAAATGCAAAACTATAGAGGCAGTATATATATATATAAAAAAGGCCAGTGATTGTCAGTGGATAAGAAGGAAGGAGGGAAAGAGGGATGAACAGGCAGAGCACTGATTTTAAGGGATAAGAAATTATAAGATATACCATAGAGGGAGGTTACATGCATTTGATGTATACATTTGGTAATGGATGCGTATCCAGGCTAGTTCTCTTGTCACTTCGATTACAGCCCACTTCTGGCTTTTTGTGGCTACTTGGATATAAAAGTCTTTGAACTTTCCTGCCTGAGCTGACTTCAAACCACTATCTCTGATCTCAGACTCTTGAGTATTTAGGATTACAGGTATAAGCCACTAGCTCTTGGCTGACTTACAATAGGGCAAAACCTAGATACATAAAGCCATATAGGATGAGGCTAAATGAAAGGACCTCCAGGATATAGAAACAAGAGCCATATAATGTGTGATTGTTGTTCTTAATGTACTATATTATTTCTCATCTCTTTTGTTGTCCCTTGGTTATCTCATATTGTTACAGTAGCCTATCTTGTTATCTGATACATTGTATATGTGTTTATTTGTTTATTTGAAATAGGATAGGAAAGGGGGAAAACAAGATGAGGGGAGAGGGTGGGGGAGGGAAATCGGGACAAAACCATGAGAAGGGGTAGCAATATTTGTTAAGTATCTGGCGAATACAATGTAACCTTTCTATCAATTACAATAAAAATATATTTTAAAAAGACTGATGTCTGGCAGATACATTGCATTAATCAGTTAATAGCTTTTGCATTTTTTTGTGGGTCATGGGGCTTGAACTCGGCCTGGGCGCTGTCCCTGAGCTCTTCAGCTCAAGGCTACCACCCTACCCTTGAACCAAGCCCCACTTCCTATTTTATAGAGATTATATATATATTAAAAAAAAAGTTGGAGATGAGAGTCTCCCGGGCTGGCTTTGAACCTTGATCCTCAGATCTCAGCCTCCTGAGTAGCTAGGGTTACAAGTGTGACACCATGCCTGGCTGTATGTTTTTGAAGAATAAGAATTGCAGTTAATATTCTCTCTTTGCAAGACAACCAAGAGAGAGCAAAACTAAAATATAACCCATGTCATTTCTATTTCTCCAGCTTTGCCACTTGGTAAACAGCAATAAAAAACCTAGATGCAGTGAGAGAATCAAATGAACACATTTGATATTATATTATTTAGAAGAAGCAAACCACTGTTGTAAGTTTAAGAGGATTGCTTATAAGAGCCAACTGGTGGGGCCGAGAGTTTGGCCTAATGGTAGAGTGCTTGCCTAGCATGCACGAAGACCCGGGTTCGATTCCTTGGTACCACATACTTAGAAAAAGCCAGAAATGGTGCTGAGGCTCAAGTGGTAAAGTTCTAGCCTTGAGAAAAATCCAAGGACAGTCCTCAGGCCCTGAGCTCAAGCCCAGGACTGGCAAAAAAAAAAAAAAAAGAGTCAACTGGTGAATCTTAAAATTAGACTACAAACTTTAAGTTCATAAAAACAGACCTTATTTACCCTACAGTCTGACACATATGAATGATTTGTATGAAGACAAATTTAGATAATGATATGCCCCATCTTTCTTCTTGAAGAAGAAAAGAGAAAACCATGTATTACATTTGGCAACAATACACTTGTTGCCTTCCAGAGAAGAATTCAGAGTATGTGTACAAATATGAACTGACAAATAGGGGAGGAGGAAGAGAAAAAGGAGGAAGGATCAGATGATAAGAAATGG
Source organism: Megascapheus bottae (assembly GCF_031878675.1). Classification (NCBI taxonomy): domain Eukaryota; kingdom Metazoa; phylum Chordata; class Mammalia; order Rodentia; family Geomyidae; genus Megascapheus; species Megascapheus bottae. The sequence goes on from NC_143527.1 coordinate 36,289,777, forward strand.
AGGAAAAGAGATGGAGGGGGATTTTTTTTCCAGTCTTGGGGTTTGAACTCAGGCCCTGTATATTGTCCTTGAGCTTCTTTTGCTTAAGACTAGCCTTCTACCACTTGAGCCAGAGTACCACTTCCAGCCTTTTCTGTGTATGTGGCAACCAAGGAATCAAACCCAGGGCTTTGTGCATGCTAAATAAGCACTATTCTACTAGGCCAAACTCCTGGCCCTAGAGGATCGTGGGGATTGAGCATGGAAAGTATATGTTCTGCCACTGAGCTATACCACGATCCTCCATATATATCTTAATTCCTAATATATCCATATCAATCAGCTACAACATTCTCTGCTCTCACCCTGATAGTTATAGATGAGAGCACCTTGTTCTATAAAGTTGTCCTATATGCTTGTCTTTCTGTCTCAGCTAGAAAAAAGCAAATATTTGTATCATCTGATCTCAGGTCCTATGATTCTTTCAAATCTCTTTCAATTTTTTTCTTTAGTGAATACTTACTGAGCATCCACCAAGTTATAGATATCTTACAGATTTTATGGTGGATACATTAATGCACTGGTCCTAGGGCTGCCAACCATCTGTAGTACCTATGAGTTCCAAAGCCCCATACCCATATTTCCATTTATTTTCTTTTCTTCTTTTTTTTTTCAATAGGTTGTGGGGCTTGAACTCTGGGTCTGGGCATTGTTTCTGAACTCTTCCGTTCAAGGCTACTGACTGCCCTATGCCTTGAACCACAACATCACTTCCACACTTCCAGTTTTCTGGTAATTAATTGGAAATAAGAGTCCTCATAGACTTGGGCCAGGAGTTTGGCCTAGTGGTAGAGTGCTTGCCTAGCATGCACGAAGACCTGGGTTCGATTCCTCAGTACCACATACATTAAAAAAAGAGAGAGAGAGAGTCTCACAGACTTTAGTGGCCTGGGATGGCTTTGAACCATGATCCTCAGTTCTCAGCCTCCTGAGTAGCTAGGATTACAGGAGTGAGCTTGCCTCAGATTTCCATTTCTATAAGAAAATACCCAAGATAATTAAATTATAAAGAGGAAAGGTTTATTTTGGCTCACAGCTTTGGAGACTCCAGTGCATGCTTGACTGACCCCATTGGTTTAGGTTTGTAGTAAAGCAACACATCATGATAAGAGCAAAACTATTCATTACATGGCTAGGTAGCCAGAGCGGGAGGACCTGGCATTCCATCATCTTCATCAGGGACATGCCCTCAGTAACCTAAAACCTCTCACTAGACCCCGTCTCTTAAAGGTTCTGCTACCTCATAATGATACCACTCCAGGGACCAAGGCTTCAAGACACAAACCTTCAGAGGGCATTCAAAATTGCAAGGATATCACTTAATGGGACAGGTGAGGAGAAGATCCAGTACCTATGTTTTCACAAATGATCCAGGGGATTCAGATACACTAAAAGTTTGAATCACCCCTTGAACTGCGAAAGGATGACTTTCAATACAACACCTCACATGTGACAGCTCAATAGATATGAATGAGTGACAAAAAGATAATTCAAGCTGTTGCTAGAGTTCAAAATGGAATGAAATACGAGCATATCTCTAAGAATGTTATTCCCTCTGACTTTAGATGGTTTGTTTCTTTTGGGGTTTCTTTTTGTTAGTTTATTTAGGATTGCTCACTGCCAGCTGTAGGAATAACAAAACAAACAATAAAATAACATTAACAACAGATAAAACCAGAAAAAACAGAAGCTTTTGTGAACTGTACTGATACCACTTTAGTTTTGAGTGATAAATGGGGATTAAAGTGAGCCCCATTTGGCTTGTTTATGTATAATAATTTTTTTTTTGTACACAGAGTTTGTATTCTGTCTGGAGTGGAGAGAAGAAAGCCACTTCTCTTTTCTGGAAGAAGATTGAACTGGTTGGCACAGGTTAGCTCAGCTTTTTAAACTTAAGTTTGAATTTACTTGGGACCCAGGACTTCCTCCACAAAAGGCTTTTTTTTTTTTTAACCCAATGAAGGAAATGTTTGTATCTCTTCTAAGCTCCAACTGGCCCTCTGGCCTGACTCTCTGGGACCCCTTTTTCCAGTGTGACTTTGGCTCTGCAAAAGCTTTCTTGGCCATTCAAAATCATAGAACGTTTTGCCCAGCCTCAGACTGGAATCAAAGCCAATCACAGAATCTTTGGAAGCAAGTTTCTACCATCTCAGACAGAAGCCTGGTAAGAGTCTCTCTGCCCCTAAGGAGACTTAAGCTTCCTAAGAGAAGAAGACACTTTGGTTTCATAATGTAAATTTTGTCACAGTGTAGCACACTGGTATATTATTTCCTGTTTTAATTGTACTTGGAAATAAGAAAATCTGCTGAGATTTGGTTTCAAAAGACTTCCTAAAGAAGCTTTCTCAGCCAGCTACAAAAGTGAATGAGACAAGATGAGGGGTGGGGGTGGGGGGGAGGGAAATGGGGATCAAGACATGTGAAAGGGTATCAATGTATGTGAATTAATGCACCTCCTATCTGGCAAATATCATGTAACCCTTCTATTAATTACAATAAAAATATATGAAAAAAAAGTGAATGAGAACAACATAACCATCAGGCATGTGCTGACAGGGTGGCTACTTAAGCATGCTTATTTGGCTTTTTGAGATAGGACAGGCTTTCATTCAGAAGAGGCAAGGCCTAGAGATAAGTCAAGGTTTCCCTGAGAGGAACAAAGGGCTGAGGGGTAAGAGGAAGTGGGGTGTTTGGAGGAACAGTGCAATAGCAAGCAATCAAAGGCATCAGGAAAGGCATTGTGTCCGGATATAAAATGAACACTTCAGCCAGATGCTGCTGGCCCGTGCCTGTAATTCACATATTCAGCAGGCTAAGATCTGAGGATGGTGGTTCAAAGCTACCCTTGACAGAATAGTCCATGAAACTCTTACCTCCAGCAAAAAGCCAGAAGTGGAGGTGTGGCTTAAGTGGTGGGATGCCAATCTTCAGCAAATAAAACTAAGGGCTGGCTCTGTGGGTGGGAGTTCAAACTATAGAACACACACACACATACACACACACACACACACACACACACACACACACATAAATAAATGTAAATAAGGACTTCTTTAGGTTACAGGAATGTGATAAATAATACATTTTAACAAAGGATATGATCTGAGCTGATTTGGTTTCAAAAGACCATTCTGAAAGAAAGAAGTGCTTGGTTACTGGAATAATCTTGCTTAGTGTGGGAGCTAAGACAACATCTTCAGCAATGCAATCTGGGGCAGGACTACAGGTTGAAGGAAACATGGGCTTCTGCCTGCTCCCCTTACTGTTCCTGGCCCAGTGTTCTTTCCCCTACCCCGATCACCATCAGCTCTTTCCCCCAGAGTCCTATTTGGCAGAATAGAACAACACACAGTCCCAGCTGAACTAGAGGCACAGTGGAAAATGGAACATAGCATGCCAGGAAATTCTTTGAAGTATTAGGTTTTGTCTGAAAAATATTTATGCAAACACTTGTGTTCTGTTTCATAGAATTGCTGTTCCAGGGAGCTGGGCCATATTTGTTTCGCATGACCTCCAGGTCAGGCAGAAAAGTTCATGAGACTCCTATCTCCACTTAACCATGAAGAAGCCTGAAGTAGAGCTGTGGCCCTGGAGGTAGAATGCTAACCTTGAGCAGAAAAGTTCAGGGATCGCACCCAGGCCTTGAGTTCAATCCCAGGACCAACACACACACACACACACACACACACACACACACACACACACACACACACACACGATAGAATTTTTTTTAATAAAAGGTAATCTTTAACTTCCACATTTATTAATTTATTTATTCGTTCATTTATTTGGTGCCAGTCCTAAGGCTTGGACTTTGAGCCTGGATGTTGTCCCTGAGATTTTCTGCTCAAGGTTTATACTCAACCACCTGAGTGACCGCTGCACTTCTGGCTCTGAGGAGTTAGATGGAGGTAAGAGTCTCACAGACTTTCATACCCAGGCTGACTTCATTATGATTCTCAGATCTCAGCTTCCTCAGTGGCTAGGATTACAGGCATGAGAAACTGGCACCCAGTTTCTATTTACTATTTTGAAACACATTTTTGTCGTGGGTAACTGCAAACATGAAAAGTGAAGCATTAGGTAAGGTTGAATTATTATTTTATATATGTGACTTTTCTGAGATTAATAATAATAATTTACACTAACTAGGCACCAGCTCAGTGTCAGATACCCTATTCTGTGGTGCATTTCATTTTCTCTTTATGGCAATTTCAAGGTAGGTGCAATTATTATTCCCATTCTATTTCTCTCATTCTCTGACCCTCCCACACATGTCTAGTATGTTATCTATGATCATATAGATGTTATCTGTTATTATATAGATGAAAAATTATTTACAGATTGTTTTTAGCTTCTCAAAGTGTTACAGCTAGAAATCATGCAGCTAGAATATGATCTCAGATGTTCAAATTCCAACATATAATGCTTTATCCTAAACACACCAGGAAGAACATTGAAACTAGTGGGGAGAGCTATATACCATGAACACTTTAGGTCCTTTACAACTCTGATATCCAATAATTTTGAGAATTCTTAAAGGAACAGATTGATTCTGATAAAACTTGATGAAGAACTGTGAATTAATACTCAGAAATTTTACGTTTTTAGTAGGCTCTCATTTGAGACAAGAAAGTGTTCTCTAAGACTTTTCAGCTGGAATTGTGTCTAATTTTCACTGGGTATACAGGTAGAAGTTGAAGAAATTACCATATTTTCAAAGAAAACTTGGTTTGTCTTTCCACTTTATAAAACAAAAATGAAGGTATTATCTCTAAAATGTACCTAAGCATGAGCTGTCCCGCCCCCTAGGGTCACAGTTAGAAACTGCACACAGCCACAATTGCAGGTTGCAAATGTCACCACCCTCTCCAGGCTTGGTTTAGTGTGGAATGCTTCATGTTGGTGCTAAGTCTCTAACACCATCTGGCTGTATTTTGTTATTTTGCTATGTTTGAAAATCTGTTTCTCTTGCTCCAGGTTTAAAAGTGTAATAACTAATGGTAGGATAGATGAGAAACCAAAATCTTTCTTTCACAAATGGAACAGGGACAGGAGAACACAAAAGAACAAGGTAGTAATAAGGATACAAGAATGGGGAAATGAAGACAGGGCACGGAATCTCCGGAATCATAAGATTATAGGAAAAAAATGAAGACTCACCTCCAAAACACTACCACCTCCCAAAAAAGTCATGAGGAGACATTTAAGATCCAAACTACAGAACTTACTTCTATTTTTTTTTTTTTTTGCCAGTCCTGGGCTTGAGCTCAGAGCCTGAGCACTGTCCTTGGGTTTCTCAAGGCTAGAGCTCTACCACTTGAGCCTCAGCACCACTTCTGGCTTTTTTTTCTATGTATGTGGTATCAAAGAATTGAACCCGGGTCTTCGTGCATGCTAGGCAAGCACTCTACCACTAAGCCAAACTCCTGGCCCTTATTTCTATTTTTATTGTTATTTTACAATGTTGGGGATAGAATGCAGATCCTGGTGCTTGTGAGGTAAGCATTCCATTGCTTGAGATATCCCCAGCACTTTTTGCTTTTGGAATTTTTTTGGTGGGGCTTGAACTCTGGGCCTGAGCACTGTCCCTGAACTTTTCAGCTCAAAGCTACCATCCTACCCCTAGAGCCACAGCCCACTTCCAGTTTCCTAGTGATTAATTGGAGATAAGAGTCTCAAGGTCTTTTGTGCCTGGACTGGCTTTGAACCTTGATCCTCAGATCTCAGCCTCCTGAGTAGCTAGGATTACAGGTGTAAGCCACTGTGCCTGGCTTGATTTTGGTTTTTATTTTTTCTTTTCTTTTTTTTTTTTTGCCAGTCCTGGGAGTTGAATTCAGGGCCTGGGCACTGTCCTTTAGCTCTCTCAAGACTACTACTCTACCACTTGAGCCACAGCACCACTTCTGGCTTTTTCTGTGTATGTGGTACTAAGGAATCAAACCCAGGACTTCATGCATGTTAAGTGAGCACTCTAAGTGTCCACACAGACACTTTCATTAGTTTTTTTGAACACGATATAACATTTATGCCTGGGCTGGCCTGAACTGCAATTTTCCTATTTATGCTACCTGTGTAGCAAGGATAACAGGTACATACCACCACATCCATTTTATTTATTGGTCAAGATAGGGGTCTTTGTAACTTTTTACCTGGGTTGGTCTATAGCCACGATCTTCCGGTTCTCAGATTCCTTGATAATTAGAATTACAGACTTGGCATGAGCCATCATCCTTGTCTAAACCACAGACCTGTTCATTATCATATTTTTCCTTACAACCTCCTCACAGGATGAATGGTTATTAAGAAAAGTTGTTCAGGGCTGGAAATGTGGCTTAGTGGTAGAGTGCTTTCCTAACATGCATTAAAACCTGGGTTTGATTCTTCAATACCATGTAAACAGAAAAAACTAGAAGTGGTGCTGTGGCTCAAGTAGTGAAGTACTAGCCTTGAGCACAGAGAGGGTCAAGGGCAGAGCCCAGGCTCCGAGTTCAAGCCCCTGCAATGGCAAAACAACAACAATGAAAAGTTGTTCAATTTCAATAATTCCTTGAATTATGAGATACAATTAAATAATTTCCCCCTCTCTTGTCTCTCTCTCTCTCATCTCCATGTAGAGAATTGGTTTTAAGTTGGATGTAACTGTGTGCTTAATAAACTAATAATATTATTCAATTTAAAAGGTTTTCTTTTTTCTTTTCTACAAAAGCCAGAAATTTCCTCTGGTTTGTTCATTCTTTCTGAGAAAAATCCCACCCAGCCACTGCAAACTGGTACCAAGAAAGAACAATTCAAACTAGGAATTAGCTACTGTTCCTTACTGTGCCATGAAGAGAATTATGGAGGGATTCTTTAGTTTAAAGAAGAAAAAAGTGGTCCGGTTATAGACTACATAAGAACATATAAATTGCAAATCACCCATTTAAAAAATCATTGTTTTACAGGCAGAAATGTTAAGAAATCAACTAGTTATAAGCCAACTGTTACTTTTTTCCCCTAAATGCTAGTTTTAGAGCTTGAAATCCAGGGCTTTTGTGCTCTAGGCTAGCACTCTACCACTTGAATCACAATGCCACTTTTGGCCTTTTCTGTGTGTGTGGTATTGAGGAATCCAACCCAGGGCTTCATACATGCAAGGCAAGCAGTCTACCACTAAGCCATATTCCCAGTCCTACATGTAGATTTATAGGCACACTCTAGTTACCACAAATGAGGGAAACCATGAAGCCTGTTTCTTTTGGGTGACTTACTTCACTTAATATACTTTTTCCCCAGGACTTTTCATTTCCTTATAAATGATAGGATATCATTCTGATGGATGAGTAGAATTCCATTGTGTATATGTACAACATTTTCTTGATCCATTTGTCCACTGGAGGGCATCTGGGTTGATTTTATATCTTGGCTATGGTAAACAATGCTTAGCATCAGACAAGGTCTGATATATATTTATAGCTCAAAAAAACCCCAACCAATCTCCAAATAAACTCTCAAACAACAATCCAATTAATAAATGGGCTAAAGACTTAAAGACTTCTCAGAAAAGGAATAGCCAGTAGATACACAAAGAAATGTTCATCTCTGGCTTTAAAAGACATGCAAATCAAAACAACATTGAGATTCCCTCATCTCAGAATGGTCATTATCAAAAAGTCTAACAGTAACAGTTGCTGACGGGAATGGGCCAAATGGGAATGCTACTACACCATTGTTGGGATATAAACTTGCTCAACTACTCTGGAAAGAGGTTCTTATCTTCAATTAAACACCAAAAAGCTGGACATAAGAGTTGTAGCTCAAGTGGTAAAAAAAAAAAAAAAAAAAAAAGCTCAAAGACAGTTCCTAAGCCCCTGAGTTCAAACCCTAGTACCTGAGAGGGAGAGAGACAAAAAGTGTGGGGGGAGAAAGCGAGAGAGAGAGAAAGAGAGAGGAATAGACTGTATTTTTTTTAATTGTCAGAGATGCTTAATAATACATTCAACCCATTAAGGAAAAGAAAATCATTGTGGCTGGGAGTTTGGCCTAGTGGTAGAGTGCTTGCCTAGCATGCATGAAGACCCGGGTTCAATTTCTCAGTCCCACATACAGAGAAAAAAAAAAGAAAAAGCTGGTAATGGTGCTGAGGCTCAAGTGGTAGAGCTCTAGCCTTGAGAAAGTCCAAGGACAGTGCTCAGGCCCTGAGCTCAAGCCCAGGACTGGCAAAAAAAGAAAGAAAGAAAGAAAGAAAAGAATTGTTTGAAGGTTATTAATGAGGATGACACTTCCTCCAAATCTAACTAGGTGATGAATATCTGGCTCAGTTTTAATCTGCTGAATCTTCTAGTCAAGACAAAGTTCAGAGTTGAAGAGCTTACTATTTTTAGAATCCATTTGACATCTCCCATCCCAAATTTGGGAAGTAAAATAGATGTTTAAGCCTTTTTGTCAACTTCCTGCTTCTTAAGAAGAGCTTATAAAAAAAAGTCTCATGTAAAATATTCCAGAAGTTTCGGAGACACCAAAGAATTCTGAAAAAAAAAAAAAACAAGGGAATTAGTTCATTGTAAAGGAATCTGAAAGACACTAGAAAATTTTACTTAGTAAGCACAAAATGACTCTCAAAAACAATTCAAAGAATTTAACCAAGTTGCTGTTCAGTGATCCCACAGCCATGTCTCAGTCAATAGAAAGGTGAACTGTGAAAAGACAAGATGCTTATAGAAAGATGAGAAATTCTCACATGAAACTGCATATTGGGAAGCAGGAGAAACAGGTTATTTTCAGAGAAGAAAGTAGAAAGGAAATGATGTCATTGATTTGACTTGTACTTCTCAGGCAAGCTTTCCCAGGTGACAGAGTTGCTATAGCATGAAAACAATGGGCAGTGTGCACTCTTACATATCTTTTATTCAAAGCATACCCATGTTGAAATTGAGAGGACAGTCTATTTAAGCTGTAAAAGTCACTAACAAGAAGCACTGTCTGACCATAATCAGTTGCTTCTTTACAAAGAGGCCCAGAGTTCTGTGGTGTTCTCTCTTTTTAAAACAGCTGATTTTCCTGGGAAACAGCATATAATCATTATGGGTTAGCATCATAATCCTAGGTGTTCTAAATCTGCAATGTTTTAAATCCAGAACCTTTTGTCTCCTTTTTTATGCCAGTACTCGGGCTTGAACTCAGGGCCTTGTGTTGTTATTTGGATTTCTTACTCATGGCTACCACTTGAGCCATGCCTCCATCCTAGCATTTTTCTGGTTAAATGGAGCCTCACACACTTTTCTTTTGGGGATGGCTTTGAACTTCGATCCTCTGATCTCAGCTTCTAGAGTATCTAAGACAAGTATGAGCCACAAGACATGAGGCACAAATAGAAATTTTAGTAACTCATCTGATATAACAGTTTGCAGTAAAATGGAGGCACATAGCTTATTCAGCAACCAAAAATAAAAAAGACCTTCCCATCCCTCCAACTTTGATGAACAAACTTGGTTTTATGCACAGATTTGTTATATTGTACACAATTAACTTCAGTCTATGCACATATTATATGCAGAAATTATATGATTAGACCTGGATCCTATCCTTGAGATACCTTGTATCCAGTATGTGTGTATTTGTGTGTGTGTGTGTGTGTGTATATATGTATATATGCCAGAACAGCATGAGTGTATTTGTGTATGTATACATACATTTACATATATACATATGTATATATGACCAGCAGATTGGAAAAGAACGTTTCTGGATTGAAGCCTCCTATGAGAACTTTGAACATTAACTTTATAGAAGTTACTAATTCTGCCTAACATCAAGTACAAATGTTGGCTTTGGAGTTGTAAATAGGAAACTGTGAATGTAGTGTAGACGGCAGCATGCTTGAGGATATTTGTTAGTTAGGAGATAAGTTCCACTCATGGATTGAAAAATTGCTTATGGGTAATTTTGATCCTAACCCCTTTGTGTGATTAACATATGCTAATAGAAAAAAAGGGAAATAAAAAGTTGCTCACATCCAGAATGGGCAGAGGGCTACTGGGGGTTTCTTTTTTATATATAACTTACTACATTGTCATAATAAGCTGTATTACTTTTAACAATCAGCCAGAAAATCTAAAGAATGTAAAATTTAGTTTACAAATTCTGCCTATGAATTATTTTCATGGTGCAATTTGTTTTCCCCACTCATCTGAAACTGCATCTTAAAATATTGTCATAGGAAAATTCTGAGAATTACTCTGGCTGTAGCATCTAATTAGACTTATCATGTCATTTGTCTACACAGCATGGACAGCTCAAAGGATTAAATGTTCCAATCACACTGGTGTATAGACAAGTTGCCATGCTTGGTTTGATTGAAAGAGACAGTTGGTACAGTTCTCAGAACTATTCTGACCCTGGGTGGGGACAGAGTTAAATTATTGTTCCTTGTACTTAGAGCAATACAATTACTATACACCTTTTTACAATCTTATCTCCCCTATTTGATTGTGGAGGGAAAGGAAAATACAGATTTTTCCTTTTTTACAATGCTGAAGGTAAATGAATGGAAGAATAGGGATCCCAAACATGGCTTCAACTTGGAGTCCCATGAGACCTGCATTGGAAATGGAAGCAAGTGTTTACAGTGTATTGAATATATTTATTTTTTGAACGTAGGGTATGTGAAGGCTAAATACTATTGGAAGGCCATCTCATTGTCTTTTGGTCATTAGGATTAACTGTTTCACAAGTTTTCTCTGATTTTCAATACATACATTTTTTTTTTTACTTTTGTTACTATGAACATAAACTTAGATCAGTATAGCTGATCTAAGCTGGAAGAAGGTGGGGCTCATTTGCTATAACATTAAGTTGCTGGCCCTGGCTTTGGTCTTTAGAGCTTTAACGAGAGTTTAGTTATCAAGCCATATCTGCCTAAACTTACTTTCACCACAGTGCCATGACAGTTCGTTTGCCCCTCTTTCCCTGCCAGCTGGATGCTCCATGAAGTATAGGGAAATTAGTTGTTGGGAATCGTCAATAAGGACTGAAATGAGGCCAAAAACTGATTATAATTCTCTTCTTTTAGATATTTAGACCCTGGGAAGGTTGTGTCAATGGTTCAAGATGCTTATTTTGGGAATAGGGTCTCTTGTCCTTTGCAGGACAGCAAGAGTCCTTGCCAATGCAGTACCCTAACCTACTTGTGCCCCCAACAAGCTGTCTGAGCCATTCACCTGTCCAGAGTGGAAGGCACTTTGTTTCTATTCACCAGTCTTTAAAGGAACACTTGTGTGGGTGGAAGTTCTGGAGTTTCCACAAAGACTGACCCCTTTAAATGCCATCTCAGCTTTCTACTTGGGTCTGGAATTTGTATCTTTGGACGCTTACATCCTGCAGGAAAATCACAACTCTGATAAGTGGCCCAGGTCACCCAAGGGCTGGAACAGATGAGCTCTGTTGTAATCAAGATGGCTTAGAAGAGTTCATCCATCAGTTTTAGTCTGGCACCCTTGGAATGACTATTAAGTTGGTGAAGTCACCATGCTCCAATCCCTTAGCTTTGCAAGGTCATTTGCTCAGCATCAAATCCCTTAGAGAGAATCAAGTTTGGGGTGGCTGATTCCCAGTGATCAAACTCACAAAAAGCTGATGGCTAAGCCTATCCCATAATATGCTTGTAAAGAGAAAATAAGCATAAACCTTACTTACCTCTGGCCTGGCACCTGTATTGAGTGCCCTGTGAATGCTGGCATTTAGTTAATCCATTGACTTGTCAGCAGCACAGGATAAACACAAATGAATGGTCTTGCTGGCTTCTTCTCGGGATTCTGGATCCATACAGAGCACCATCCACCAGGCAGTCAGCCACTATGTGATAAAAAATAAATTGCTTAACAAAGTGTCCCAGGCCCGAGTGTATGACTGGGATGCACTGGACACAATTTAGTTGTTTCATCAGCTTGAGAGACTGCTGTGTGCTGATTATGTTTTGGTCACATTTATGAAGATGTCTGAAGCATGGAGCTGCTGCAGGTGGCTGATCTTAGCTGTTCAGTGCTGATTTCTGTGAGCTACCCTTGTGATGATGAGTTTCCTCTGTGTGCTGTGTTTGTCAGCTGCGATGGCAGAAACACAATGCCTTCTAATGAACCCCCACGCCCGTACTTCAGGGATGGTTATGGGCTGTCCAGAAAGTTTAATGGATTCTTTCTTGCACTTACATACAACCCAAAGAAATGCTCCCCCCACAATGCCCTCTCCTACTGCTGTCTATTAAGATGACTAATAAAAACCTTTGGGAGACAGGGAACTAAACCCTAACAAACTGAGATCAGAAACTGGTTATATTTTAGTAGGCATGCAGATAGAGTGAGGGAATTTGAGAGCACAAAGCTTGCCTTTCCAGAGAAGATCTGTCCATGATGTGGAACTGGAATGAGAGTCAAGGTAGCAGTATACCCCGAAACCAGGAGGAAAACACATCACACCACAGGTAGGTCAAGGAAAAGACAGATCTGTTTAAAAAAATGGAGAGGGAGCAGACAGAAGACACCATCTCTCTTCATTACAAGGGTCCTGTATGGAGAGGCTCAATCATGCTAGCTTTCCTGGACTGAGGTGCAATTCATTTGGGAGGGAATGCTAATGTTAGAGGAGCATGATTGGGACTCTTGTCTTTGCTTTCCAACTGGGGGAGTCAGAGCTGGATGTCTGGAAATAGTGAGCCTTTGGGTGTGGTAAAAGTTTTGCCTTATCTCAGAGGCCATATGGCAATCTGTCATCCAGTTGTCTGCAGTACTTAGATTGCATGGGTCGTAACTCTTTCACATTGTCTCATAAGACATGCAAGAAATAACTGTTTCCTTTAGATTGTGTCTTAAAAAGGAAAGCACATACACATTGTCTCAGGTTTGAGCCAGGAAGTCAATAAGCCTAACTACCAAGGGAAGTCCTCCTACAGACTTTGTGTAATCAATGTGCATTTGGACAGAGGTGGAGATGAGATGAGATGTCACCAAAAGCACTATTTCCCTTTGGTACTAAACCCACTGAGGCTGTTGGGGTGTTGATCCTACAGGACTAACTCAAATCATCAGTTTGAATGAGCCAGATACAGTGAAGCCTGGACCAGCTGATCCTGCTTCTTGTTATAAGACTGAGGAATTCTACAAATATTTTCATGCTTACTTGTCCAAAGGGACCCTCTCCAATGCTGCAGGTGTGCTGTTTGCATCAAAGCCAGATTGCCCTCTTGATTGGGTCTACACTGACCTGTGGAGTTGGAGCATGCGTCTCTGGGTGTGTGGGATGTCCTCACAGGCAAGGATGGTGAGGAAGAATAAGGCTGCACTCAGGCTGCAGGTAGTGTCAGCCTGGGCAGAGTTCTGAATACCTAAGACTCTTGGGACTCTCATGTGACACACTCCCATTTCCTCTGACTACTCCAAGGTGACATCAAGAGGAAGGAAATTATCAAAGCTATCAAAGATGCCGTTGGCATCTCCACTGACACGCAAATCTTCTGCATTTGCTAAGTGGGGATATGATGCTTTCCTACTTACCTTTCAGCTCAAAGCCCTCTTACTCACAGACATGGTACTGAAACTGGGTCTTTTCCCTATACAGCTATCCCCTCTTATCCATGGCTTTGCTTTCCATGGTTTCAGCAGCCCATAGTCAGTCTGAAGACAGAACACAATATTAGATCTTGTGAGAGAAGAGAGATCACATAACTTTTAATTCAGCGTATTATAATTGCTCTATTTTTAATTATTGTTGTCAGTCTTTTTCTATGACTAGCTATCAGTTAAGCTTTATCATAAGTATGCACATATAAGGGGAAAACACAGTATATAATATTCAGGGCTTGGACTAGCACAGTGATGTTCATTGCAGCACTATTTACCATAGCAAAGATATGGAACCAACCCAGATGTTCCTAAGTTGATGAGTGGATCAACAAGATGTGGTTTTTATACTCGATGGAATTTTATGCTGCTGTCAGAAGGAACAACATCACCCCATTTGTAAGGAAATGGAAAGACTTAGAAAAAAATCATATTAAGTGAAGTAAGCCAGGCTCAAAGGAACATAGGCTCAATGGTTTCCCTCATTTGTCACAATCAGTAGAAACCTTGGGCTCTCCTAACAGAGATTTGCAATAGAGCAAAACCTAGATACATAAGGCCATATAGTATGACGCTAAATGAAAGGACCTCTAGGATATAGAAACAAAAGCAAGTGATTGTTGTCCTTAATGTACTATGTTATCTCTCATCTCTTTTGCTGTCCCTTGATTATCTCATATTGTTACAGTATTTCACTTTGTTATCTGATATATTGGATATATGCATATTTGGTTATTTGAAATTGGATAGAGAAGGGGCGAAAACAAGATGAGGAGTGGGGGTGGGGGGAGGGAAATGGGGACCAAGACATGAGAAAGGGTATCAATGTATGTGAAGTAATGCACCTTCTATCTGGTGAATATAATGTAACCCTTCTATTAATTACAATAAAAATATATAAAAAAATAATATTCAGGGCTTGGTATTATTATTCAGTTTCTGCCAGCTTTGCCTACAGAGGGCAATAGAGGGATACCTGAATGCAACTCCTGCTTCCTCATGTGCTTTCTCATGTGATTAACTCTTGCTCTGACTCTTGCCACCACATCAATGATTCTTTACCGGAAGCAACTTCTAGTAGCTAGAAGTTCCTATTTCCAGATTCTTCCACACTGATTGGCCTCAGAGACACCAGCCTTAGCCAGGCTTTCCTTTATCTCTAAGATTAAAGGTTATTAGATTCTAATAACCTCAGTCCCCTGTGTTCTCCTAGTCCTGGCAAGGTAGCTGCTTCCTCAAATAATATGCTTATTGGGGTTGCCTCATGCTTTCTCCTTTCTGTATTCCAAACATTATTGCTAGATTATCTCTGTTAAAATAGCTAGTCCAAGTGGCTCTTTCAAAAATTCAATCTACTAATATTTGTGGAGAGCAGGTCTGGGATACACTCTGTGCTAGATTCTATGACTTCTAAATAAAATGTGGTCTCTATTTTATTTTTTAGGAAATTCACATGGAAAAATAATAGTAAAAAAAAAAAGGTAGTACTTTATGGTGTTTTTTGTTTGTTTTTTTGGGTTTTTTTGTGTGTGATTCAATACTGAGGACTAAATTCAGTTCCTCTAGTGCTTGCTTGGTAAATGCTCTATATCACTCAAGCTACACCCCCATCCTTTTTTAATTCTAATTTGTTTTTTAAAATGGGGGTCTTGTGTTTGCCCAGGAGGGCCTTGGAGTGAGAACCCTATGTTCTAATTTCCTTGTAGCAGGATTATAGGTGTCCACCATGCCTGGCTTGTTTTTGAGATAAGATCTGGCTTTTTGTTTAAAGTTTCCTTAAACTGCAAACCACCCATTTCTATCTCCTGAGAAGGTAGGAGTTTCAGGCATTTGCCTCCATGCCTGGCTGGAAGAAGGACACTTTTGCAAGCTATCATCAATGTTAATGTTTAAGATTGTATTTGTATTTTTCAATTTGGGTTCTCAGGCACTTCAGGTCCAAGTGTCAAAGTACCAGCATCTCTCTTCTACTCCCGCTCATTACTAGGAAGCTGGGCGTAGCCATAGGGACAGAATTCAGCCTCTAGAGTTTCAGCAGAGGCATTTCTTCCTGCATCCGCTGAAACTGGAGCTGGGGAAGAGGAGTGAGCACATTTCCTTCCTCCAGTCCCAACAGTGGTTGGTAGCTTCTTAGTAAAGGGGCCAGAGGGGTCTCCCTTACTTCATGATAGGATTTATTCTCATGACATCTTCAAATGAGGTTTGACATCCATTGCATCCAGCAAGTGCATTTACTGCAACTATTGATTGGTTAAATATGGACAAAAGACATACTTTTGGTAGCTCTATTTTAGTATTTTCTTTATACTCATTCTCCTTTTCTTCTCCATCCCTTTTTGTCTCCTCATCATTGATCCTATTAGCTGAACTTTACCATTTCTCTAAGCTTATATTTGTTTGATAGAGGTTTCTAATGAAGCCTCGATTGGCAGTATAGTTGCCAAGAGAAACAGAGTTTTTTTTCCTCCCCCACACTTTATTGTTCCAATGAAACATCTACCACTATTGAGAACATAAGGACAGGGTTCTAAATGAACCACTTTCAGGAGAGAGCTGACAGCAAACTAAAATAGGTGTAATGTGATGAAAAACATCTTGAAAGTGAAAGCTATCCATTGTCAAATGCTGAATTTTTTTAAGGGAAAAAATTCTAAAAATTTGGCTTTGGCTATCAATAACCAATGACCTCAGTATCCAGTCATATGACAGAACTGCAGATTCTATCCAAACTTCCAAGTTCAGTGGCATCATTTTGTAGCTTGAAATCAACTCCAGTGGAAATCTTTACACCATAATAATTGCAAATACTACCTACCATGATGTTTTTGTCCTTCTAGACAGTCAGTTGTTAAACACTTATCATGGATTTAGTCTGTACACAGTTAAGTCAAAGCAATCAATGATGAGATAAGGCTAGAAAGAGTGCAGGTGACCTGTGGGAGTAGATACTTCCTGGATCGAGCACAGAGAAACTGGAGGGAAAAGTATAGTAAAAATGCCAAATTAAGCTGGAGAATGGAGGCCAGGGGTGCCTTGTGTGCCACTTTCACTTATGACCTTGTGACCTTGTGAGAAGATGTAGTACTACTAGATGCTATATGTTAAGTGGGCAGAAGTGACAGCAGAGGAGCAGAGATCAGCAAACCAGTGAGAGCTGGAATCCATTAAAGACCTCTTGACTGCCACTAGCATTGGCTGGATTGATTCAGGGACATGGGATACACAAGTCAGTGGGATCACTGATCTCTTATCAGGAAGACGGGGCAAGTAAGGCCTGTCAACATCCTTAGGACCAGTTTACCATAGGAGAATTTAAAATAGAGGAAGTCAGTGGGCACTTACCAGGATTCCTCTCCTACAAGGTGCTAGCCCCCTGCAACTTAGTCATCTGCCAGCAGAAAAATAAGAAAGAGTTCTTCAGGAGTGACTGGCTTACCCTGATTCGGTAAGATGATGACATGTCCCATTGTTGGGTAGAAATAATGGCTCAAGGGATAAAATCAGTTAAGAGAAAATAAAGTTAAAAATTTCCCCAGCAGTTTTTTTTTTTTTTTTTTGCCAGTTCTTGCCTTGGCCTGGGCGCTGTCCATGAACCTCTTTGTGCTTAAGGCTAGCACTCTACCACTTTCTGGCTCTTTCTGAGTACTTTATCAGAGATTAAGAATCTCACAGACTTTATTGTCCAGGCTGGCTTTGAACTGTGATCCTCATGTCTCAGCCTCCTGAATAGCTAGGATTAGAGGTGATAGCTAATGCCCAGGCAACTTTTAAGATACTAAAATACCCAAAGACATTTATAAACCATTTGTTGAATAAGCTTTTGTTGTTTTCTGTTTTGTTTATTAGTTGTGGCAAATATGGGAGAATACGTCACTCCCTAATGTTGTTGTATAGCAGCAAAGAGATGGTGGGGGCTGGGATCAACATTGATCATAATTTGCCATCTATTGCCACTAGTAGAACAAAGACGAATAAAAATGAACAAACCAGCTATGTAACCCAACAGTGGCAACTTGCTTTTAAGAACAATATTCATCATATTAAATTATGTCTCTCATTAAAATGTTAATTATTTTGCTGGTTTTTATATTTTACTTCATGCTTTTATGATTACATGAGGATTATATTTATGTCTGGTGTATGTTTGTACCCTGTAAATAACACAATAAAAATAACTTAAAGCAACACAAAAATTAATGAGAATGATTTTTTCTTGAAAAAGGGTCTATAAAAATACTTTTATTTCTAAAGTTCCACATAGTACATAATATTTAAGAATCAGATATTATTGAGGCTTTTGAAAAAGAAAAAAAATATCTACTCTAGAAGTTTGCACTATTTTTATTGCCTTAATTAAAGGGCTTAACTTTTTATGCCACAGTCTTTTGTGGTATCCTTTTCTCATAATGAAAACCCATATATTAGGCAACTATTCCAAGGATCCAACTTGAGATATATATTTCATAGCTCAGTGGTTTAGTGTTTGCCTAGCATGCATGAAGCCCCAACCTCAACCTCAAGTACTGAAGGAAAAAGAAGAAAATAGAGTCTCCCTTCTGATTGCTGAATTCTTTAAAATGTGGAACACTGTCAGAAAACAAAAGAAAATGTCCCGGAAAGGCTGAGCTTGCTATAGGTTTCCTCTTAGACCTCTGGTAGATGTGAATTCTTATGGTCTGATATGCAAACTTATACCCTCTGTAATAGAAAAAGAAAGGAAAGAACAGGAGAAAACTAAGGAGATGCCAACTAAAACATTGATAGATGAAAGGAAAGTGAACCAGTGGAGAGAAAGCCAACACTGCCACTGAGAACAAAAGAAACAGAAATGTACAAATGGCAACACCAAAGAACATCAAGGAGGAAACCCAGAAGAAAGTAGAACAGCTGAGTGCAATGGCTTATGCCTGTAATCCTAGCTACTTAGGAGGTTGTGATCCGAGAATTTTGGTTCAAAGCACGAAAGTCCGTGAGACTCTTATCTCCAATTAACCACCAGAAAGCTGGAAGTGGCCCTGTGGCTCCAGGGGTAGGGCAGAAGTCTTGAGCTGAAAAGCTCAAGGACAGCACCCACACCCAGAGTTCAAGCCCCACGACCAAATCCCCCTGCCCCCAGAAAAAAGAAATAAAGTAGAACATACGAGAAATCTTCTTCAGAGAATGCTACATCTGAAAAATAACAAGCCCCATGAAATCAGGAAAACCATGGAATCATGGCTTTCAAAACTTGTTATATACTGGTTTGACAGAACCAATTATTAAATTTCAGAAATTTTGTGACCTAAATTGTTCAACATGGCTATTATAAAGACATGAATATTAAAACACATAAAGAATACACCATTTCCTAATTAACATAGTTTCTGTTCATTGGTGTTCTGAAGATGGCTCATATCTCCAGGATAGAAATGCCGTACAATGGTGTGTTACCTTCCCAACTCTGCCTTTAGGGGAGTTCACATTAATGGGTTGTAATCAGCCATTATGGGACTATGTACCCATCCATGAAAATAAGAAAAGACTATAAATCAAGACTTAGCATATCATTTGAGCCTGGTGCTTGTGCTTCACATTTGTAATCCTAGCTACTCAGAAAGCTAAGACCTGAGTCGCAATTCGAAGACAGCTCCGCTGAGAAAGTCAATGAGACTCTTATCTGCAAAAAGCTGGAAGTAGAGCTGTGGCTCAAGTGGTAGAGAGATAGCCTTGAGTAGAAAAGCTCACAAATAATGCCCATGTCCTGAGTTCAAGCCCCAGGACTGGCACAAAAATTTTTGATTAATTATCAAATTGGAACAACATGGTGGAAGAAATATTAATAATGCAGATTAACTTGAAAATTGTTGAACCTATAGTTGTTATAGCATGGGGTGGATAACAGAAGAAATTGAGGAAATATCCATTCAGTATTCAAAAACTCTCATCAGATTCATCAAAAATTGCTTAAAGTATCATTCCAGCATGTGGCTTTGTTGTTTCAATTTTTCTTAACTTATTAAATAGAAATGTCAAGCAATCACATAGAGCTATTTTTTATCAATTATATTTATTGTTGGCTGTAGATACAAGAGTTCATGAAGAATAAGTTAATCATTCTCTGAATTGGCAATGTGCAATTTAAACTGTAAGTGTTGAATATCTTATTATTATTATTATTTGTAAGCCATGAAAAACTTGTTTGTCAAGTTTATAATAAACTTATGAACAAATATTTGCATTCAGATATTTTTGTTTTTGTTTGTAAGCCAGGTGTTGAACATTTGCCAGCACCTCACTGGGTCATTTGAACACTAATTATTGCTTCAACAATGGTGACATCCAGAAGCCTTCCTTTAGAAAAAGAGTTGTAACCAAGTAAAAGCATAGCATATTTTCCTTCCTTTTAGCAATGGTAAAACATGCATAATGTAAAACTTACTATTTGAATCATTTCAAATGTATGCCTCAGTGACAGTAGATATAAGAACATTTTTATGCAACCAGCATTGTCATCCATTTCAACATCCCAGACCGAAGCTCTGTTTTTATTGAAAACAAATTCCCAATTCTCTCTTCTCCTTAGCTTCTGGTAACCTCTATTCTATTTTCTGTCACTATAAATTTGCCTATTCTTGTATCTCATAGAAATAGACTCATACTTCATTTGCCACATTCATCTTTTTGTGTTTATTTCACTCACCATGACATCTTCAAGGTATGTCCAGACTGTTGCATGTCAGAAATTCCTTTCATTTTAAGGTTAATTAATATTCCATTGAATAACTTTATTTTATTTTTTCATTCACCTACTGATGAAGTTTGGGTCTCTTCTACCTTTTGGCTATTGCAAATAATGCTGCCATGAATAAGAAATGTCTGTTCTTTCCATCCTTTCCATTCTTTGTGTTTATTTTTTATTTTTATTTTTTGTGGGTCATGGGGCTTCAACTCTGGGCCTGTATGCTGCACTTGAGCTTTTCAGCTCAAGGCTACTGCTCTAGCCCTTGAGCCATGGTGCCACTTCTGGTTTTCTGGTGGTTAATTGGCGATGAGTCTCACAGACTGTTCTGCCTGGGCTGGCTTTGAACCATGATCCTCAGATCTCAGCCTCCTAAGTAGCCAGGATTACAGATGTGAGCCATTGGCACACAGTTCTCCTTTTCATTCTTCTATTCTGGATCTCCTATAGGGAAAAATAGAGTTGGGAAGATCAATATGAGGACCTAAGACTATCTCACTTTTTTGTTTGTTTGTTTGTTTACTTCTGGTCTATCTTCTCAAATAAGAGGCTGTGTGCTACAAGAGAGCAGCACCCAGAGGAAAAGTAGATGCAAATTACAACAATCTTCAGAAACGACTTGACAGGTACTCTAAGATGTGTCTGTTGAACAAAAAATATCTTTGATATTGTGTAATAGTAACTTTAAAGGATGAGGGAAATAGCCATGGACTTAGCCCTACTGCAGGGTCAGGAAATGCCATTGATGATGTGTGGCTGGAGTAATATGGATCTAAATAAACTTTTATTTTCTAATGCTAGAAGTAATTTTATTCTGATTTGTGCCTAGTTAATAAAAATGTGATCAGTCTCTCTAAAATGGAACAAATTATTTGCTATTAAGAATTAGCTGGGTGCAGTGGCTCACGCCTTTAATCCTAGCGTCTAAGGAGGCTGAGATCTGAGGATAAAGGTTCAAAGCCACCCGGACACAAAAGGACCTGAGACTGTTCTCTCCAATTAATCCCTAGAAAATGGGAAATGGGGCTTGGCTCAAGGGTAGGGTGGTAGTCTTGAGTTGAAGAGCTCAGGGACAGTGCCCAGGCCGAATTCAAGCCCCATGACCGCCTCCCCCATACACACACAAAAAATAATTGATTTAAAAAATAACATGCCAATCGTTTTCTTTGTTGGCTTATCTTCCCCTAAAAGAGTTGAAAACAAACTGAACATGGGAAATTTTTTTCTTTATTTTTGAAGGAGAAAAGTCTCTCCTTCAAGAGACTCTTCAGAGAAAATGGTAGAGCTGTGTTCAACAGGGCAAAGTCAGTGTGACAAATGTGTTTAGGTGACACCAAACCTTAAAATGGTATCAAAGATGCTGAGAAGAGCACTTTCATATTCATATATAGTGTTCCCATTCTAAGAGAAAATCTTCCTAATTTGTGGAATCTGGCCTATGCTGATATAGGAAGAAAACTAAAATATTTAGATTGCTGAATAAGCTTAATACTTATACAGCAGCCACCTCCACACTATCTTTTGAATCTCTATTTACTAAGAATTCTGTTTATACACATTTACATTTCTATTATTTGACGTTTTCCACATTTCCTGGTCATAAGCCCTCTCTGGAAGGTCACATACCTGAGTCTGTTCTTGGTAGTGAGCAAGAGTCAGTATTAATTCCTCAGCAACCCTCTCAGTTCTGGTTAGATGATTCCCAAGACTGTGTGTATAACTGGAACAGATGCTCTGGACTCATACTAGCCATGTCAGTCCATATCTTCACCCAGTGGGAGGTCCTATTCCTGGTTGACACTCTTTCTCAGTGTAATGGACATAAATCAGCAGAGCTCCAGAACACTAGCCCGAGAGGAAGAGGAAAATTAATTTTCTGCCTACAACACTTTTTACACCAAATGTAAGTTAACTACACTAGTTGATTTATTCATTCAATGAATGTGATGTTTTCATTACAAGTTTAAAGTACACCATAGAAATATCCATAAAAATTTTTCAGGACATAAAAATGTTCAGGAGGCCCCGTGGCAATGTGGCACACACCTATAACCTTACCTACTCAGGAGGCCAAGATCTGAGGATTGCAGTTGGAAGTCGCCTAAGCAGCAAAGTCTGACACTTATCGTCAGTTAATCGCTGAGAAACAGAAAAGGCTCTGTGGCTAAAAATGGTAGAGCACTAGCCTTGACTGAAAGCACTCAGGGACAGCACCCAGCCCCTGAGTTCAAGCCCTGTGACAGACAAAAAAAAAATCAGGAGTTAAGTAGGGATGTCCGCAGCTTTACCAAGAGTTGCCTAGAAGTAGAATGACTTGATAGAAAGAAAAGAAATTGTGAACTATACATTTTAAGTGAGATTCAAAGGTAAGCAGGGGTGATTCTAGAACACTTGAAATTATATCAAAGGCTGATTCTGCTGAGGTAAAGTCAGAAGAATTAAATTAGTGGAGGAGGGAATAAAAAATCGACACATCAGTGGTTCATCTCCTTATGAGATGGAACCTAGGTTTTTTTGTTTCCATTTCTAATGAGTGTAAGATATATAACATTCACATTGTCAAAGGATAAACAGAAGCACAGCATGTTTCAGTTTGCACTGCTGATACCATGGATGATCACATTTCTAACATTTCCATGTTATTCTCTCCTGTAGATACTGGGACATTATTGAATAGGCCATGTTTTAACATTTGAGGGGCTGGTCTCCTCCTTGCACCGCCCCATTATGCTGCTTTCCTGATTACCGAAGCTTTCCCTTGTTTTCTGTGCAGAGAAGAGGGTGAGTGAGAGGGTGGCATATGACAGGAAGCATTTTTGGATACTTCGGAAGCTGTGTCATTATCCTGCTCTCTGCTCCCCCTCAACCCTATCTGAAACAAATAAGGCATCTAGGAAAGTGTATGTAGGGGACAGTTAACACTGCCTAGTGTATGCTTTGTACCTGAGATGCACACCTGCCTACTAGCAGAGTTATCAGTCCTCTGCCTGCTACAGCTGCAGACACTCAAACTGGCTTCTCTTTCAAGTCCTAAATTATGAAACAAGGCTAGGCACATTTTGGAAAAATCCCTTTGTGGGTGTTTTTCTAAAAGTATGCATTTGGCCTTTCAGTTCTCATCTGGGCCCAGAAAGACATTTTAACATCTGTCTCTGGCCCTGCTGACTTCATTATGTGCAAATTAAGAAGTGGTCAGTAAAAATTCATAAAATGAAATTCACTCTTTAAAAATGATAGCATTTTAAATAATTTTGCCCTACCCGTGACACCTGTTCTTGCTCTGTACTATCCTGACTTCCCAGAGTTTGAACATTCAGAAAGCAGGGAGGGTCCAGGGGCTCTCATGAGAAAGGGTATTTGGGTAATGAAGCCCCTTTGTATAGTGCATTTAGAGACAATTGACTTACCCATGAATGCTTGCTCTAATAAGTTTTGACATCCGCAGTGGATCTCTTGCCCAGGCCAACTGTTTCTCTTTACATCCTCCATCACAACCTATAACTCTCCCCCCACCTCCAGGCTTTTGGTCTTGTGACCAAATTCTCTGTGTGACATTTTCCCTTCTACCTTTCTCCTCCAGCCCCCATAAATCCTATCTGATCTTCCAAGGTCCAAAGCAAATTCTGACTTCTTTAAGAGGCATTTCTTATTCAGTGCCATTATCTCTGCAATACTGACAGTAACTTGATGACAACTATCAATTATTAGAATTACCATGTACTGGGTACCTAATCCTCATAACAAATTTGTTACATCTAGGCATGAAAAGCTCAGATCATTTGAGTGTGCTGATGATATACTCTGGAGTGATGGAGCTGAACTCTAGATGAGTGTGCCAGCTCTGAAGATCATGCTGCTGACTGCTTTCAAGAGTTACAATCCTGAGGGTGCTAAGTACACAACTGTGGGAAGCTAATGCAGCTTTATGGGACCTCACAGGTCATAGTGTCCTATTCTCTGATTTTACAGATAAAAAACTTAAAGCCTCCCAAAGCAAAGAGACTTGACAAACGTGACATGGTGAAATGTTGTCAAAGACTAAACAAGTACTTGTTTACCTGGTTCCCAGACTCATTATTTATTCATTCAACAAACATGGTGTTCCCATTACAAGTTTAAAGTACACCATGAAAACACCCATAAAAATTTGATAAACTGAATAGCATAGAATTACTTTGTACTGCTAGTTTAAGTCAAATTTTATGGTAATTCACATAAAAAAATGCCCCAACTATTTCTGGGTACAGAAGTTCATATAAACATGGGATTGATTAGAAAGGTTGTATTTCTGCACAACTATTTTTACATATTTTGGCCTAGTTATGAACACTCATAGAAAACCATACAATGAATATATCAATTACAGTCACAAGTACCTCAAATGTACTGAAATAGAAAGCAAGCTTTATTGTTTTTGCCACTATAAGGGTGATGCAAGTGAATATTAATCCATAGTTTACATTTTTATTTAGCTACTCACATGATGTTAGATTCAACTTGGTTCTGGAATCTTAGTACTTTTCAAATGTCTCAAGATGAGTATTTTGAAATGCAAGTTAGATGTTTTTAAAAATGTTTTCCTTGGGCCGGGAGTTTGGCCTAGTGGTACAGTGCTTGCCTAGCATGCATGAAGACCTGGATTTGATTCCTCGGTACCACATACATAGAAAAAAGCCAGAAATGGTGCTGAGGCTCAAGTGGTAGAGCTCTAACCTTGAGAAAATCCAAGGACAGTGCTCAGTCCCTGAGCTCAAGCCCATGACTGGCAAAAAAAAAAAAATGTTTTTCCTTTGGCAAGAATTCTTCTGTGGGTAGATCAAGATAATCATGAAACTAAGTGACAAAGTACTCATAGTACTTTACTACTAGTGAGAACAACATGGTAATTGCCATTTATAATTACAAGGTCCAAATCCACATGGGTTTTGTGTGTGTGTTTAAAGGGGGAAAAAGACACTTATTCCTGTACCTCCAAACAACGTACTCATAATGGGAAATTGGAACAGATTATTTCTAGAGGATTCTGTTGATCAAAAATAGGTATGTTGAGTGGAATTTTTTTTTTCAAGTCCTGGACTTGAGCTCAGTGCCTGAGCACTGTCCTTGGGCTTTCTCAAGGCTAGAGCTCTACCACTTGAGCCTCAGCAGCACTTCTGGCTTTTTTCTTTGTATGTGGGACCAAGGAATCAAATCTGGGTCTTCATGCATGCTAGGCAAGCACTCTACTAGGCCAAACTCCTGGCCCGAATGAAATATTTTTGCACAGCCTACCTGATGTTCTTGAGGTTAATGCTGAGTTTCTATAAAATTCACTCAGTAAAATTCTGACAGTAGGTACATACTAGGTAGACTATTTCTGGTGCTCTTTTTGTACAGTTACATGCTTTTATTTGGAATAATTTTCCTTTCCTCTTAAGCACCCAGGATGTTATAGTACAAGTACAGTGGTAATGACTTTTCTCACGTTTTCTTTGAAAATGTCTTTATTGCAATATGTAAGACTCCCTGGGTATAGAATTCCAGGTTGCTATTTTCTTTCAGTTAATTTAAATTTTTTATTCAATTGTTATCTAGACTCCAGTTTAAGAAATCAGTCATCCTATTGTTAATTTATTTGAAAGAAATGAATTTTTTTTCTTTCTGGCTATTTTCAGATTTTCTTCCTATGACTTATGATTTTCAAAATCTTACTATTGTGTTGAAGTTTTGTTTTGAATTTTTGCTGCTTTGGATCTGAAGGGGTTCTCTTTTTCGGACTTCAAAGATCTATACAATACATAATAGATGTATGCAATGTACTTTGAACAAGTTGACCTATTATACTTAGTCCTTCGCTCTCCTTCCCCGCTTTAAAACTGTATTTGGTAGGTTTCATCATGCTGCTTGAATAGCTTCTTAAATTTGCAATTAGACATCTTTTGTGTTTTGAAGTTTCAATAGCTTCCCAGTATTAAATCTATTCATTGTCTCTCCTGATACCCTAATTACATGTGATGTACTTTTTCAGTGTAGTGCATATATTTCTTATGCTCGTTTCTGTCTCTTCTGCTTTGGGGGTACCTTCTTTTAACCTGTATTCCACTTTACTAATCTTTTCTTCTATTGTATCTAATCAATTATTGAAGATTATCACTGAGGATTTACTTAACTATTTTTTCATCTTTGTCAGGGGTGTGGTAGAAGGAATTGCTTTTTTGTCATTGTTGACAATGTCAACATTATGTCTTCCGTGTGGGTTTTCTGTTCCTCCCCCACTTCTCTTTTAGTTCATGGTTGTTTTCTGGCTTGTCTAACAATTTTTATTGAATACTAAGTGAATAAGAAGTGGTTCTGATTAGGTGATATCCCATCAGAGTACTCACACCTTCTTAGACTAGGCAGAGCTGGGGATGAAAACCTCAATCTCATCATAGACTGAAGTGGGGTTAAGGTTGAGTTATAATGGAGGCATTCGAATTTCTGTCTTTTGGGACCTTGGCAAGCACTAATTCTTTAGGTTTCTGTTTATTAAGTCCTATCTACTGAGCTTTGGATTTTATGTTGTTTTCCACACTTATTTCAGGAGAGAAACTGGCTTTATCACCAGTTTTTTAAAACATTTTAACTCCCATGTGAACATACTATCCAACTTATGTTTTTCATAAAATCAAACTTTTCTGAAGGTCAAATTTGTCTTGGAGTGATATGGTTAAGTTGCCAAATAATCAAGATTATTTTAAAATGTTTTGTTCATACTCTTGTTTTATAATTAAAATTTATCTTCAATGTGAAAAAAAATAAAAACAGAGACAAGAATCAAGTTATCACCAAAGTTCCTTTGGTGTCCTAGCATTTTCATATTCACATTCACTACCCCAAAGATTGAATGAATCTATGAATCTAAAGCACAATTTTGGTTTTGATCACCCTTAAAATTTCCTTATGCTGTTTTCATCACTCACTGGGTAATGGACTCTTTTATAACTTTGTATCTCTGGATGCCCAGTATATGACATATATGGACATTTTCCCTCTCTCAAGATTGAATTCTTGCTTTTGTCATTTGCTTTATTCTATTCAATGAACTGTCATTATTGTATCAAAAGCATCCAGCTCATATTCTACTTACTTTCTTTTATAGTTACTTATTCCCTTGTGTTCCAACTAATTCTCCAAAAATAGCTCTCTTCTGGCCTCTGCTGGTTTGACAGCAGACAACTGATGTATGGGTGAGAGAATGAATGAGTGCAAATGAGAGAATGTGCAGAAGGACACTACACTTTCATTTCACTAAGAACCCTTCCTAACAGCATTATCCTAACAGAGAAATAACTTTGAAATGTATTTTAAATGGTTAGGTGTACTAATAAGATGAGAAGACTGAATGGTAGAATTTAAGAGATAAAGTGGTTGATTTTTAGAAACAGCATTTTAAAAATCCAAGTTCATGCTTATTACAGCACCAGGAGCAATGGACTAACAATCTCAGGTTAGTGAGAGTACTTCAAATTCTGCCTGATATTGTGCCTAGTAGAAATAAAGCACTTGATGTTTGTTAAATGAATTATAATTTTGTTTATAAAACACATTTTGTAATTGACCTTTGAAATAGGCAATCTTAGAAAAAATTATAACTAAAAAGATAAAAGGGAATCTTGGGAGGATCCAGTTTTTCCAAGTTTTTAAATGTGTGTGCTAACTGCAGATTAAGTTACTAACACAATGTGTTAATCATTGGCTGACTTCAAACTGTGACCCTCAGAGCTCAGCTTCCTAGTAGTTAGAATTATATGTATAAGCTACAAGCATCAGGTCCACTGCTGTTATTTATGAGAGATCAGTTAACTACCAATAAATAAAATGAAGTAAATAACAATTTGAGAAAGAGAGAAGAGTACTGAAAAGAAGTATGACAAGGTTGTAAAAATTTCAGACTAATTATCAGAGTCAAACAATGTAGTAAAAAGTAGTCTGATATGTATATCTGATGTATGTGATCTCTTTTACTAGCCTAATTTGTAAAAGAACAAAATAATATAATTTATTTCTAGAAAGAAGAGAAGATTATGGGAGGAGATTTAAGTAACTTGGAGAAGTAGAGATTTTAAATGCCTCTACAGTGAGGTATTCCATCCACTATCTTTTGTATTTCTGCTTATATGAAGATGCAGACTGAAGAAACCCACAAAAAAAGACGTAGGCAAACAAAATGCCTCTCAAAAAGGTGTCACAGATGTGGTCAGTTAACTAGGAGTTAGAAGAATAGGTTGCTAAATACAGAAATCTACTTGGAAGCCAAATTAGAAGTTAGTCAATTTGGAAAAATAAAAGAACTGAAGCTAATCAAACAGGCAAAGCAGTACTCAGAAATTCAGCTACAACACTGACCAGAACAAAAAATATGATGTAAAGAAAATATGTAAAGAGCTGGAGCATTATGATCAGATCAGAAAATGTTAATGTATACTAATACTTGCAGTCCCCTTGAAAGAAGTTTACAACAGAGTACTTCCTTTCAACAAAAATAGGACTCTGCAGTTACAAGGATTACTGAAATTTAGCACCCCCCTTTAAAAACAAAAACAAAAAATGTAATGTCAGACACTAGTATGAAGCACAAAACAGCAACTGATTGAGAAATGGAGTCTATAATGATTAACATGAAATCACTACTAAGTGTGAATAGCAAAGGTAAGAGGAAAGAAAAAAGAAAAAAACCCAAACAGAACTACTAGGAGTGAGCATGTGGGAGGTGGTTGGACTAACAAGGGGAATGAAGAAGCTAGATACTGAAAGACTGTTTGCAATGAGACAACAGAACAATGAAACCTGCTGGCATTGTTTGGGGAAGGGGTTAAGGGAGAGTGATAGAGGGGGTGAGATTGACTGGAATACATTATATTCTAACTTGTGCAAATTTAACAATGAAACTTCCCTACCCACACCTATATAACAAATGTAAGCTATTTTTTTTAAGTTTGCAAGGAAGAAATCACATAATTCCACTACCATATTTTCAAAATTGTAATTCTCAAATAAAGTAAATAAAAATCCTGAAGGTAGAGTGCAAAATGGAACTGCCTCAATGGTCTAAACCAAGGGACAAAAGCAAGAAAACACAACATAAACATATTTACATTTTAAATAGTTGCTTGTGTGGTAAAAATGCCACTTAAACACTTTTTTAATAGAAAACTGATTTATAAATCAATTTACAGAAGATCAAAAAAAATAAAAGCTTGATACCACCTTGAACTATAAATAACTAAAATGAAAAAACTTGTCTTCAATCATCTGGTTTTGCTGTAACACCTAGGTCTTCTGCTCCTTGCCTTTTGGAGAAAACATTGCATTATAAGGCTGTCGTCTTTTTGGACGAGGGCAAAGATCAAGATCTTCCTTAATGTAACCTGAAAAAACAAATTATAAATTTAGAAGACTATACTGGCAATATGCATTCTTTAGCATGTATCTAATAAATATTTACTTTATTTAATGCCTTCTAAGTTTACATATGGTTCTAGATTTTAACTGTGATACTGATAACAATATCACTCTCAGTTTCATGCACACTAAAAATACAAACAGTAAGCACTCATTGAATGCTTATGACTTGTCTCAGATAACTCTTACACTCCCTTTTATGTAGCTTCTACTTCGTGTATTTCACAGGTGAGGTAACTGAGATGTGGTAAAACTGAATAGTTCACAAAATGAGAAAGAATTGTACAAGTGCTAATTTTAGGAGTGAAATTCTTCGGTATTTTCCTATTCTTTCTCTCACAGGTTACAAACGGGAACAAACTGCTAAACAGAAATTATAATCATATATATCTGATATATCAGGTAACAAAGTGAGATACTGTAACAATATGAGATATATATTTGTATTTCGTTATTTGAAATTGGATAGGGAACAGGGGAAAACAAGATGAGGGGTGGGGGTGGGGAGAGAGAAATGGGGACCAAGACCTGTGAAAGGGTATCAATGAATGGGAATTAATGCACCATTTATCTGGCAAATATCATGTAACCCTTCTATTAATTACAATAAAAATATATGAAAAAAAAGAAATTATAATCATGGGTAAATTTTGAGTGCTAATTTAAAAAGGTTTTATCTAAGTAGCTACTTCATTGGGTGACATGCCTCTACACTCTTCACACATTCAGGTTCTCCCCCAAGGTTGTCTCCAATCATATAACCTTCTGGTTAGACTGTGGCCTGCCATACCCCCGGGACCACACAAAGTGTAAAAACAAACTCTAGTCAGATTGTCTGATTCTATATGGTAATCAGGCAGAGATAAGTCAAAGGGGACTTAAGCTGACTTTTCATGGGGAAAGTGAAAAACACTTGCAGAGACTTTCTAGCTTTTGGACAAAGGTAAACATCTGAAGCTAAATATCTTACAAATAATTATCTGAAGGTTTCTCTAAAAGTAAAGAAGATATCCACAATTGCTTGTCATGTAAGTAGTTGAGCTAAAAGTCTAAGTGGTGATTCTATGGACATTTAGATTCATTGATATATTATTATGTACATTACTGGTAAAATTGTTTTGGGTGTTTATAACATATAAATAGAGGCCAAATAGTCAAATACTAATGACATACTGTTAACTTTAAGTCAAATAATAAATATGCTGAACACTGTATTTTTTTTTTTTTTTTTTTTTTTTTTTTGCCAGTCCTGGGCCTGAGTTCAGGGCCTGAGCACTGTCCTTGGACTTTCTCAAGGCTAGAGCTCTACCACCTGAGCCTCAGCATCACTTCCGGCTTTTTTTTGCATGTATGTGGTACCGAGGAATCGAACCCGGGTCTTTGTGCATGCTAGGCAAGCACTTTAACCAGTAGGCCAAACTCCCAGCCCTGAACACTGTATTTTTACATCACAGTTCACAAAAAAATCTCACATGTTCATAAACCCCATATTTTTAGGACCGTCATATTGTGAATTATAATGGCGGTAAGGCAAAACAAAAATCCTGACTCCTGACTTTTTATAAATTCCTTGAAAATTGCATGTATTATCCAATTACGTTCCATAAAATGCCAAGTATAAAGGAACTAGTAGCATGCCAGCTACACAACCAACATTCACTTTTAATTCAGATATGGTTTATAAGTGAGGTTTCAAACAGAAAATTCAAGCTCTCTTTCTTAACAACTTTAGCAACATAACTTCTGTAAAGTTTTTTACTCTATTAAGCCATTTTGAAGACAGGTTGAAATTTCTTTCTGAAATCTGAATGTTATAGTTGGCTAATACATACATAAGTACATTAAAGTGATTATAAACAATGTTTAGTACAATTAACAGAAGAATCAAGGTAAATCTTTTATGTATAAGAATTTGTTTTTATGTGTGACATGGAAGTAGTACCCAATCTGAAACAGAAAAAAAAAGAGTATCATAGAAAAAGGGTTAATATCTCAACTTGAACAGATAATGTTATAATCTCTATTTTTACCTCTTTCTATGCAAGTCTGAGTGGAAGGAAAACCAACTTCCCAGAAATTCTCTGGTGTGTTGGGTGGAATGTAACGAAATCGATGTCTTGAGCAGGAAGCCAACTTTTTCTCTCTTTCTTCTGCAGGCATATCTGCATAATACTAACAATAAGAATTGGTAAGTTTTTAAATTTGGGAACAGTAAATCGTCAAACTTACTAATTATAAATTAGAAGCTATAAGGCATTTACTAAAACAGAGTCAGCGTTCTAAGAAAATGAATCCTAGCTACTCAGAAACCTGAGATATGAGGACTGCAGATTAAAGCTATATCGTACAGGAAAGTCGATACTTACCTTTTAACCAGGAAAAAAAGGAACTGGAGCTGTCTCAAGTGATAGAATGCTATCCTTGAGCTAAAGAACTCAGGGACAGGACCCAGGCCCTGAGTTCAAGCTCTACAAAAAGGATTCCTGCATGGTGAAGATTATAGGGCTATAATAATATTCTCAACTTTGTTGTTGAGAAAATGTCTCCCTAGCTTTTGTCTGTGTTGGCCTTAAACAATGATCCTCCTACCTCTAACTCCCAAGTAGCTGGGATTACACATGTGAGTGATAGTGCCTAGCTAAATTTTTTTTTTTTTTTTGCCAGTCCTAGGGCTTTGAACTCAAGACGTGGGCACTGTCCTTGGGCTTTTTCTCAAGGTTAGCCCTCTCCCACTTGAGCAACAGCACCACTTCTGGATTTTTCTGTGTATATGGTAACGAGGAATTGAACCCAGAGCTGTGTGCATGCTAGGCAAGCACTCTACCACTAGGCCATGCTCCTGGCCTCAGGCTATGGTTTTTAAATTGTGAATTTGTATTTTATGAAGCAGTATTTAAAAGGAAAAAAATTTTTTGCATTGGTACTCACAATTTCACATTCCTTACACGTATGCCCAAGTAATTTTCTTCTCTCTTCTTTTTTCCGAACCACCTCAATATGAGGGAAATTTTGCAAGCTAGTTTCTCTGGAGGAAAAAATGAATTGAAAATTAAACAGTTTGCCACTACAAAGGTCTTTTGTTTAAAATATGAATTAGGCCAGGAGTTCACCCTAGTGGTAGAGTGCTTGCCTAGCATACATGAAGACTCGGGTTTGAGTCTTGTAAGTGGTACAGTGGCGCAAGTGGCAGAGCTCTGACCTTAAGAAAGCCCAAGGGCAGTGCTCAGGTACTGAGTTCAAGCCCCAGGGCTGGCAAAAATAAATAAAATGTGAATTAACAAAAATGAGAACTCAGAGGAAAAACAATCTCGAAAATGTATTCATTTTATTTAAAATATTCCTTCTCATATGGTAATATATTATTTGCATATATAAAATATGTTAAATTTCCATGTTGAGTGAGATAAGCTAAGACAAAAGGAATAAAAGGCTAATGGTCTCCCTGATATGCGGGTCTAAACAATCCAAGAGTGAGGATTGAATACTCAGGTATTCCAGGTCATTGACATGAATTTGGAGATATAAATATACTATACAGATATATAGGTCTATGATAAAATATATAATATATATTCTAGACACATATATTGATATATTTTATAGGTTGATATGTACCTAGGACATAAAAAGATTCAGTTTATGTTCATAAATTTGTGTGCCAGAGATTGCATATAGATTTTTTCCTAAATACTTGACTGCAGAACATGACATCTGAAATATGATGTAAAAACTCAGTTTTAATACAAATTTTAATGAAGAAAAAAAATATATGTACATTTATTTGGAGCCCAGAGTGTGGCCTAGTGGTAGAGTGCTTACCTAGCATGCATAAAGCCCTACTTTGATTCCTAGGTACCACAAACACAGAAAAAGCTCAAAGCGGTTCTGTGGCTTAAGTGGTAGAGTGTTAGTCTTGAGAAAGCCCAAGGACAGAACCCAGGCCCCGAGTTCAAGCCCCAGAACTGGCAATATATATAAACATATATATATATGTATTTAATTTATATATGTGTATATTTATAGGTAATATAAATTATCTATACATAAAATATATTTACTACATATGTACATTTATATATATAGTACAGTACCTATATGAGAAGTAATATTTCAAATAAAATGGGTATATCATCAGAGCTCAGCTTCCTGAGTAGCTAGCATTATAGGCGTGAGCCCATGGTGTCAGCTCAAATGTTTCTAAGTGCCTACTGTGTATCCAATTGTTTCTGTGGGGGAGGAGAGGTGGAGTGATAGTAGGGAGTGAACTCAGGGCCTCATGCTTGTTGAGCAAGCACCTTTGCCAACTGAACACGTTCAGTCCCACTACTTTTAGTTTGTTTTTCAGATTCAGCTTTATACTTCTCCCTAAGCTGGCAGGCAAGACAGACGATGATCTGTCTTTACCTCCCCAATAGATGGAATTACAGATGTGACCCACCACATGCAACCCTCTGTTTTTTACAGATTTTTTTTTTCTAATGAGCAGTTAGTCTTTGCCTGAAAATAAAGGTTAGAAAGTAAAATACTGAAACATTTAAAAAATGAATGCTACATTATTAAACTCAGGAGACAATATTATATCACATAACTAAGGAAAAGACTAACATCTCAGTTTTCTAACACTGAGAACTCACCTAACCTCCTTCTATTCTTTTCTTAGAATGGATTATCTATCTGGCACTTTGACTATAAGAAACATTACTTTTGTCCTGCCTTTACCCATCCTAAATACTTGAAAATATCATCAGGCAGAATTATCATTTATCTGTAAGTGGATCAGGTTCTATTGTGAACCTGAGATACAGATTAATGTGGTAGGCTTTAATGTACAATGGAGTATTTTGAGAAAGAAAAAGCACAAAATAATAATTTAAAAAAAAACCCAGTATACTTTACCCAGCTCTAAAAAGCTCAATATACAATATTTATGAGCCAGGGAAATGAAGATGGATACACACACACACACACACACACACACACACACACACAGAGGCACATATGCATTTATTTCTAGTAGAAACATGCCTAGTGAAGCTTTAACAGTCTGGCTCACAAAAACTGACTTTTTCTGAGTGCTAATCCTGGGGTTTGAACTCAGGGCTTGGGTTTTTTGATGTAGACTAAAATTCTATCACTTGAGCCCCAGCTCTGCTTCTAAAACTGAGTTTTTAAACGACTCTTTAAGTAGTTTTAATTGCTGTTTCCAGGTATAGGCTAAAAGTTATACATGTTTTAACTAAAGAACCCTCAACTCTTAGAAAGGGAAACAAAAAAACAGATAAAATATATTGTCCCAGGCATATATATTTTTTCAGAGTTGTGAAATTCTAAGATTTTATGGAACATATATTGGGTATATCTATTTTCTGAATATTAATCTACTCTGCTTCTGAAGTATACTACAACTAAGCAGGAAACTCATTAATAGGCTGTCATTCACAGTAGACTTCAAATGAAGTATCACCTAAAAAGGTAATGGAGCTTCTTGTGGCTGATAAAAATGTTGTTATATGTAAAACTGGTTATTTTTATAGTTTATATTTTGGTTATGATCCTAAGTAAACAATTCTATTTTTTGTTTGTTTTTGAGATGGAGATCATACTCTATAGCCCATGTTGACTTCAAAATCATTGCATTGCTTAGGCTGGCCTCAAGTTCAAGAATTATAGTATATTTTACCAGTCTGGTTCTAAATAACCCCTCTACTTAAAAAAAAAAAAAAAGGGAATTTAATAGTTACTCTGACAAAAAAAAAGGTCTATTGTACTTCCAATCACTTTGTTGATATTAATCAAGATCTACTTACCTCTCATTGTCTTTAAAATATGGCTCCACAAATGCTTTCTGTTTGACCTTATCTTGCTTATCACCCTGTACTAAAACCATAAACAAAATAAATTTATCATAGAGTTACCACAGAATTTAATAACAATTAGTTTGTTCGGGGAGGTAGGTAAGAACCTGATGTACACCAACACTTAACCTGTTTACTGAACTTTACACTGTAGGCACAGGAGCAACTCATTTAAATTTTCTGTTACTACTTTTCTTCTTTTAATTTCAGTAATGAAGAGAATTCAGATTGTCTTATTTCAGTTATTATTCTACTACAAGTTATACCCCAGAAAAGATTTTATATTTTAAAAGAACTATCCATCTGTTGCTAACACTTGGCAAGAAAAAAAAGAACAGCCTTTAGTAAGTTCTACTTATCTATTCATTGAATCTGATATGTCTTCAAGGTAGATTATGATTAGAAAATTAAAAGATGAAAGAATTTTATTGGGCAGGATACTGTGGATTATATCTGCAATCTTAGCTACTTTGGAAGTACAGACTGACAGGATCACAATCCAAGCCAGCTTGAGAAAACATTGAGACCTTAATTTTAAAAAATAACCAAACCCAAAAGGACTAGGGAAGTCAAGTCTGCAGGGAGGGAAAAGTGAAAATACATTTGGGAGACAGTCCTACTGCCAGAGTGTTAGACTGGATATGAAGGGGACATGACTAAAATGTTTTCACAAAGGGGAAGTAAGTGATAATACAAAAGAACCCTTTAAAGTACATTTTCCTCTCTCCTGAATTGAGGACTGAACTCAGGCAAGTGCTCTTCCACTGAGCTAAATCCCCAACCCTTGAACTACTTTTTGAAATTCTTCCATCAATCTGAAATTCTTTCAAAAATGTAAAAAGTAATTGAAAAAAGAAATTTATACAAGAAACTTTTTCAGTATATCTTATCAATCCTGTTACTTAGCTTGATGACTCAAGTGAATTCATGTAGGGAAGAGCTGTAATTAAATAGAAAACAGCCTTACTGTTTGGTTTCTTGGAGGCAGGCACCAATTCCTTCTCTTCATGTGCTACCTGGGGGCAACTATCAGCCAAGCAGGATTCATATTCTTCATGTGTGGTCCTATCGAACATATCATCCAGGCTATCATTCATTTTCCTTCCTCCATCTATGTGAAAAAAACATTGGCTTAGAACAAACTTTTTAAAAATTATATTTTATTATCAGGGTAATGTATAGAGGGGTTACAGTTATATTCATCAGGTAGTGAGTACATTACTTCTTGAACATTGATATCCCTTCTCATGTCCCCCCTCCCCTTGCCACCTACCCCAGCCAACTCCAGCCCCTCTGAACTCAGGGCCTGGGCACTGCCTCTGTGCCTTTGTGCTCAAGGCTAGCACTCTACCATTTTGAGCCACAGTGCCACTTCTGGCCTTTTCTGAGTTTTCTGGATAGTGTCTCACAGGGGCTGGAAATGTGGCTTAGTGGTAAAGTGCTTACCTAGCATGCATGAAGCCCTGGGTTCAATTCTTCAGTACTACATAAACATAAAAAAGCTCGAAGAGGTGCTGTGGTTCAAATAGTAGAGGGCTAGCCTTGAGTAAAAGAAGCTTAGGGACAGTGCCCAGGCCCTGAATTCAAGGACTGACAGGAGAGAGAAAAAAAAGAGAGTCTCATAGACTTTCCTGCCCCAGATGGCTTCAAATTGTCACCCTCACATCTTCTCAGCCACTGGCACTTGGCACTTTTTTGCTTTTTATGAAACAAAATGAACTTTGTAGTAGCTATTACAAAATGTGATAAGGGTTTTAGTGGGGAGAGACAGTCTTGGGGTTTGAACTCTGGGCCTTATGCTTGCTAAGTAGGTATGATGCTCTATTGCTAAGCTATACCACCTTTAGCTCTCTTTATTACTGGTTATTTTTGAGAAAGTCTCTCACTTCCCGCTTAAGTGTGTACTAGGACTATAATACTATTTATTTTTTGCTTCTTATTATAACTGGAATAATACAGTTGTGCATTACCATGTCCAGCTTCTTACTGGTTAAGATGGAGTCTCTCAGGGTACTTTTGTGCCCTAGCTAGCTTTAGACACTCATCCACAGAACTCAGCTTCTGAGTAACTAGGATGATAGGTGTGCGCAACTGCACCCAGTTTACTATGGTCTATTTTTCAGATACAGTATTTCATTTTTGCCTAGAATGGCATTAGACCAAGATTCTCCTACTTCTCTATCTCGTGCTTAGCTAGAACTTTAGGTGTGAACTACCACAACCTGGACATGTGATTAACACAAGATCTTTAAAGGCCTTATTAAAGGCTTTATTTAAAACATGACTTCTGGGGCTGGGAGCGTAGCCTAGTGGGTACATATTCAGAAAAAGCCAGAAGTGGTGCTGTGGTTCAAGTGGCAGGAGCTAGTGCCCTGAGCAAAAAGGGTCCAAGGATAGTGTCCAGGCCCTGAGGTCAAGCCCCCGGACTAGCAGGAGAAAAAACAAACAAACAAAAAACCAAAGGTGACTCTTACATGTGGAGTACACAGGCTTTCTTTTGAACAGTGCTCTTTGAAAGAATAGCTGTGTAAAGTGCTTATAGATAAATGTCTAACAGATGAATTTAAGAATGTTAGTTGTACACTGGATAGCAAACTGCAATATATGAAGTAGATAAAGGCCTTTTTGGAGGTGGGAGTCAATTGAGGAGCTTGAACTGTCCCTGAGCTCTTCAGCTCAAGGCTAGTGCTCTACCACTTGAGCCATAGCCCTACTTCTGGTGGTTAATTGGAGATAAGAGTCTCCCAGACTTTCATGCCCAGGCTAGCTTTGAGCCATGATCCACAGATCTCAGCCTCCCGAGTAGCTAAGCTTATAGGTATGAGCCACCAGAGCCTGGCTGATAAAGGCATTCTTTTTTTCTTTTTGTGGGTCATGGGACTTGAACTCTGGGCTTGGGCACTGTCCCTGAGCTCTTCAGCTCAAGGCTACCGTCCTACCCCGGAGCCCTACTTCCCATTTTCTAGTGATTGTATAAAGACCAGACAGTAAGTATTGAAGGCTTATTAGGTCATACGGTCTCTGTACCAACTACTCAGTCTGCCTTTATATAAAAGCAAGCAACCACAGACAACACACAAAACAAATGAGGCTATGTTCTGCTAAACTTTTTTATGTTCAAAATTGGATGCTGGCTACAGTGTGCTGACATGCAGAAATCATGTGAATTTCTGAAATAAAATTATTTTGACTAAATTTCTTTTCTAAAGTACTGAAACTAAGCTTTCCTAGAAAGGAACATTAACTTAAGAGAATAGGAAGAAACTTGATTTGTGAAGAAGTCATTATGCCATGATACAGTGGCATTATTACAAATCTGATTCACATAACTACAGTTAAAAAAAACCAAACCAAAACAAGAAAGAATCTTACTTGGACTTTTTTCTCCTTTTTGTTCTTGCTTCTTCGATTTCAAAAGCATGGTGTCACTCACCAATGTACAGTCCATATCTACAGTCTCTCCTCCTGCTCTTGACTGACTGCCATCCTGAGTAGTTTAAAAATACAAAATGTTTGAATTATTTTTTTATGGCTTTGTATTTTAGTTTTTATAAAAAGTTTTGGGAAAATGTACTTAAAACAAATTTTTACTATTTTCAAGTATTAAATATTTTTACTTTCATATCTTCAGAACAGAGATTTAAGTTTTATTACCTGTTAAACACTGCAGCTTTGATATACAAGCCTAGGAAAAGAAGACTTATTTAATGCTGAACCATTTTCCTACCTTCTTTTGAAATCTACCTGATTTTAATGAACATCAATGTACACTAAGAACAAGAATTTCAAACTTGATTTTTCTGATGGATATATTTGTAGCAACTGTTAAATATGTTATTATGGATGTACTATTAAGTGAAGAGAATTTTTCAACCTATATAGAATCTAATCACAAGGAAAAGAAGTACTTCTACTACATGTATAAACTTAAAATACTGTACATAGGGCCAGGAGTGTGGCCTGGTGGTAGAGTGCTTGCCTAGCATGCATGAAGCCCTGGGTTCTATTCCTCAGTACCACAGACACAGAAAAAGCTGGAAATGGTTTTGTAGTTCAAGTGGTAGAGTGCTAGCCTTGATAAAGCTCAAAGACAGTGCTCAGACCTTGAGTTCAAGCCCAACGACTAGATTAAAACAGAATAAAGCACTTAATAAGGAAAAAAAGTGATATTTTTCTTGACTGTATATTAAAGTAAATCAGGATGTATAATGGAGCGAGGTATGGTGGGAGACATCTATTATCCAAGCATTTGGAAGACTTATTGTGTTTGGGGAAAGCCTGGGGTGACCTAGCAACATCCTGTCACAAAAAAATACAAAGGCATATGATGGATCATTTTGATAAAAATAAATTTAAGTCACACAAACTAGGATTTTATATATTTAAAAAACTATATTCATGTTTTTTGGCAAAGGCTTTTAAAGTCAGAAATATTACTGTTCTTTCAAGATTAACAAAGTTAGGAAGAACAGATTCTTTAAAATTTGTTTTCTGAATAAACAATTCTGGTTTAGCTTGTACTGCATATCACAAGGTCATAGAGAGACTTAAGAGAAAAGGCTAAAAACTCTAGAACATGGACTAAGAGGCATTAGTTCTATATTTTCCTTACCTTTGTATCTATTACAGAAATATCCATTTCATACTGAGAAAGGTCCACTCCAGGGTCTACACTCCATTGGATATTTTCAAAGGACACATCTTAGATATGAAAAAAGTAAAAATTGAAAGCTGATTTATTTTGACAAGTCTCATCACTTTCAAATGTTAGGAGACGCACAGAATGGTGTAAAATCTTTTTTTTCTCTTTTTTATTTATTTTATTTTTTCATATTTTTTATTGTAATTAATAGAAGGGTTACATGATATTTGCCAGATATGAGGTACATTAATTCACATACATTGACACCCTTTCACATGTCTTAATCCCCATTTCCCTCCCCCCCATCCCCACCCCTATCCAATTTCAAATAACCAAATACAAATATATCCGATATATCAGATAACAAAGGGGGATACTGTAACAATATGAGATAACCAAGGGACAGCAAAAGAGATGAGAGATAATGTAGTACATTAAGGACAACAATCATTCATTATATGGCTTTTGTTGTAAAATCTTTTACACATCACATTTCTGGTGAAGAACTTGTATCTTGGATAAAAAAAACTTAAAAAACATATAATTTAAAAAAATATCCCCCCCAAAATATCCCAATTTATAACAAAGTATCTGAATACAATGGCAATATTATATAAAAATATGCTCAACATGATTAGCCATTAGGAAAATAGAAAACAGTGAGATACTATTCCACTCCCATTAAAGATAGCTAGAATCAAAAAAGGTAGGTACAAAGTGATAGAGTGTTTCACACTGTACTATATGCTAGTATAGCAATTCTATGATGTATAATCACCCCCCATAAAAATCTATGCATCTACACAAAAACTTGTATACAAATCTCCATAGCCAAAAAGTTCATAGCAGCATTATTTGTAAAGAGGGATAAGAAACTTCAATTTTTTTATTCCCTGATGAAAAGATAAATAAAACATATACAATGAAATGGCATTCAGCAATAAAAAAGAATGATATCTACAAAATGGATAAAAATGCAAAAAAATTATTCCAGGTGAAAACAATAAGTTCCAAGAATATACATTGACTAATTCCATTTAAAGCTAGAACAGTTAAATCTATAGACACAAAAAGGAGATCAATGGAACCTAGAACTAGGGAGTGTGGAAAAGGGATAGAGGATGATGGGAGTGTTCTAAAGAATGTAGAGAGAGTTGTATAGAGTATCCCTCTGACTGGAAAAGCAGACACTTTAATGGTTGCTTTTTATGGTATGTATGTGATTTGTGTTTCAATAAACATGATTTTTAAGGCTGGAGGCATGGTTTAGCTATAGGGTAGGAGGCCTCAAGCTTAAATCCCAGTACCACAAAAAAAAAGAAGAGCTCTGTGTGTGTGTGTGCCTGTCCTGGAGCTTGGGCTCAGGGCCTAAGCACTGTCCTTGGACTTTCTCAAGGCTAGCACTCTACCACTTGAGCCACAGCACCACTCCTGGCTTTTTTCTATGTATGTAGTACCAAGGAATCGAACCTGGGTCTTTGTACATGCTAGGCAAGCACTCTACCACTAGGCAAAACTCCTGTCTGAGTTTTTTTAACTCGTTAAAATTGTAACTTGGATGTTGAATGTGTCTTATGTAAATATGATACCGGGTAACTGCACTGTTACTGAAGAACATATATAATATTAACTCCAAGTAGGTTGTGGAAGGTTAAATAAGTACATTATCATATAATTACCAGCAGAATCATGAAAAAATTTTAAGTTAAAAAGAATCTAGAAAAATGAAAGTGGAAAAAATGTTTTCAAACAGAAACCCCCACTAAAAAAATAACAAGAACTTGCTTCGGGAATAAAGAAAAAATAAACTAGAATAGGGGATAACTTGCTAATGAAAAATAATAAATATTATGTATGAACAACAGAAAAAAAGAACTTTCTTAAAACACACTAGAATTACAAAAATATTAATATATATTAGGACAAATTGTGATTTAAGTAAGAAATTCAAAAATCTTTATAAATGTATATACATATGTGTTTACTAATAAACACACTGAAGCAAAGAGAAAGGACAAGGTATTTAAATTTTGTGCGTGTCAGTACTGGAGCCTTAAGTCAGGCCTAGGGCTGACCCTGAGCTTCTTTTTTTTTTCTTTTTTTGAGGCTAGAGCTCTACCACTTGAATGATAGCTCTACTTCAGTTTTTTTTGTGGTTAACTGGAGATAAAGTCTCAATCCCATTTTGCTTGGCCTGCCTTAGAACTGCAATCCTCAAATCTTAGTTAAGATTACAGGTTGTATTTTAAATTTTTTCAAAGCTTTTGTATAAAAAATAACCAAGTAAGTAATATACAATGTCACCTACAAAAGCAAGAATCAAATATTTCAATTCATTTTTGCATAAAACATAAGGTCAGTAAGTAAAATGAAACTAATGGGAATCATCTGATATATAAAAGAACAAATGAGACTCTTCA
Organism: Megascapheus bottae; assembly: GCF_031878675.1. NCBI lineage: Eukaryota > Metazoa > Chordata > Mammalia > Rodentia > Geomyidae > Megascapheus > Megascapheus bottae. The sequence continues at coordinate 36,332,466 of NC_143527.1, forward strand.
CTTAAAGTAATTTAATCTACTCAAAGAATATAAATAAAGACCTAACTTAAACCCCTTAAAAAGTAGAATTCCTACTTACAGTGTACATACCTTGGTTGTTTTGCAGGATGTTCGTTTTAGCAAGTCTACAGGGATTTAGCTGTAGAACTGATGCAAGTTCACATCCTCCACTGACTGATCTGGTTTTCATTTTTGATTCAAGAGAACCTGCATCCTAAATAGAAATGTTTATTAGCACCTAGATGAAATCACAAATAATAATTTCAGTACAAATTTTTGAATAGCTAGAACAAACCTTCACATCATCAAAAAGATTCTCTGTCTCCAAACTTTCACGTGGACACAGAGGGATTTTGAAGACAGCATTTTCTTCTTTTATTTGTGATGGTGTTTTATGGTCTGGAGAGTATTTACTCAAAGGCTGGATAATACACTCCTGTACACAGGGCTCTTCTGGGGAATCTTTGGGTAACATGCAGCTCCCACTCAAGGCTCTACGGTTTGAGGAAGAGCCCTTTGAAATGGGCTTCAAAGCTTCATAAATAGTCACTTGTTTAAATTTGCTTTTAGAAATCTCACTTCCTTGGCTTTTCTCTTGACGCTGAATAGCTGAACATCGATCAGACAGATCCAGAGGTTTATCCATCATGTGGTCTCCATTAATGGAAAACTGACTAACCATTGGAAAAGGGTAAGTATTTTCTTTATCAAAAGAGGCTTGGGGACAGTTTATTTCATGTTCATTTTCTTCCTCAATCTTCTTCCTTTTAGATGGTCTACTTCCCAATGATTTCAGAGGCATGAAATGTTTATCACTAATAGCTTCTTTAATGTGCTCAGTATTATCCTGTTCATCTATGGATTCATTTACATTTTTAAGTATTTGTTTATTAGGTGATGACTGGTTAATGATCTTGCTCATTTCAGACCCAAGACCATGATGTGTGGAAAGGGTACTATCTTCAGATTTTGACCTAACTTTCTCTGATCTAGAAATAGAAATGTTGCTCAAGGGGAAAGTTTTCAGACTTTTTTTCACAGTCTCTAAAAGCGAAGGGGACAAACTTATATTCAAGCCCAAACTGCTTTTCAAATTAGAGGTAGCTCCAAAAACAGGAGATGACACTCGAGTACTTATTTCTTCTTGAGGAGGAGTCTTTGAAGTAGAATCTGAAAATCTAAATAAATAAAGAATAATGACCTTTTCCTAATAAAGAAATTTGATAAAAACTAAAAGACTTATTAAGAAAAGCTTCCTTGATAGAGAATAGTAAGGTCTTATCTACCTATTATAGGCAGATGACAAATCAAAACAGAGTAAGATACAGTATAACCGTCAGCCTTCTCATTTGGAGGCAAAAAGGGGGACATGAACTATGAAACATGCCCCTTCATCTGTGTGTTATGTGTTTTTGTGTTAAAAGACAGGGTTTCACTTGCTGTTCAGGCTGGCTTTAAACTCCTTGACTCAAGTGACCCTATGTGACTAAGCAGCTAAGACTAAAGGTGCATGCTATCATAATTTCCCCTAAATTATTAAAATAACTTATATAAAAATTTAATAAATTCTATTGAGGACTCAATCTTATTATGAAATCTTGGAAGTAATTACAAGAGACAACTTTTTTTTTTTTCCTACTACTAGAGCTTAAACTCAGTGACTCATTCTCTTGCTTAGTTTTCTCATTAACTCAAGGCTGGCTCTCAACTACCTGAGGCACATCTTTTACTTCTGGCTTTTTGCTATTAATTGGAGTTAAGAGTCTCAAGGACTTTCCTGCCCTGGCTGGCTTAGAACTTCAGTCCTCAGATCTTAGCTTCTGAGTGCCTACCAGAAAACAAAATTCTTATACTACAGAAATGAACAAGGGAGACAGGCTTAGAAAAAACATTAGGTTTAAATTTTAAGATGTGGGCTTAGTAACAACTCTGAATTTGGTACTTCATAGCTGTATCATCTTAAAACAAGACATTTAATCTCCCTGGAGAGGTCTCTGTTACAATTGTTTTTAAAAATGGATAGGTAATTAAAAAAACTTAATGGGCTACTATGACAACAGATTAAATGGGATATAGAGATCTAAAAATCAATTAAACAAAAGTTTATACCAATACAGGTATTATTGGTTAATATTTGTTTTGAAATTAGTAAGAACAATCTTAGAAGCTGACTCACAGTTATAGACATATTTTGTACAACATTCAGTATTTGAAAATATACACCAAGAGAGAATACTGGATCTCTAAAAGGGTAAAATAACAGGGCCGCTCTTCAATATTGCTAGATGGTTAAAAAAAAAGGATAAACACTTATCTTACTGTAATGCCTAAAGCTCTCAATTGGTCATAAACTGAAATAGTTTTTAAAAATTTACCTTGAACTATCTTTACTATTCCTCATCCATTCCTCAAAAGTCTGTTTCTTGTGATCTTCTTCCAGACAGTGGTAAAACTCATCACCAAGAGGGCTCACAGGACGTTGTGGTTCCTTCAATAGTAAATAGGAAAAACACCCAAACAATATTATATTCAGCCCTTTAAAAAGGATAAAGAACTGATAAATTGTGCAATGTAAATGAATCTGAAAAAATATGCTAAGTGAAAAAAGCGAAATTCCTAAGACAGATATATAAAGTATGATTTCATTTATATGAATTGTCCAGAACAGATAAAGCCATAGAGATAGCAATCAGGTCAGTAACTGCAAGGGGCTTCACAGGAGGGAATGGAGACTGAAATATTTGAGTTTTCTTCTGAGGAATAAAAAGTGCTCTGCAACTTGACAGAGGTGGTAGTTACAGAATACTGTGAATGTACCTAATACCTTGGAATTAAAAAAAATTCTTGCCAGTCCTGGGGCTTGAACTCAGAGTCTGGGCTCTGTCCTTGAGATTCCTTTTTGCTCAAGGCTAGCACTCTACCACTTGAGCCACAGCGCCACTTCTAGCTTTTTCTGTTTATGTGGTACTGAGGAATTGAACCCAGGGCTTCATGCATGCTAGGCAAGCACTCTATCATTAAGTCACATTCTCAGCTCCTATGAATTGTTTTAAGTTGATTAATTTTGTTATGAGAATTTAATAAAAATTTTAAAAACAAAGTATGTTAAATTTAAAGAAAGAAGACCATCAATATTTTAATCATGTATGTAAGTCCATTTTACTATTGGCTTATAAAGTACCAATCCCCAAACACGTTAAGAGTAAAAGGAGAGAATATAGGTAAATTTAAAAAGATCCTCAAAGAAAAGCACTTCTCAAAATTTATAATGTTTATACAAAACAACTGGGAATCTTACTAAAAAGGCAAGTTGAGTAGGTCTAAGTGATGCTGAAGCTTGGGATCACACTTTCAGCAGTGCCTCTGGATATCAGCTCCCTTAATATATGTGAGGTCTAAACCACTGACTTGTAAGGTTTATGGGCAGGAGGGAATTATAAATTATTAAACACATTTCAAACTCATTATCATTTGAGAATAAAGTTAAAAAAAAGAAAAAGTTCCAAAAGTAATGATAAATTAAGTCAATTTCCAGAAATTCAATAGCAAAACAACTATACAATGGCAAATTTACATTTATTAACAAAAATAAAGGAATCATTATTTTGACACTTTGAAGATAATAAAAACTTAAATTATAAAAATATTGAAAAATTCCAATTTTTCTAAGTATCAATTGAGAAAAAAAATAGCTTGTAGCTCACATGCATTATCCTACCTATTCAAGAGACTGAGGTCTGAGGATCTTGTTTCAAGGCCAGCCTGGACAGGAAAGTCCACAAGACACTTTTCTCCAATTGACCAAGAAAAAGCCAGAAGTGAAGCTATGGCTCAAGTGGTAGAGCACTAGATTTGAGCGCAAAAGCCCAGGAATAGTGTCTGAGTTCAAGCCCCAGGACTGGCACAAAATTTAAAACAAAACAAAACAATGTAAACATGAATGATGTAAGGAAGTAATGAAAAGACAAAAATTAAGTCAGTCTCTGATCCAGTTCTTAAGAACAAGACCTAACTAGAGTGGCAGTGCTTGGCAGTTCTAAAAAGTTAGTCTCTTCCAAATCAAATCAGGTTTGGTAGTTCTAAGAATTTAGTTTCTTCTAAATCAAATCAGGTTTAAAGGATGTCAGAAAGACTCAATACATAATGAAACAAATTGAAAGGTTTAGGTCTTTTCTTAGAATGAAGGTAAGGAGGAAATGAGTGGGGGGAGGATACGAACAAGCATTGATTAATTCTCTATATTATCATTTCTCTCCAAAATTTTGACTCAGTGTATAACACAGTAATCTAAATAATTCTACATTTTGGGGACTGCCTGGGTTGGATAATATAAGTGAGCCTTTCCAACATGTTAATTTTATCCTAGGCATTTTTTAACTGTCTTTGGATAAAATAATTCTTGTGTTGCACAATTTTCTAAGACTGGTTTAAACAGACATCAGTTAATCTATGTTAATCATCAAGAATAATTACTTACAGATTCTTCTCGAACACTAAGCCCGAGTGTTTCAGCAACAACTGTAGCTAGATTAAAATTGTTCATTCCCCGTGTTTCTAAGAAAAAGAAATACAATTATGTTACTGCTGGAACTAGTTATATACATACCACAAAGGAAAGGCCAAGAACTACTAGGACAAATTTTAAAATTCTGTTCATGAGGTCCATTTTCAGCTTTTTAGCATCTATACTTGTTAAGCATTTTCATCTAATTTTTCAATTTTTTTCTAAATAAGTTGAATGCAATGGATTTTTTCTTGTTGACACTGGAAAAATCATAAAATAGATTTATAATGATCTAAGGTACAAATGAAGCAGAGAGGATTTCAGCACTATTATTTTCAAGTTTTAACTAACAGATTTATACAGTAAGTATTTCATAAAGTTCGGGGCATATAGTGTCTATAACTTAAGTATTTTTGGAGTGCCTATGCTTCAGGCACTGTGCTAACAAGCACTAAATTGAAAGACAAATTACTTGTTCTCAAGAAGCTCATGAACGACAGCTGAAAGAGTAGGAAGAAAATTTGAAATAGAATATGAAAAACATAATAAAAGTACATGAAAGGAGTGATTTAAACAGGACTACATCTGCCTTTGAAAATCACGACAAACTATATAAGTGATGTCTAAGCTAATCCTTAAGAGCAAGTGGAGTATGCGCTTTAACTGGAAATAGAACCAGGTATGTTTAAGGATTCCAGGTTTGCAAAACACATTTACTTAGAGAATGACATATGGTTTAAATTACAAAAGCCAATCACAGAAGATAGAAGTAGTAGGACATAAGCCCCGATTTGTCAGGGAGGAGTCAAATATGTTAGAAATCTTAGAATTTCTCCAGAGAACAATGAAGAGACAGCTAAGAGTTTTAAAAGGAGGGCAGATACAACATTTGGGCGAAAAAGGTTAATTTTGATTATGTTGGCTTATAGGTAAGAAGTAATTACCAACAGAAGGAAGACTAATTAGAATTATTAAAACCTTTTTTATTTGTTTTGATCATACTGGAGTTTGACAAAAGATCCTTTCTCTGTCATTTGAACCATTCTCCCAAACCCTAGAACAATCTTGATGTGAGATGTAAATAGCCAAAACTAGTGCAGTTGGGGAAAAAGGGCATCAATACAAGAATATGTGGACTAGACATGTAGAAGGCAGAATCATTAATACATAAAGAATGATTAGTAACACAAAATGAGATTCTAGGTCTAGGATACACAAAGATATAAGTACAACGTCATTCACCAAGATTGTAAATACAAGATTAAGTTTTAAGTCTAACAAGAAAGTTTCTATTTGGGACTTACTGAAGATGAAGGATATCTAGGAAGTAGATATATTGGTTCTGAATCCAGGAGAAAAATCTTAGACAGAGTTAGAGATTTGGGATATAGCTGGTAGGACAGTACTTATTCTAGGTGACAACCCCCTCAGAAAGACAAAACAAGACAATAACAGGCTCTGAACCAAGTACTACTAACAGGAGCCAGCAGAATGAATGAGAGAGGGTGTATAATACAACTTGTATTCATTCTCTTGGTCAGTCTTTCAATTAACTCCTACAAATTATAATTTCATAATTCTGTATGTATAAACATATAAGCTCGTATACGTATATATGAATTCATATATATGTGTGTGTGTATACATATATATACACCTATAATCTCAGTATCTTACTTACTAGCCAGTGGAGAATGACTTTGATCACAACTGTCAGCTACTAGAATTTCATTTTCCTTAGAGCTATGTTGTGAATGAGTTGAAGTCTTAGGAATGTTTTTTAAATCTAAGAGGAAAAAATGAGAAATTACATAGTTAATAACCAAAAATATTGAAATATTGACAGGCCAATATAAATTTGCCTTTATATGAATTACAAATATATTTACTGGAATTAATTCTCACATTTTAAGATGCTTCTTCAGTTTCATTGTAAAGCTACAAGCTAGGCTGTGGAAAAAAAAAAAAAAACAGCACTAGGCCAAATATCTTCTTGACTAAGTTGCCTTGGGTATCTATTACAAATCAGCAAATTGATTTAAAATATATACTGTACTGCATCTACACACTCTTTAAATTTTTATTTTATGGAAGGAGACTGTAAACCATATTTTATCAGAAATATTTCCATTGATAAAGGATTTTTCCATTGTTAAAGGATTTAATTCAAAGAACACCAACCAGGACAAAGTCAAGGAAAAGAGAGCTTTATTTTTAATGAAAACTTGAAAAAAAATACTAAAAAGTGCTACAATTTTAAAAATAAACAAGTAAATGTGTTTTGAAAGTAAAACTTAGCAGTTAAGGAAAGTTTATTTTAAAATAATTTTTATTCAGGGCTGGGAGTTTGGCCTAGTGGTAGAGTGCTTGCCTAACATGCATGGGAAGACCCAGGTTCGATTCCTTGATACCACATACATAGAAAAAAGCCAGAAGTGGTGCTGAGGCTCAAGTGGTAGAGCTCTAGCCATGAGAAAGTCCAGGGACAGTGCTCAGACCCTGAGTTCAAGCCTAGGACTGGCAAAAAAAAAAAAAAAAAAGTTCATTGGCTTCAAAACCCAAATTTCAAAGTTAAAAAAAGATCAAAACAAGATAAAAACTAGTAAGTTTTTAAATGTTAATGTGCTGCTTTCATAAAATGAAGAAATAAATGAGAAATCTTATACTGGAACCTAAAGGAAGACATTCCTACTGTGTTTTGCTTTTTGGATACACATATGCATGGATTTAAATATGCTCTAATTTATACAGGTGACTATCTATAATGATTCATGCCCTGTCTGATGGTAGGCTAACAGGCCTGTTTTTAATAATCATTCAAGAGCTATGCTCTCCTAATTAATAAGTTTTTTGTAAAACAGTTCTTTAGATTTCCACTAGATGGTGATGCACACTCCTAAAATGAGGGAAAAAATAGCCAATTTTCCAATTTCACAAAATATTTATTTTTTGAAGAGTATAATATACTCTACTATACAAATATTTCTCAAACTTTCTTCTCCCAAATGCTTTTCTTGTTTCAAAATTTTCACCATTTACTTTGTATTAACATTGAAATAAATAGTCACTGGATCATGTAACATAAATTTCAGAGCTGAATGTAAAAAGTTCCAAAACACTTGGCAGAAATAGTAATCTGGGTTGGAATTAGAAATGAGTTCATGGATAATTTACGAAATTTACGAAGCATATACATTAAAACCCCCAAATTATACACAAATAAAAATAACCAGTTAAGACAGCTCCAGCCAGATGCTGGTGCTCATACCTATAATCCTAGCTAGTTCAAGGAGGCTAGAATCTGATGCTCATGTGGGAAAGAGACTCTTATCTCCAATTAACTACCAAAAAGTTGGAGTTAGAGCTGTAGCTCAAGTGACAGAGCACCAGCCTTAAGCAAAAAAAGCTAAGAGAGCCAGGCACGGTGGCTCACACCTGTAATCCTAGCTACTCTGGAGGCAGAGATCTGAGCATCTCAGTTCAAAGACTGCCCAAGCACAAAAGGACCTGAGACTCTTTTGTTTTTTTTGGCCAGTCCTGGGCTTGGGCTCAGGGCCTGAGCACTGTCCTTGGTCTTTCTCAAGGCTAGAGCTCTACCACTGGAGCCTCAGCACCACTTCCGGCTTTTTTTTTTTTCTATGAATGTGGCACCGCGGAATCAAACTTGGGTCTTCGTGCATGCTAGGCAAGCACTCAACCACTAGGCCAAACTCCCGGCCCCGACCTGAGACTCTTATCTCCGATTAAGCTCTAGAAAATGATTAAGCTCTAAAAAACAGGAAGTGGGTCTAGCCTCAAGAGTAGGGAGGTAGCCTTGAGTTGAAGATCGCAGGTCAATGCTCAGGCCCAGGGGTAGGGCAGTAGCCCTGAGCTGAAGAGCTCAGGGACAGTGCCCAGGCTGAGTACAAGTCCCATGACCCACCAAAAAAAAAAAGTACTCAGGTCCTGATTTAAGCTCCAGTATTGGTGTGTGCATTTGTACACATATATACATAGAGCTTTAATGGCAGGAGACCCTGTAGAGCAAGCTTTGGAAAGTTTAGAATACCTTACAAAAATTTTAAATAAAAAAAAAAATTTAAATCAACATGATAGTTGAATTCTTACCCATGTCTTTACTGGACAGTGACTTTCAGTGAGTTTTTAACCTTTCTCAACCAAATGCTATGAATTTTAAATTTATAATCGCAATATCTTATTAGCCAGTGGAGAATGACTTCAAAATTAAGGAGTTAATAGCTATCTAATATGCCTGTTATATATTAAATATAATAATGGCTGGGCACTAGTGGCTTGCTCATACTGGTAATCAATCTCAGGAGGTTGAGATTGGAGGATTACAGTTTAAAGCCAGGAACGAGGTGAGATCCTTATCTCCAATTAACCACCAAAAAAGCTGGAAATAGAGCTTAGCCCAAGTGGCTAACCTTGAACAAAAATGCTCAGTGTAGTCAGGAAGACTGGGAATTTGAGGTCAGCCTAGGCTACACAGTCTGAGTTCCAGGCCAGCCTGAGCCAGTCAAACTCTGCTGGAAAATAATAATAATTATTATTATTATTTGGTGGTTTCTCTTCTTTTAGTAAGGTTTGCTAATTTTTTTCTACTGAACCTACTTTTTTGTTTTAGTTTCTAATTCTTTTTTTTTTTTTTTTTGGTGGGTTATGGGGCTTGAACTCAGCCTGGCTGCTGTCTTTGAGCTCTTTAGCTCAAGGCTACTGCCCTACCCTTGAGCCAAGCCCCACTTCCTAATTCTTTTCTTTTCTTTTTTTTTAATCTAATTTGTATTATTTCTTTCCATCTACTGGTTTAGGGTTTGTCTTGTTCTATTTTTCTAGGAACTTGAGGTGCATCATTAGTGCTGATTTGAAATTTCTCCCATTTGTTGATGTAGGAACTCAGCTATAAATCTTGCTCTGAGTACTCACTTGGTTGTGTCCCCAAAGGGATGGTTTGAATGTTGAAAGGGGTGACATTGATCAAGGTGCACTATACTCATAAACTGCTGCTGAATGGCAAATGCTTTGTACAACTACTTAAAGATAATAAAATATTTTTTTAAAAACACAAACAAAAATAATTGTTTATAAAGTACTCAGTACAATTTAGATATGAAACATCTATCTATAATACAGGTAGGCAATGCTTTACTAATGGAAGTTAAATTCATGAGTACCACAAATTACCTGAACAATGACCAACTCCATTCCACCAGATTAACATCAGATGAATAAAGGCAGGTAACTGAAATACAACTCTAACCTTTATCATCTGTACCAGAGTGTTCCGATTTAGTATGTGTTTGTTCTACATATCGAACATGGAGATTCTCCTTTCTTCGTAGCCGGTTAATGCCAGAAAATGAAAAAGCTGTTATTGGTGAATCTGGAATAATATTTTCTTCAGCATCAAGCTCAAGCTCAGCTGCTTGATGTTGCTGTTCATTCCTAGAAGAAAATGACAATTGAGAGAAAAATGAATGCAACAATTATATGATATAGAACTACAGAATACAAGTAGAAAGATGTGATTGGCACTTCCCTAAGAGTAGATCTATAATAAGTACTACATATTCATTTTGGTCAAATGAATGAATAGGAGACATTACTGAATCCATTAAGCGGTAAATCTATGCTTTCCTATGCAAATATTCTTGCCAATTCTGGACCAGTGATAACAGAAACACTGAGTTTGGAGTGAATAGTGATTATTCAGTAGTACTGTGCTATTTTTTTCATGTCAAGTTATTATTAGCCTTTTTGGTCAACCAATTCTTATCATTCTGTTATCAATTTCATCTTTCTTTGACCAAACTAGTTCTATAATACTAAATATAATCTTTCAAATAGAAAAGTATATGAGAATTTTATAAACTATATAGGCAGAGATTTCTAAAATGTCAATATAGGCAAAGATTAATAACTATGTTTCCTAACATGAACTTCTATTTTAATTTCTGGATAATGTTAACATTACTTGTGATCTATAACTGTACATACTACAGTGAGGAAAAATGTTTAAAGCGATGACATAATTTAATTTTTAAGTTTCGTTTTCTTTCATTAGCATATAGGAATTACACACTAAGAGGGCTCATTGTGACACTCCCAATGCATCCCATTCATGCATATCTCTTCTTCTATCACTCTCCTTACCTTCCTGCTTCTTAAGATAAGGTCAAGGTTTATTTTCATACATGCAAACAAACTACTTGGACCAAAATATTTTATTTTTAACTAGCAAATAATAATTCAAAAGTATATTTTGGAAGTAAAATGAAAGTTTTGGCAAATGTTTATAGACTGTGGCATGATTAAATAAAGCTAAGTAATAAATAAATCAAAAGATCCATCACTTCACAAATTTATATGGTACAATATTTAAAATTTATTTTCTAACATTTAAAAATATATAATGCATTATTATGTTTTAGCCACCTTCCTGTATAAAAATCTTAACATCTAATTTCTAATCTCTTCCTGCAGTTCTACTCTTACTTTGGAAAAAAGAAAAAGCCACAGTCATACAAGAAAGCCTTACAAATTAATGAAGTGTAAAATCTACCTGGCTTAGCTTTAATTAATCAGATTATAGCTTACTTTCCTACTAGTAATAAAAATTCAATCTGAAACATGATTAAGTCATAAAAAGAAACCAATTGTCTGGTATTACAAAATAAGAAAACAAAAGGCAGATGCCAATGGCCCATGCCTGTAATGCTAGCTACTGAGGGGGCTGAGATCTGAAGATCCTGGTTCAAAGCCAGCCAGGGCAGGAAAATCTGTGAGACTCATTTCTCCAATTAACACCCCACAAAAAACCAGAAGTGACACTGTAACTCAAAATGGTAAAGCACTAGCCTTGAGTGAAAAAAAACTCAGGGACAGCACCCAGGCCCTGAGTTCAATCCAAACAACTGACAAAAAAAAAAAAAAAATTAAAAGAGAACAAAAATTAGAATTTACACCAGAAGCCTAAACTAGCTCTAATCTAACTAAGCAAACAAGTTGTCTGTTTTGTCTTCCTTTGTCATAAACGGGAAAGAATACAATTTCTATGTGTAAACCAAGTTTATTTTAAGATGATAACTAAAACATTAGTTCTTGATTTTCTAAGGCTTCGTGGCTTCAGTTCATTTGTTGGGTTATTTGGGTTATTCCTCTTAAATTCCCATAAAACTGTTCAAGTGAAACCTCTTTCTACAACTATTTAAATACATTTAAAATATTTTCGAAAGTTAAAAAATGTACTAGGGTTATTACTTGTCTTTTTTTGGTTGTTGTTTGTGGGGCTTGAACTCAGGGCCTCAGCCTTTTCACTCAAGGCTAGCACTCTACCAGAGTCTCTGCACCACATGCCTGGTTTCAGGGGGATTAACTGGAGCTAAGAGTCTCACAGGCTTTCCTGCCTGGGCTGCCTCTGAACTGTGATCCTCAGATCTCAGCCTTCTGAATAGCGAGGATTACAGACTGGCATCAGCCACTGGTGCCCAGCTTTTAGCACGTTTGTTAAAAAACAAACAAAAACAAAAACAAAACTGTTTTAATTGTTCTTTTTTTCCAAAACCTGTAAGGATCTTGAGTATCTCTTCAAAAGGACTCTGTGAACAAGTTTTTTTCTTCCAGTTCTGGGGTTTAAATTAGAGCCAGGTTGCAGTCTCTGAGATTTTGGGCTTAAAGGTAGTACTTTACCACATGAGCCACAGCTCCACTTTCAGGGTTTTGGGTGGTTAATTGAGGTAAGAATCTCCTTGGACTTTCCTGCCTGGACTGGCTTTGAGTAGTAATCCTTAAATCTCAGCCTCCTAGGATTATAGGCATGAGTCACCCATGCCTGAAAGAATTCAAATTTTTTAAAATAAAAAGTCATATATAGCATATATAAACTAATATATGACACTTCCAGTAGAATCTGAGAAATCAGATAATCAAGCACATTTATATTGTCACTGCAAAGCATACAAACACATTAAAAAAGATAAAGGCAACAAGTAGTGTTCTGGCAGTTGAGATCAATATAGTTTATGAATAACATTTCAAAATAATTTATTTAGGCTTTGGAATCATACCTAAAAGACCCTATGTGTATGTTCAGAGAGGCTGAGTAAAGCCCAAACTGTTGACATTTTTTTTTTCTTAGCTAGTCCTGGGCCCTGAACTCAGGGCCTGACCACTGTCCTTAGGCTTTCTCAAGCTCCACCACTTGAGCCACAGCACCATCTCCAGCATTTTTCTATGTATGTGGTACCAAGGAAACAAACTGGGGTCTTTGTGCATGCTAGGCAAGCACTCTACCACTAGACCAAACTCCTGGCCCCTTCCCATTCATTTATTATAGCCCTAGTCTAATCTCATAACAACCAAAACTCATCTGGCTATGTATTCTTTCTCAAAATTCCCTTTGTCTATTCGTGCTCTGTGGATTGATCTTGTGGGAAGAATATGAGAATTCCTTAGGACACCCATTACCTAAAAGTATACTTTTAAAAGAATATCAATTCCAAGTAAATAGAAATTTGATTCTTGACTCTTATCAACCATGCTGTGCAAAAATCAACTCCAAATGAATTAAAAAAAAAAAAAACCCAAGGTAAGATCTGAAACTTAAAATCATAAGAAAACTCTTGAAGTTACAACACAGGTAATTACTTCCTGAATAGGATCTCAAATACCTAGAAAATAAGAACCAGGTGCCAGTGGCTCATACTTGTAATCCCAGCTATTCACAGACAGCATACAGGAACCTAAATTCTAGCCCTAGGACACACGGACACACACACCCCAATGTTGATGGGCCCAGGAGTTTGGCCTAGAGGTAGAGCTTGCTTAGAATGCATGAAGACCCAGGTTGGATTCCTTCGTACCACATACATAGAAAGCGACAAATGGTGCTATGGTTCAAGTGGTGGAGTGCTGGCCTTGAGGAAAGCCCAGACAGTGCCCAGTCCCCAAGTTCAAGCCCTAGAACTGGAAACAAAACAAAACAAAAAACAATGTTGATACTTTGTATAATCTCAAAGTAATCTAAGAGATGCATGAACACTTCATATGCTCTTCCAAAGCACACACATGTCTTTCTTTTTGTAGGGCAGCACTTTTTTAAAATGCTACCTATAACAATATATTTTTAGTTTGTATAGCTAAATGAAATAAAAGTTGGAGGAAAATACTATTGCTATAGTTTTGGAATAATACTTACTCTATTTTCTGTTGCAGTTGTTCAGAAAGCTTTTTATTCTCTTCCTGAAGAGTGTTCTTTTCATTCACTTAAAATGCAATGTGAAAGGTAAGACATATAATTGGTATTCATATCAGGCTTTTAAAATAAAATGCCAACATTTGTGAAGAAATTAAGATTTCAAATCTCAAATCATGTTATTAAGGGGTAATTTTATTGTACAATACAAATTTGTTACTAGGTAAAGATTACTACATCTCATGTTGTGCCAGTTTTCTATGCAATTTACTAATAATTTTATGTAATGTTTATGGACAAAAAAAGCCTACTTCACTGTTACAGACTTTTTGAAAAAAAGAAAACAAACAACTTTTTCAGTTTCTTATAGTTTACCTAAATTTGATACGTGGTTTAGGAGTATATATAAATATGATTTATTGTAAACAATATGTAAAAGATCTACCATTGAAGATTTTGCTTTCAGTGATTACTAGAAAATATTAATGTATGCATTCATCAAATAATATTAAATGTTTTCTTGTGTTGTCAATGCTTATCACACTACATCTCTCATTTGGAAATTGTAATTTCCTTCTGTTCTCATTATTTCTACTTTTCTAATGTCTTCTCCCTTTGTTTATGCAAAGTATGTAACTTAGGTAAACAAAATCTGCATTTGCCAGATTATTATAAATACCTAAATACCATTAATATAATTGTAAAGTTTATCTATTTAAACACTGAAGAAAAACTGAATCTAAAAAAAAAGCCTACTTCATGTATCAGGGAATATACTCAAATTATTCACAGAGGACAATAAAGACTTCCATCTGGGTTACTTAGTCCTACTAATTCTAAATAACTTTTCAGTGAGTTATTTTTCATAGAATAGATCTGATCATAACAATGTGTTACATACTATGCTTATGGCTCTGGGTTCTACTGTCAGCACTGCAAATAGTAATTATGTAAACCTCACTAAATATTGGTATAATTTTTATTATATAAGCTCACTTATAAAATCAAACTTTATTCGTTAGGCATACTGTTTCATAACAGCTACAGTATCAGTAATTTAAATGTTTGTTGATATATTAAAGTATAAAGGATGCGTTAAGATATTTTCAAGGAGGGAAAGTTACGTTAGCTACTATGAAGTCATAAAAGGATTCATCAAAGGAAAAATGAGTTGGATAAAGGATTATTATATAGAGAAAATGAGAGAAAGGAAGACTGAGAATTAATGGTAGAAGATTTTCAATACCATGATATATCAGGACTTTGCCTATAAGATACCACACAACATTTTATATAGATAAATGATGGAAAGATTGATTTTTTGGCATATATAGAATACACCAAAGTGAGAAGAAAATATTGACAAGATATTATGTCAGGTAATCATTAGGTCAAGTGTGGTGGGTCACAACTATAATCTTATTGGAAAAAACAGAGGATTGTTAGCCTGGAGAAAAGGTTAGGAACCATATCTCAACAAAAACAAGCTGGGCATGGTAGTATAGGATAGGGAACGGGGGAAACAAGATGAGGGGTGGGGGTGGGGGGAAGGGAAATGGGGACCAAGACATGTGAAAGGGTATCAATGTATGGGAATTAATGCACCATCTATCTGGCAAATATCATGTAACCCTTCTATTAATTACAATAAAATATATGAGAAAAAAATCAATGTTAATAAATTCTTCAATAAAAAATGATTTATAGTAGTGTGTTGTTAGCTTATGCCTATAATTCTAGCTACTAAGGAGATTGAGATATGCAGGATCATGGTTTAAGTTCAATCTGAGAAGAATAGCTTGCTAGACTTCCTCTCCAAAGTAACAAGCAAAAAGAAGGGCTACAGGTATGGCTCAAATTCAAGGGCCTTAGGATTCAGAATTACTATTGCCTCCATTGTGGCTCATTTCCTTATAAGTCTTTCTGGGGTGAAGGAATAGTAGGCTTCCCTAAAAAGCACAAGACCCTGAATTCAAACCATGGTACCACCAAAAGTCTAAAGCCATTCTGGGCAAAATTAGCAACATTTTATCTTAATAAAATGCAAAAGCAAAAAGGCTCCACAAGTGCATAGCTAGCAATCGTAAGGCCTAGGATTCAATTCCTAGTATAGCAAAAAGAACACAGAATGCAAAACCCAGGAAGAAAACCAAAATATAGACTTAAATTTAAAGCCATTAGTTTCTGATGAAGTAACAGTGAGTATAGGGAAAACACAGTTGGAGAAGACTGAGCAAGAACATTACCAAACAGAACAGAGCTTCTGCCTGAGTTCAAACCCTGTTGGCCCCCATGAGGGTCCAGTCACAAAGCACCAGACAGCTTCTGGTGGGGACAGACCCTACATGTACATCCAGTGTGGGAAATGCTTCAGTTGGAGTTCCCATCTCCTTCAGCATCAGCGAATCCATACTGGTGAGAAACCCTATGTATGTAACATTTGTGGGAAAGGGTTCAGCCAGAGCTCAGTTCTTAGGAAGTACAGGAGGATACACATGGGTGAGAAACCCTATGAGTGTAATGATTACGGAAAAGCCTTTAGGGTAAGCTCAGACCTTGCTCAGCATCACAAGATACACATAGGAGAGAAGCCCCATGAGTGTCTGGAGTGTTGCAAGGACTTCACACAGCTCTCACATCTCATCCAGTACCAGCGGATCCATACTGGGGAGAGGCCATATGTGTGTCCCTTGTGTGGGAAAGCCTTTAACCACAGCACTGTGCTGCGGAGCCACCAGAGGGTACACACTGGGGAGAAGCCTCATGGGTGCAGTGAATGTGGCAAGACCTTCAGTGTGAAGAGAACCCTCTTGCAGCACCAGCGGGTCCACACAGATGAGAAGCCCTACACATGCAGCGAGTGTGGCAAAGCCTTCAGGGACCACTGTCCTCATCCAGCACCATAATGTGCACAATGGGGAAAAGCCTTATGAGTGCAGTGAGTACGGTAAGACCTTCAGCCACCGGTCAACCCTGAACCATGAGCGCATCCACACTGAGAAGCCCTATGCATACTATGAGTGCAGAAAGGCCTTCGTGCAGCACTCATATCTCATTCAGCATCAGAGGGTGCACACGGGAGAGAAACCCTATGTGTGTGGGGAGTGTGGACATGCTTTCAGTGCTCCCAGTCTCTGGTCCAGCATGAGAGAATTCACACTGGTGAAAAGCCCTACGAGTATAACAGTTGTGGCAAGGCCTTCAGCCAGTATTCTGTGCTCATCCAGCACCAGTGTTTACACACAGGGGAGAAGCCCTATGAGTGTGGAGAGTGTGGGCATGCATTCAATCAGCACGGGTACCTGATCCAGCACCAGAAAGTGCACAAGAAGATATGAATCTTCTCTGGCCTTCAGGAACCATGCTCTGAAAAGTGCATGGATATACAGACAGCTTCCAGTAAAGGAAGAGCTTCTGTAAACTCCATAGGACTCCCTTCCTTGATGACCCTGTCTCAAACCAATTCTATGCCTCTCCTGTGCAAAAACTAAGGGTAGCTGTTTTCTTTATTATCTTGAAGTTATATTGCTGAATAATACTAGGATTGTATAGAATATTGGTAGATAGCTGCAATACTCTTTTAGTTTAACAATAATTGGAATTTTCATATGAGTAAGGAAGTTAAAGCATATAATGTCTCATCCCAATAAAACTTCCTTCTATCCCAAATAAAGTGCTTTCTCTTAGCAACCTATATGCCTTTGCTAAATTACCATTCTAATTCTTATTCAAGAATATTGGTTTTTTTTTATTAAAACACTGAAGTGTTGTGTAAATAAACTGATGTAAAAAATGTCATTTTAGCTGGCACAGTGGTTCACACCTGCAATCCTAACTACTCATTAGGCTGAGATCTGAGGACCAAGGTTCAAAGTCACCTGGGCACAAAAGGATCTGAGACTCTTATCTCCAACTAACTTCTAGAAAATGGGAAATGGGGCTTGGCTGCAGGGTAGGGTGTAGCCTTGAGCTGAAGAGCTCAGGGACATCGCCTAGATTGATTTCAAGCTGCATGACCCCCCCCCCACAATATATATATATATATATATATATATATATATATATATATATATATATATATATGTATATATATGTATAGCTTTGTAAAAATTCATCTAACAACTGGTAGCATAAATCTGTAATCCTAGCACTCCAAAGGCTGATACAAGTGGATTGCAAATTCAAGGCCAGTCTGGGCTACATGTGCCCCCAGTACATAAACTGTATAATAATCAAATCATTGAATTCCATCCCTGACCCAAAAAGTCATGTCCTTTTCACAATTAAAAAAAATAAAGTTGTTCCATCCCCCCCCCTCCAAAAAAAAAGAACACAGTAAAAAAAAATCCCTAGTATTGCTGAAAGAATGGAAAAGGGAGAGTAAGGAGAAGGAAGGGAGTGTGGCCTAGTGGTAGAGTGCTTGCCTGCTATGTATGAAGCCCTGGGTTTGATTCCTCAGTACCACAGACACAGAAAAAGCCGGAAGTGGTGCTCTGGCTCAAGTGGTAGAGTACTATCCTTGAGAAAGCCTAAGGAAAATGTCCAGGCACTGAGTTCAAGCCCCAGGACTGGCGAAAAAAAGAAAAGAAAGGAACAAAAGACTAAACATAGAGCTCCCCTATGACCCAGCAATTTTGCTACTTGACATCTACCCAATCGTCCAGAAACAAAGACACACTAAATCTACTAGCACAACGATGTTCATTGCAGCACTATTTACCATAGCAAAGATATGGAACCAACCCAGATGCCCCTCAGTTGATGAGTGGATCAACAAGATGTGGTATTTATACGCAATGGAATTCTATGCTGCCATCAGAAAAAATGACATCACCTTGTAAGGAAATGGAAAGACTTGGAAAAAAAAATCATATTAAGTAAAGTAAGCCAGACTCAATGGAACATAGGCTCAATGGTTTCCCTCATTTGTAATAATTAGTATAAACCTTGGACTCTCCTAGCAGAGGTTTACATTAGGGCAAAACCTAGATACATAAGGCCATACAAGATGAGGCTAAATGAAAGGACCTCCAGGGTATAATATAGAAACAAGAGCCATATAACATGTGATTGTTATTCTTAATGTACTATGTTATTTCTCATCTCTTTTGTTGTCCCCTCGTTATCTCATATTATTACAGTATCTTACCTTGTTATCTGATATATTGTATATATGTTTGTTTATTTGAAATAGGATAGGGAGGGGGAAAAACAAGATGAGAAGAGGGGTGGGAGAGGAAAATAGGGACAAAAACATAAGAAGGGGTATCAATGTTTGTGAAGTAATGCACCTTCTATCTGGCGAATGAAATGTAACCCTTCTATTAAATATTACAGTAAAAATATATTAAAGAAAAAGAAAAGAAAGGAAAAGAAAAAAACAGAAGCCATTTAACTAAATTTTGGATATGTTGATTTTTTAATTGTTTATGGGGAATCCAGGTAGTATTCACTATTGGTGATAAATAGTTAAGAGTAGAAAATTAATTGAGATTTTAGAAGAGAAGAAGGGTACGAGCAGAAAGCTAAGAATATCTTCCTATATTGAATGGGTAAGATGAATTAGCTGAAAATAGCATATTTGTAATAGTATATCACAAAAATCACAAAGGTATACATCTTTAGAGAACACTAAACTTGGCCCTCTATTTAACTTTACTATGCCATCAATTACAGGAAATAAAAATAAGCCAAAGAAACAAAGATAAATTATGCTATAAATCAGCTGCTTATTTTAGAACTGGTAAGATTTTAAGGCTAATGTGAACACACAAAATTTGTATACCCTACTTCTTTTTTTTTTTTCCCCATCGGTAGTGGGGCTTGAACTCTGGGCCTGAAAACTGTCCCTGAGCTCTTCAGCCCAAAGCTACCACCCTATCCCTGGGCCTGGGCATTGTCCCTGAGCTCTTCAGCTCAAGGCTACTGCCCTTCCCCTTCCCGTGGAGCCAGAGCCCCACTTCCTCAGAGCCCCACTTCCCGTTTTCCAGGGGTTAATTGGAGATAAGTCTCTAGGACTTTAGTTGCTTAAGCTGTCTTTGAACCAGGATCCTCAGATCTCAGACTTCTGAGTAGTTAGAATTACAGGCGTGAGCCACAGCGCCCAATTACTACACCCTACTTCTTACTAAATAAACAAAAAATCTAATCTACAAAAAGAGCAGAAAAAAATTTACACTTTACCTAAATAAGAAAAATTTATATGAAGAACTCAGATGATGATAATCAAAACACTAGCATGATTTAACCATTAAGTATATTATGTTCTTAAGTATTAGTAAGTTAAGAAAGAAAACTCACTGAGTTCTGTAATTAGTTTAAGATTCTGCTGCCGGATATTTTCAAACTCTTGCTGCTTTTTCCGCATATGTTCTTCAGTTACTGCGCAACGATCACAGAGTCCTGCTCTTAACCTATAAAACAAAAGCAAAATATTTTTCATTTATTAAAAGACACTGCCATATATAAGTTGATTATCCTTCCTATGGTTGGGATTCACCAGAGATTTCAGTTTGTAGAAATTTTTAGTTTGCAGAGATTTACTGGTTGCGCATCTCAAATCCGAAAATCTAAAATTTGAAATAACTCCCAAATCTGAATTTTAAAAATCACAGGATTCTGAAAAAGGTTTGGAATTTCAGAATATACTAAAATTTTTAATTAGTGATAATCTACATCTTTGCAATTCAACAGTTTTATACTTTATGAAAAACTAAACAATTGGCAAATATAATGAAAATCATTTTTTTGTGTGTCAGTTTTGTGCCAGTCCCACACTTGAACGCAGGGCCTGGGTGCTATACCTAAGCCTTGTTGCTAGCTAGCACTCTACCAGTTAACAACAGTTTTACTTCTGGTTTCTAGTGGGTCGTTGGACATTAAGTGTATTTCAGGTTTGACTGACCAGGTTGGCATGACTGTGATCCTCAGATCTCAGCCTCCTGAGTAGACAGAATTACAGGTGTGAGTTACTGGTACCAGGCAAGAGAGAAATATACTGCTTTTGAGACAAGGTCTTAGCTACATTGTCCAACCTGGCTTCAAGTTTATGATCCTTGTCCCTCATCTTCCAAAGCCAAAGTAACTCTTCTATTGAAGAAACTCGCTTTCACTTATTGTAGTCAAAATAAAGAGTCCTATCCAACCCCTAGGAGTCAAACTATAAATCATCCACTTGACATCTACTTTCCAAGTATAGCATATAATACATATATAGAACATCTTTTTGTCACTGAATAAATTATTAATGGAAACTTCTCCAATTTCATTACTTATATAATTAGAAAAAACAGTTTAAAAAAGAAACATACATACCACATTAGGAATTTAAGAAATACATTTTACAATGATTTTGACTTAATATGGTTATTTACTTATTTTTCTCTTTCGCCTGAGGCTGGAACTCAAACTTTGTATCTGATACTTATTACTCGTTAGCATGTGCCCTATCCACTGAGCCATTCCTCTATGTTTAACTTAATAACCTACATCAGTAGAATAATAGTATTTGAATCACAGAAGACAAAACTGGGAAACTACATAATCAAAACAAACAAAAACCATGGACATTTTATATGAAAATAAACACAAACAAGGTTGACATGAACATAATAATAATTACTAGAGACCCATAGGATATACTAATCAAATTAAAATTTCTAGAATGGAGCATCTAAGAGTTGGTAGAAAGGCAGGTGGTAGACAAAAACTAAGAATACTGAATAATGAGAAAAGTCTAGAATTTCATTGTCCAATAAACTACCTGTAAACTGAATACAGATGAGACACAGCAGTAAAACATAACATCTGCATGAAATTAATTAGCAAAAGTAGAATACATTCTAAAGAGAAAGAATCTAGTTCTAAAGAAATTATAAAATATTTTTCAAATTAATATTTCAACTGCATAAAGGAAAACAATGGGAAGAATGAGGGATACTCACTGACATTTCTTCTCACAGAGATCTAGGAGGGAAAATAAACTTGAAAAAAAAGAAAAAAGAAAATGGGCCAAGAGTTTGGCCTAGTGGCAGAGTGCTTGCCTACCATGCACAAAAACCCAGGGTTCAATTCCTCAGTACCACATACATAGGAAAAGCCAGAAGTGGTGCTGAGGCTCAAATGGCAGAGCTGTACCCTTGAGGGGAAAAAAAAAAGTGTTCAGGCCCTGAGATCAAGCCCCAGGACTGGCACCAAAAAGAAAAAAAAAAAGATATAAAGGATAACCAAACTAGAAGCATAATTTAAGTTATAGGTAAAACACTATTTTGAAGACAATATGCATCTTACTGAGAAGAAAATCATCCTGACTTATGCATCAGATTGACTAACCGATCTTCCAAAACTTTAATGGTTTCATGAAGAACCTTCTGTTGCTCTCTCAGTTGTTGATTTTTAGTGAAGAATTCTTCTAGTCTTTGTGCATCTCTAAAAAACAACAAAAAAATAAGTAAACAGAATTTTTAAGGAAAAATATTTGAAAAAGATCATTTTATTATTACAGCTCTGAAGTTTAGTCTTGCTACATATGTATTTATATATTTGCTACACATACATATATATGCCATGAATTGCCTATATCAAGAAAACTAAAAAGGTGATTACTTATAATTCTAATTTATTAACAATTGAAAAGAAAAGGTTTATTTGTAGGTGAGCAATCTATTTCTCAGCGTCTAGAAATGGGATTTTCTTAGCAAGAATTATAAAACTAGATTTTTACATTAAATGTCATAGTCACTATTCCCTCAGTGTAAAATACGCCATTCTTTTTCTAAAATAATGGCTAATGACTAAGAAGTGAAGTTGTGGCTCAAGTGATTGAGTGCTAGCCTTGAGTACAAAAGCCAAGCTCAGGCCTTGAGTTCAAATCCCAGGATGGGCACCAGAAAGAAAGTGCAAAAAGAAAAGAAGTTAAATAATGGCTAGTAAATAAAACTATCAGATTCACTATCATCTTGATAGTCATGTCATGGTAAGTAATGGATCTATGTACGATAGGTAAACCCAAGTTCATGGTCCCATTATGAAAAATCTGCAAAAGCTATTGCAATTAATTAAATGCAGTGATTAAATTGGTTAATGTTTGTGGCAATCTCTAAGTGAAGAATAGTCATTTACTGATCCAACATCTTTACATTAATATATAAGCAAAGACATAGCTATGTGATCTTGGAATAATAAGAAGGAGATGGTGGGAATAATACAAATGAATACTACTAGTTATGCAGTTCTATAGAGAAGGAAGGTAAGACCTACGTGTGATAGAATTGACTAAAGAGAATGTGGACTGAGATGAGTAGAAAAGATCTACGTAACACTGTGTAGGGAGAATGAGAGATCCATGTAAATTTCTTCATTTAGAGATTAACCAATGTTAGAGATTAACATTAACGAATTTAATTGCTGCATTTAAGCAACTGAAATAGCTTCTGCTGTTTTGTATAGTGACTTGATGATTCAAATTGTTTGATTACTGAACCACACCCCTCCAATCTATTAGCAGAAAAATAGTTAATTTGGTTTTGTCAGATATTTCCCATTATGAAATTTAGTTAGAAATACAATAGAGACAATGAGCTCTTCTTATCACACCACATCAAGAGACACATGGAGTAGATATATCTCATTACTAGTGATGCTAACCTGGATCTTTGTTTGCGGCATTGTTAAGTTTTTCTGCTGTTATATCATAACATTTCTTCTTGAAATATCATCATTTACAAAATTTGAAAATACTTTTTCTCATGAACCTGTCATCCATTTATTTTAGCCTCTATTGATTATTTTTTCCTTTAACAATTATTAATATAGTGTTTGTCAAATGGTGATTTTCTCTATTATGTTTTCAACATTTACTAATTGGAAATCTATTAAAGAAGAGGTGTTCCTACTCTATGCAAAGTATAATTCATTATCACCATTATCTCCCTGCTTTAGTTGTCCTGAAGATTGACACTGGGATGTTTTTCCCCCAAGTTGCTTCTATTATGTTTTAATACGCTGGCTTTTTAAGAAAGTTTTTATTCTCTGGCACAGTAACATAGTCCAGCTTGTCATGAAGACTCTCAAAGCCATTTTCCCAAAGAACACAAATTCCTTTTCCTGGAAAACACTGAATAGAGAGCAAGATTTAAGATGAAGGTGTGTTCATGACTATAGGGGGCTCACTGTTTCTATGCCTTTTCAATAGACCAAGCATACCACACTGACCAAGATCCTTACTCTATCTCTTTTATTAAAAACTGTAAAGGTTATATTGCTAACTTCAATTCCTACCTGACTGGCATATAATTCATACAAGTCTTCTCCCTTTCTGTATTTAACTCTTTTCTCTTGTTGGGGAGGATCCTAACTCTCATTGTCAACAATGCATGAACCTATTTGTGCTATTCTGGAATACTGATAGAGCAGTGTCAAAATCATATTATCCTAAACCAATCATGCCAGCTATGATTTAGGAATAACTACACCATCATGGCCTGTAAGTCAGAGAAAATCTGCTGATGGTCTATACTGGGAAACGGTCTATACTAGGAAATGTTTACAAGTAATAAAGGGGACACAAAGACATTATAGAAGTGATGCTAAGAATGATTTATTTTGTTAAGAAAAGCCAAACACCAACCATAGCAGAAAGCAGAAGTAACTCAATTCTTAGTGATTTTATGTTACAGACTGTGAAATGCAAGAATGTTTTTGTCTAGCCTTTTATGTGAAAGAATGTATTTTCCCCTACTGAAAATTTATTTCTGGATTTTTTCCCACAGTATGCACCTATAAGATATTTATATAAACATAAGATATTTATGGCTGGGACTGTTAATGCTTCTCCTTTTCCCTACCCATGTTTGCCACATTGGGCTATGTGTTTGAATAATGCTAATCCCTACAAGGGTTGTTTTATGTTCTCAGTCACAAGTGATAATTTTCACCTTGTAACACTTTTCTTCTCACTTTTTAAAATGCTCCTTATGCTTCCCTATAAAGAATAAAAACAAGTTGGGGCATTTGATAACCAGTGGCTCAGGCCTGTAATATTAGCTACTCAGGAGACTGAGATCTGAGGATCAAGGTTCAAAGCCAGCCTGGGCACAAAAGGACTAGAGACTCTTTTTTTTTTTTTTTTTTTTTTTTGCCAGTCCTGGGCTTGAGCACTGTCCTTGGACTTTCTCAAGGCTAGAACTCTACCACTTGAGCCTCAGCACCACTTCTGGCTTTTTCTATATATGTGGTACCAAGGAATTGAACCCGGGTCTTCATGCATGCTAGGTAAGCACTTTAACCACTAGGCCAAACTCCCGGCCCTGGACTAGAGACTCTTATCTCCAATTAACCTCTAGAAAATAAGAAGTGGGGCTTGGCTCAAGGATAGGGTGGTAGCCTTGAGCTGAAGAACTCAGGGACAGTGCCCAGGCCAAATTCAAGCCCCATGACCCACAAAGAAAAAAAAAAAAGACATTTTTTTCTTGTTTAGTAAATAGTTAAAATTCGGTTTAAGAATGAATGCTAGAAACCAGGCACCAGTGGCTCATATCTGTAATCCTAGCTACTCAGGAGGCTGAGATCTGAGGATCCTGATTTGAAACCAGCCCAAGCAAGAAAGGTTATGAGACTCTTTCCAGTTAACTACCAGAAAACCAGAAGTGGTGCTGTGGCTCAAAGTGGAGTGGTAGAGTTCTAGTCTTGAGCAAAGAGCTCAGGACCCAAGCTTTAAGTCCAAATCCCATGACTGATTAAAAAATTAAGGGAGCTGGGAGTTTGGCCTAGTGGTAGAGTGCTTACCTAGCAAGCACAAAGACCCAGGTTCGATTCCTCAATACCACATAAATAGAAAAAAGCCGGAAGTGGTGCTGAGGCTCAAGTGGTAGAGCTCTAGCCTTGATAAAGTCCAAGGACAGTGCTCAGGCCCAGAGCTGAAGCCCAGGACTGGCACCAAAAAAAAAAAAAAATTAAGATGTATCATGAATTAATTAAGAATTCTCTGACTGGGTGCCATCAGTAATCCTATTCAGGAGGCAGGAAATTCTATAAGACTCTTATCTCCAATAAACTATCAAAAAGTTACAAGTGAAGCTGTGGTAGAGTGATTCAAGTGGTAGAAGGCTAGTCTTGAGCAAAAAGGTCAGGCACAGTCCCAGGCTTCAAGCCCCAGGACACATGGACACAGAGACACATGGACACACAGATACACACACACACACACACACACACACACACATACACACAAATTCTCATGGTACTAATTCAACTTTAGTTCACTGTCAAAATTAAAACCATTTGAATGGATGTGTGTGAAGAATATATATCCTAAATTTATTTCTAAGAAAAGGCTTATTTAATTTCTTAAGTAAAGAAACAATTCTCAGATGTGAGAAGTAAACCTAGCTCTATCACAGAAAGTAGAGAAATAGATTATTCTACCTAAAATATCATTCTTGGGAACATGTGCCATTTTAACAATACAAAACACTTAAAGTGTGATTTATTTAGACAGAGTAATTATCATTTGAAACAATTTTTTAAAATTTACAGTTTTATATTTCTGATTCAACCTGTATACCTTGAAATGACTTTGAAAGTGTGAAGGAAAAGTTCTCAGGTTTTATTCAGATTATAACAAATCAACTGGGTGTGTACTAATGGGTGATTAGTTACTCTAGCTTTCAGTTTTAGAATTTATAGAGACATGAAAAAACTGAGATCTGTAGGAATATACTGTAAAACAAATATAAAATCACTTATCATAATGATACTGATTTTTGTAAATGTATTAAAATTCTACTACACCATCTGTTTAATAGTCCTGAATGTCAAAGTTTCTAAAGAACCATGAGAAAAATCTACTTCTAAATTAGAAAACCAGATCTAATATAGTACTAAATAACAGAAACAACAAATAATTAGGGGATCCTCCAGTAATCTCTATTTAAAATTGACCTCAGAATATCTAATTAACCATGGTTCCTTAAATTAAATTGTTTAAAATCCCAGAATTAGGGGGGCAGAAGATTGGCCTACTGGTAGAGTGCTTGCCTAGCATGCACAAAGATCCAGGTTAGATTCCTCGGTACCATATACATAGAAAAAGGCAGAAGTGGTGTTGTGGATCAAGTGGTACAGCTGTAGCCTTAAGAAAGCCCAAGGACAGTGCTTGGCCCTGAGTTCAAGACACAGGACTGGCAAAAAAAAAAATCGCAGAATTATTCTGCTTCACTTTTTGCAGTACTTTGAATTCAGGTATGAGCATATCAAAAGCTACTACTGACATTTCAAAAGGAGTTGGACAGATCAGTTCTCACTATAAATACTCAATGAAATAAATCACGTTATAGTAAAATATATATATGTTCACATAACTAAGGCTAAAATGATGTTGTTCTTTGTACTTTAGAACTTTTTAAAAAGTGCTCACATATGGCCTAATTTCTTTTAAAAATACCACTAATTTCTTTTTTATTAAAGAATTTATTAACATTGATTTT
Source organism: Megascapheus bottae (assembly GCF_031878675.1). NCBI lineage: Eukaryota > Metazoa > Chordata > Mammalia > Rodentia > Geomyidae > Megascapheus > Megascapheus bottae. Next base: position 36,359,647 of record NC_143527.1, read on the forward strand.
TACATTATATTTCAAATGACCTGTTAACACTAATTTCTTTTAAATTAAAGCACCAATTCAAACAGAATATCAGCACCAATTACTTTGTAACTAAAACACAAAAGTTCTGTATCAGTTACTTACAATAAAAAGATACTTACAAAAATAAAAGTTACTTATTGTTACTTATAATAAAGATACTTACAAAAACAAAAAAGTTACTTATAGTTACTTACAATAAAAAGATACTTATAAAAACAAAAAAGTTACTTATAGTTACTTACTATAAAAAGATACTTACAAAAACAAAAGAGTTACTTATCATTCTTACAATAAAAAGATACTTACAAAACTCTTTCCTTTTTCAGTTTGGTTACTTTTACTTGTAAACCTAAAAAGAAAAAAATGAACAGTATTTTATTTATACCTGTATTATTTTTAAAGCAATCATTTATAAGATCCCTTATAAGTCAAACATTATACTATTAAGTAAATCTGTCCTCTTATTTGTATTTCCTTTACTTGTGCACTGAAGTCACAAAAGTAAATCTCCAACATTATTGCCTCTAGTTTATTATATGACAGCAAAGTAGAATGAAATTTTCCTTACCTAAAGTAAGTTATTTCTTTTCTAATAGTGAGCACAAACATGTAATTAGAAGATCACTATAAATACAGGTCAATGTTCTGACATAGCCTACATGTTTGCCAATAACAATAGTATTTTATAGGCTTATATATTCTGGGATTAAACCAGTTCTAGCAAGAAGTCCTGGATTATGGGTAAACAAATTTACAGAAAAATAATTATCAAAGGGCATTATGATTATCATCTCAAGGTCCCTATTTGCTACTTTGCTGTTTTGTTTTTGTTTTTCCAGTACTAGGGCTTGAACTCAAAACATCACAGTCTCCCTTGCCCTTTGGTTCAAGGCTGGCATTTTATCATTTGAGCCATAGCTCTGGCTTTTTGATGATGATGTGGCGGTAAGAGTTTAGTAGACTTTCCTGCCTGGGCTGGCTTTGAACCTTTGATCCTCCGATCTTACCTCCTAAGTAGGATTACAGGCATGAGCCACCAGTGCCTGGCTTATTAGATGGACTTTCTGTGTGTGTGTGTGTGTGTGTGTGTGTTTCATGGGGCTTGGACTCAGGGCTTATTAGATGGACTTTGTGTGTGTGGGAGGGGGTGGTTCATGGGGCTTGGACTCAGCCAGAGTGCTGTCCCTGAGCTCTTCAGCTCAAGGCTACCACCCTACCCCTAGGCATTTATCCCTAAGCTTTTCACCTCAAGGTTACCACCCTACCCTTGAGCCAAGCCCCACTTCCAGTTTTCTGTTTTCTAGAGGTTAACTGGAGATAAGAGTCTTGTGACCCTTATCAAGCCCAAGACTAAAGTCTAGTCAGCAGTTTTCCTTTCCTCAAAGCATGCATTTTTTCTTGTTTTTAATTTTGGCTGACTTTTAAAACTCAGATCTGTCTTTGGAAGTAGAAGTGCAGCCAAAGATCCACAAATGAAATGGATTCTTGCCAAGAATCATTTTAAGGAAAGAAACAATGAGATAGAAAATCCATATAAACTTCAAAAGAAAATTCTTGGGAAATATGCAAAGATTACTCTTTTATCTTGTAAGCATTTAACACCTGCAAGGCATTTGTTCTGTCATGCAGATCAGTGCCAAAACAGGTTTGTGTGTTTGTTTGTGTGTGTGTGTGTGTGTGTGTGTGTGTGTGTTTAAGTTTTACCATCTGCTATTCATCAAATCAATTAGGCATCTACAATTAGAACCCCTATAAAGTGTGCTTTAATCCTGCTCCACACCCATCGGAAGGAATGAGGCTATACAACAATGCAGTTCCTGTATGAACAGGTTGTCTGCTGAAAGAGTATGTGGGATTGTAACATTAGCAACCTGAGATACTTACTGAGGAAATAGTGCTCAAAGAACCAAGCATTAGAATACAATTGACCCTGCACTTACTCATAAATAAATTTTGGAGAAAATGAAATAATCAAGAACATGTATATGTAGTTATAATGCACCAAACAAGTTTGAGAGTTCAAAATGGAGATCAATTTGTTACAAATAAATAAAAATCATTGCTGTGTTAATTATTTTAATTCTTTACCTAGAAGAAAGCATATATAATGCATGTACCTACTTATAGTTTTGAATTATATATAAGATTAATGTCACATTTCCTGGCAAATGGCTTTATACATCAAATAGTTTAAATATCAAAAAATACTAATACTGCCAGGAGTGGTGGCTCATCCCTGTATTCCTAGCTACACAGGAGGCTGAGATCTGAGGATTACAGGTATAAGCCATTGGCTCTTGGCTGACTTACAATATGGCAAAACCTAGATACATAAGGCCATATAGGATGAGGCTAAATGAAATGACCTCCAGGATATGGAAACAAAAGCTATATAATGTGATTGTTGTTCTTAATGTACTATGCTGTTTCTTATCTTTTTTATGGTTATTCTCATATTGCTACAGTGTCTTACCTTGTATGTACGTTTATTTGCTTATTTGAAATAGGAAAGGGAAGGGGAGGAAACAAGATGCGAGGAGGGGTTAGGAGGAAGGAAATAGGGACAAAAACATGAGAAGGGGTAGCAATGCTTGTGAAGTAATGCACCTTCTATATGGTGAATGTAACTGTAACTCCTTATTAATTATAATAAAAATATATTTAGAAAAAAGACTGCCTTTTACATGGCATATTTTGCTATCATTTTATTATGTTTTATCAAATACCAAAATTTTACACAAGTCTACATGGGTATATTTTCTTGGCTAGTTAAGCAAAGATTATCTAGGTTTAGATATGTAATCCAAGTAAAGATTATATATCTCAAGCATTACTATTTATTCTTTGTCTTGTACTGAAACATGAAGTATTAAAAGTACCGAGGTACCAGTGAATTAGACCTGTAATTATAGCTACTCAGGAGGCTGATATCTAAGGATCATTGTTGGAAGCCAATTGGGGAGGAAAATATGTGAGACTTTTATCTTCAATTAAACACTAAAAAGTCAGACAGTGAACTGTGGCTTGAATGGTAGAGCACTAGCCTAGAGTTAAATCTCAGGGACAGCTCCCAGGCCTTGAGTTCAAGCCCCAGGACTGGCACCAAAAAAAAACCAAAAATTAGTGAGCCAATTTTGATTTCTATATAAACTTCAAAACCTTCAATGTCCAGACAAGTCCTTTTTGATGTCTTGTAAATAGCACCTTAATACTGGTTTTTGTAAGTGGATCCCCCACTTACAAAGTACCCTTCAGGCATGTGTTTGATGTTATCATATACTGAATGGATCTAATTTTCTATGCAACACATTTGACAAACAAGTAGTATCACGAAAGTTCTCTACTCAGCAAATCTGCAGTGGCCCTAACCAAAATGACTTTAATGGCATAGTAATTTTAAAAAATAATGCTGAGGTGGGGAGGTAGGAGAAAAATATACTTATTCATTTAAAACCTTCAAGAACCCATTAGATGACTTAAAATTGGTAAAAAGCAGCCTGGAAACTGGGGAAAATGACCTAATCATTATACTACAGTACATTTACCTTTTCTTCTCACTCAGACATATACAATACTAACCAGTCATTTATAAGACACATGGATATGCATATTAACCACATAATACTTTCTTTCTCCCTTCATATTTATTATAATGTACTAACTTATCTGGGAACATTATGCACATTAGAGCATAGCTACAGAATTACATAATTTTGCTGTCAACAGCTCAGCTAAAGTAATTTTGATCTACTATGCATTATGTGAGTCATCTACTAAGTAATATTTGTCAAATTATATAATTTGCTGAATATGGCAAATTACTATTAATGTTACATTCTTTTCAATGCTTCCTCTTACAAAATAGAAATCTTCTAAAAACACTTTAACACTGGAGAACATAAACAAAACTTTTACTTTCATAGGGATTTTTTTTTTTTTGGTCATGGAACTTGAACTCTGGGCCAGGGTGCTATCACTGAGCTCTTCAACTCAAGGCTATAGCCCTACCCCTGGGCCTAAGCATTGTCCCTGAGTTCTTCAGCTGAAGGCTACCACCATATCCCAGGAACCTCAGCCCCACTTCCCTTTTTCTAGTGGTTAATTAGAGATTAGTCTTACCATCTTGTCTTTATTGCCAGGGCTGACTTTGAACCCCAATCCTCCTGAGCAGCCAGGATTACAGGCATGAGCCACTGTGCCCCTCTGGAAAAATATTTTTCTCCATTAAATTAATAGATAAAGTGGGTGCTGGTTGTTCATGCTTATAATTTTAGCTACTCAGGAGGCTGAGATCTGAAAATCATGGTTCAAATCGAGCCCAGGCAGGATAGTCTATGAGACTCTTAACTCTAATTAGCCACCAAAAACTTGGAAGTAGAACTGTGGCTCAAAGTAGCAGTGCTAGAGCCTTTTGCAAAAAAGCTCAGAAAACAGGCAGCAAGTTCAAGACCTAGGACAAGCACAAAATAAATATACAAGTAGATTAATTAATAGATGAAAACTAAAACTGGCCTACTTTTAGAAATAACAAACTTATAAAATGAAATCACTGATCTTGGCTCTAAGGTTTGATTTTTATTTTATTCTTTTTCTGTTTTTGGCAATCTAGTTGGGACTTTATATAACTCAGGGAATCATGGTCTCAAGAGGCTTTTTCCACTCAAGGTTTTAGCTCTACCACTTGAACCATATCTTCACTTTCGGGTTTTTGCTAGTTAATAAGACAGAAGAGTTTCATAGTTTTTACTGTGGGATTGCTAACTGTATCCCCAGATTTCAACCTCTTAAATAACTAAGTTTACAGGTATGAGTCACCAGCACCCAGCAAAATGATAGCTTTCATTTCAGTGTATATTACATTGTTTTTATGCAAGTACTGGGCTTGAATTCAGGGCCTGACAGTCCCTCTTGTCTCTTTTGCCTATGGCTAGTACTTTACTACTTGAGCCACATATCCAGTTCATGGCTCCAAAACCTGAAGGCTACCATTCAAAGCTGAGTAAGCCCATTGCTTTGAACCTCTGGTGAGTATAATGGCAATATGGGCAACACCCTGCAGAGCAATGTGTGCATCTCATGATGGGGAAGCAGAAGAAAAAAAAGGAAGGAACTACTGGGCCTCACTGCTCCCTTAAAAAGCTATGTCCTGCTGGGTGCCAGTAGGTCACATGGTAATCCTAACTACTCAAAAAGCTGAGATGTGAGGATCAGCCTGCACAGAAAGTATGAGAAGCTTATCTCCAATAAACTACCTGCCCCCCCAGCCCTCCTCCTGCAAGTGATAAAGTGCTAACCTTGCACACACAAAAAAATAAAACTTAGAGACAGTGCCTAGGCCCTGAACTCAAGCTCTAGGACTGGCATACACACTCAAAAAGGGACATGTCCAATCTCTGGCCATAAAAGAAATACAAATCAAAACAACTCTGATTCCGCCTCATTCCAGTTAGAATGGCCAGGATCAAGAAATCTAACAACAACAGATGCTGGAGGGGATGTGGCCAGGAGGGATCACTACTACACTGTTGGTGGGAGTGCAAACTCGTCCAACCACTATGGAAAGCAGTATGGCAGTTCCTCAAAAGACTAAACATAGAGCTCCCCTATGACCCAGCAATTCCACGACTTGGCATTTACCCAACCGTCTAGAAACAAGAGCATACTAAATCCACTAGCACAACAATGTTCATTGTAGCACTATTTACCATAGCAAAGATATGGAACCAACCCAGATGTCCCTCAGTTGATGAGTGGATCAACAAGATGTGGTATTTATACACAATGGAATTCTATGCTGCTGTCAGAAAGAACGACATCACCCCATTTGTAAGAGAATGGAAAGACTTAGAAAAAAATCATTTAGTGAAGTAAGCAAGACTCAAAGGAACTTAGGCCCAAGAGTTTCCCTCATTTGTCATAATCAGTAGAAACCTTGGGCTCTCCTAGCAGAAATTTACAATAGAACAAAATCTAGAGACGTTAGGCCAAATAGTATGACACTAAATGTAAGGACCTCCAGGATAAGGAAACAAAAGCCATATAATGAGTGACTGTTGTCCTTAATGTACTGTTATCTCTCATCTCTTTTGCCATCCCTTGGTTATCCCATATTGTTACAATATTTCACCTTGTTATCTGACATATTTTATATGTGCTTAATTGGTTATTTGAAAATGGATAGGGAAGGGGGGAAATTAAGATAAGCGTGGAAGAGGGTGGGAGGAAAATGGGGACCATGTCATGAGAAAGGGTATCAATGTTTGTGAAGTTATGCATCTTCTATCTGGTGAATATAATGTAACCCTTCTATTAATCACAATTTAAAAAATTATTTTTAAAAAAGGGGGCATGTCCATTAACCACCTGCAGAAAGCTAAAGCTGGATCCTTCTATGTCACCCTGCACCAGGATTAATTCCAAATGGATCAAAGATCTCGAGGTAAAAGCAGACACCCTAAAAACTTTACCAGAAGGAATAGCAGATACACTAGGCTTCCTTGGCACAGTCAAAACTTTCTTAATAAAGACCCAGAAACACAACAAATTAAAGAAAGTTTTGACAAATGGGACCGCATTAAATTGCAAAGCTTCTGTAAGGCAGAGGAATCTCTAGCAAGTTAAAATAGAAAGCCCACAGAGTAGGAGATGATCTTCACTAACCATACAACAGACAAAGGCCTCATATCTAAAATGAGTCTATAGCTCAAAAAATTGAATCTCTCCAAAACAAATCTTCAAAGAAACAATCGTTCCATTAAAAGACGGGCCAAAGACTTAAAGAGAAACTTCTCTGAAGAAGAAATAAGAATGGCCTATAGACACATGAAGAAATGCTCCACATCTCTGGTCATAAAGGAAATGCAAATCAAAACAACTTTGAGATTCCATTTCACTCCAGTTAGAATGACCATGAACAAGAAATCTAATAACAATAGGTGCTGGCAGGGATGTGGCCAGGAGGAATTGCTACTACACTGCTGGTGGGAGTGTAAACTCATTCAGCTACTATGGAAAGCAGTATGGTGGTTCCTCAAAGTCTAAACACAGAACTCCCCTATGACCCAGCAATTCCACTACTTTGCATTTACCCAATTGTCCTGAAACAAGGACATACTAAATCCACTAGCACATCGATGTTCACTGCAGCACTATTTACCATAGCAAAAATATGGAACCAACCCAGATGCCCCTCAGTTGATGAGTGGATCAACAAGATGTGGTATTTATACACAATGGAATTCTATGCTGCCATCAGAAAGAATGACATCACCCCATTTGTAAGGAAATGGAAAGACTTAGAAAAAGTCATATTAAGTGAAGTAAGCCAGACTCAAAGGAACACAGGCTCAATGGTTTCCCTCATTTGAAATAATTAGTACAAACCTAGGACTCTCCTAGCAGAGGATTACAATAGCTCAAACTCTGGATACACAAGGCCATATAGGATGAGGCCAAATTAATGGATCTTCAGGACATGGAAACAAGAGCTTAATTATGAGTGACTGTTATTCTTTTTTTTTTTTTGCCAGTCCTGGACTTGAGCTCAGGGCCTGAGCACTGTCCTTGGACTTTCTCAAGGCTAGAGCTCTACCACTTGAGCCTCAGCACCACTTCTGGCTTTTTTCTATATATGTGGTACCAAGGAATCGAACCTGGGTCTTCCTGCATACTAGGCGAGCACTTTAACCACTAGGCCAAACTCCCAGCCCAATTCTTAATGTATTATGTTTTTCTCTCTTCTCTTGTGTTGCCCTTTGGTTAATCTCATATTGTTACAGTATCCCACTTTGTTACCTGGTATATTATATAGATGTTTACTTGTTTATTTGAAATAGGAAGGGAAAAATGAGGGGAGGGGTGGGGGAAGAGAAATGGGGACAAAAACATGAAAAAGGGACAAAAACATGAAAAGGGGTATCAATGTATGAGAAGTAATGCACCTTCTATCTGGTGAATATAACTCTAACTCCTCTATACATTAAAATAATTTTTTTAAAAGATAGGACATTTGAACCTCAACAAGGTAATGTCTATCTTCTATAATATATGTAAAACTAAACCCGATGGTGGAGGCTCATGCCTGTTCACCCTAGATAATCACCAAGCTGAGATCTAAGAATCACAGTTCAAAGCCATGAGTCTCTCAAATGTCCAATTAACCAGCAAAAACTAGAAATGAAGATGTGGCTCAAATATTACAGCACCGTCCTTAAAGGAAAAAAGCAAGGAAGAGCTCAAGGCCCTCAGTCCAAGCCTCGGTATCAGTAGCAGACCAAAAACGTGCAAAACTATCTATTTTTGCTATTAATATTCCAACAAAATAATGAAATGTTTAAGAATAGATTTTACCTTGTACTTCTTTATCATGATACTCCTTTAGTTTTGTCCAAAGTTCCTTGAAGTCACTAGATACATCTGCGGAAGTAGGGCTTCCACAATTGCTTCCAGAGACATTCATCTTGCTTAGAAGGCTCCACGCTTCCACTTAATGAGTTCTGGCCTTTCCTGTTACATTATATAGATATGAAGTTGTCTTTGGATAGCTGAAATGATAGAATACAACATAAATAACACTGCCCTGCTGTTAAGATTCTGTTATTTACCTACAGTCATTTTGAGAATTTTGGTGGGGAGGGGCCAAGTGATAAAAGAAGTTAATATCAAGAAAAGCTATAATTTTAGTTATTTGGCCTTTATGTAAAATTTCAGGAAAATTTCTTTATGCCACCTAGAAATGAATAATTATCTAACTATGTTAAATTGTAAAGGACTAGGATAATAAGAGACATGATCTATAAAAGACTTTAGTGGCTAGGCTTGATCTCACAAGCCTTTAATCCAGCATTTTGGGGCTAGAGACAGAAGGATTAAGAGTTTGAAGCCTGCCTGAACTATATAATGAGACCCTGTCCAAAAAAACCCACAAAACAAAAAACAACAACAACAAAGCCTAAGGATTTGGTAAAACATTTGGCTTTTGTGCTCAAGAGGAATGCTCAGGATGAAAATACATTTTTTTTAACTTTTGAATTGATGTGGAGTACAACACTTTACTAATCTAAAAACCAGAAAACAAAATATTCTTAAATATTCCTGATTTAACACACACACACACACACACACACACACACACACACACACATATACATATACAGAAACATGTCATAAAAGAACAAGACAAGCCTGGGAATTGATGGCTCACTCCTATAATCCTAGCAACTCAGAAGGCTAAAATCTGAGGATCGTGTTTCAAAGCCATTCTGGGAAGGAAAGTCCATGAGACTTGTCTCCAAATAATTACCAGAAAAAAGCCAAAAGTGGAGCTGTGTCTTGAGTGGTAGAGTGCTAGCTTTGACCAAAAAAGTTCATGGATAGTTCCAGTCCTGAGATCAAGTCCCAGGACCTGCACAGGGGAAAAAAAAAAAAAAAAGGACAAGTGTTGACATAGACAGATAGAAGGATCTGTATATCTTTTTGAGAACAGGAGAAGTTAGAGACAGATATAGCAAAGATCTATGATCAAAGAAATAAGGAACAAGGTGATTTAGGGTAATTTACTTTATGGTTCTTTCAAACAAAAGGGAAATAACTAAATGTATTACTTATGTAGCCTCTGAAAAGTAACAGATGTTAAAAAATTCAGATGGATTAATTAATGTTCTAATGTGTGTTCTTAAACTAAACAAACTGATTAACTACCATTAAATGTATAAAACAAGGCAAGAATACTCCAAATTTCAAGTTGGCTTGAGCTGCATAGTAAGATCCTAGCTCAAAAAAAAAAAAAGTAGGGACAGGAGTAAATTTACCAGCAAGTTTACTAAGCTCAATTTCTACACCTAGCCACTGTCAGCAAGTGTTCAAACTGACTTAAGGGTCTCTTGCTAACCTTACACTGAGGTAGTTGATGGAGGTAAAATAAGCAAGAAAATTTCTACACAGGACAAGTTTGTATGCAACCAATTGGTAAGCAGTAAGGTACTATAAGTTTCTTTTAAAAACTGTAATTAAAATTTTCAAAAGATAGCAAAACTGTGCATAATTGGATTTCAGACTTAGAAAATTAGTATCAGTCTTCTCATGTAAAATAATGGCCTAATTACCATCATAAAGGGTTTTTTTTGTTTTTTTGCCAGTCCTGGGCTTGAGCTCAGGGCCTAAGCACTGCCCTTGGATTTTCCTCAAGGCTAGAACTCTACCACTTGAGCCTCAGCACCACTTCTGGCTTTTTCTAAGTATGTGGTACCAAGGAATCGAACCCGGGTCTTCGTGCATGCTAGGCAAGCAATCTACCACTAGGCCAAACTCCTGACCCATCATAAAGGTTTTTGTCTGTGCAGTTGTGGAGAACATTTGGCTCTCAGGCCATATAAGGCCTGTGATAACACACCATTTAGAATATAACAGGACAGACCTGTTAGCTTCCTCTCAGATTATAGCCAGTCTTCTGGTATTGATTATTTTGTATTGCCAGTAAGGATTTGTAAAGACGGAAATGGTCCTTAGCAGAAAAAGGTTCCCCACCTTAAGGCATATGTGTGTATGTGTATGTGTGTGTATATGTATAAGTGTGTGTATACTTAAAGGTAAGCCAATATATTCTCTATAACTGCCTTAAAAGTACTCAGCTAAAACCATCATTTGTTGGTTGGATGGGGGGACGGGAGGTGTGGCTCTAGTGGTGGAGAACAAGTTATGAGTAAAATTGCTGAGCAAAGAACTGGAAGCCCAGAATTCCAATGTCAACCAGAATCAGCAGACAAAAGAAGTGCTGAATGGAGATATAAAACAAAAACAGTGGAGCTTCACTGAGTTTAGTGACCAAAAGCATATGGCCTAATCCCTTGTTTAATGTCTATTTCTGTTTTAGTTTCTTTTCTTTTTCAAGACAGATACTGGTGGCTCAGATCTACAACCCTAGATAGTCAAAAGGCTTCTGAGAATCCAGATAAGAAGCCAGCCTGCACAAAAAAAGTTTGTGAAACTTGAATCTCCAATTAACCAGCAAAAAGCTGGAAGTGGAGGGTGGCATAAGTGGCAGAGCACCAGCTTAAAAAAAAAAAGCCAAGAGAGAGTTAAGGTCCTGAACACAAGCCCCAATACCAACACACCTGTTTTAAGTGAGTTTAGGTGAGGATTTTTCTAAAGAGACTGTGTCCAACTACTTTTTGTCACTCCTGCCTGGGCTTGAGCTCAGTGCCTGAGCACTGTCCTTGGACTTTCTCAAGGCTCTGAGTGAGCCTCAGCACCATTTTCGGCTTTTTTCTATGTATGTGGTACGGAGGAATTGAACCCGGGTCTTCGTGCATGTTGGGCATGCACTCAACCACTAGGCCAAACTCCTAGCCCCCAACTTCTTTTTAAAGTCAGATAAATTAATGGGTCTGTACTGTTGTTAACTCAAAAAAATCATTATTGTATGTAAAAAACAGCAATGCCATTTTATATTCGTTATTTCAATCATCAGAACAATTCTAAAACATTATTAATTTCATTTTAGAGTTGAAGAAAAGATACAGTAAATTAAGTCACTTGCCCAAGAACATGGTTATGTTATGACTAGGATTCAGGTTGAATCCACAATATAGATTCCTGTAGCAAAAACATAAACTACGCTAACAAAAAGCATGCTATTCCTATTAAGTAGCTTAAATAGCTTCATTACTAGCTGGGCTCGGGTGGTAATCTTAGCTAATCAAGAGATCTGTGATCTGAAAACCTTAGTTCAAAGCCAACACAGCCAGGAATGCCCATGACATTCATTTTTTTTTTTTTTTTTTTTTTTTTTTGCCAGTCCCGGGCTTGGGCTCAGGGCCTGAGCACTGTCCTTGGACTTTCTCAAGGCTAGAGCTCTACCACTTGAGCCTCAGCACCACTTCCAGCTTTTTGCTATGCATGTGGTACCAAGGAATCGAACCTGGGTCTTGGTGCATGCTAGGCAAGCACTCTACCACTAGGCCAAACTCCCGGCCCCGCCCATGACATTCTTTATCTCCAGTCACCCACCAGAAAACGGGAAGCAGAGCTGTGGCTCAAGCAGTAGAGTACCAGCCTTGAGCTGAAAAATCTAAGGGACGGAGCCCAAATCTGGAGTTCAAGTCCCAATACTGACTCGTGCACGCATGCACAATACTGTAAACGAAAGTTTGTTTTTTTTTTTAAAGCAATGTCGCTATCTTGAGGTACTCTATTAAAAAATGCTTTAAAATAAAAACTTAGGAACATCAATATTAATCCACCAAGCTTGCAAACTCGGGCTCCCCAGGCCCCTTCCGCCTACTCTGCAGGTCCAGAACATTCTGAGCACAGCTTTCGGCCTGGGACCGTTATTCGCTGCAAGACTGCCAAGTCGCTTTGCGCGCTGCAAGGCTAGCGCTGTCGGAGCCGGTTGCCGGTGGCACCGGGGACCACCTCCCCCGGGGGCCGCTTGTCAATCAACCCCACAGGGACCCCCCCCTCACACGGCTGAGTCCAGAAAATCCGCACGGAGTATCCGAACCTTCCCTCACAGGGAAGCAAGGCAGAGGCGCCGTGGGGCTCACTCCTGCCCGTCCGGCAGCAGCCTCTCCTCAGGCTCGCGCGTGAACGCCGTGAAGGAGACCGCGCGCTGGAAAGGCGCGCCCAGCGCTAGGCGCAAGCGCGGATGGACCGGGCGACCGGAGGCGCCGAGGTGTTAGGGACCGTGCGGTCTTTTTCCACAGAATTTACCTCCCGGCCAGCCAGCCTGCGTCCGCCAACGGCACCCGAGGGCCTGACAGCTCCCACAAACCCGGCCAGTCTCACAGCCGCGGACCGGAAGTAGCCGCCAGGACCTCCAGCTCGGCGTAGAGGGAGGGGAGAGAGGAGATGCCATTTACTTACAGCTACCGAAGTTCCTTTGACACTCCCGGAAACTCCGGGAGGGAAGCGAACGCCCCCCCCCTCCAGGGGTGCGAGGAGATGGACAGCTCGCGGGTCTCCTTTTGTCCCGTTCCCTCGCCAGACAGCCGGGTGAGGAGGCCTGTGCCTCCCGGGGTGGGGGAAGGCCGGAGGGCGGCCAGCCCAGCCCGGCTCCGAGGCTGCCGCCCCCGCCCCACCTCGCGCGGGAGGCCTGCGACGTCGCGTGACGTCACGCGGGAGTTCCCTGGCGCCACGCCCCTTTCTCCGCCCCCAACCCCCCCCCCCGCCCGGGGGCGATCGGAGGCGCGGGTCTGTAGTGGAAGAGAGCCGCTCTCGTCGGCCTCCCAGAGACCTCGGCGACGGCAGCCGCGCGCCTCTGAGGTGCGCTGGAGAAATGGCGGGGGGAAACTCCAAGTTCGGGGTGTCGGGTGAAAAGTTGTCTTTAACTGTCTGACTCACGCACGCGGACGGGAAACCGGGCGTGAGTGACCCTGGCTGAATGGAATGGGAATGGACGCTCCTTCCGGCCTCAGCTCAGGCCCGCGAGTGGCCCTGACGCCACCTTTCCCAAAGGAAGTTTCTTTCGCTGAGGTCCAAAGAGATGTCTCTAGGTAGACCTGGAATAAGAAGGAATCCTAATGACCAGTGTTATGTGTTGGGCCAACATCCTGTTAGGTAACGTGTTCTTGTGTTTTGTTTATCAGTCAAATTTTCCTGTTGGCTGTTATTTGCTATTCAAACTGGCAGGAGGAGGCTTACCTGCTTATCTCGAGTTTCAAAGAAGTGACTTTCAAAGAAGTGACTTTCATACCATAACGAAGTGTATCCAAAAAGAATGGAAAAGCCACAATGCTTTTTTTGGGGGGGAGGGGGAGGGGGGGTCTGGTACTGGGGCTGGAACTCAAGAACCCAGCACTGCCTGCACTCAGCTTTTTTCCTCTGAAGGATAGCTCTCTAGCGCTTGAACCACAGCTCCACTTTAGCTTTTTGCTGGCAATTGCAGATAATCTCTCGGACTTTCTGCCCCTCCTGGCTTCTAGTCGAGACCCTCAGGTCTCAGCTTCCTGGGCCACTAGAATGGCAGGTGTGTCTAGGCATCTGTGTCAGTTCACATCTGTAATAAGTCTGCTTGCAAGGGCTGACGATACTATTATAAGCTTAACATTTTAGTAATGTTTATAAAACCATCTATACCAGGTGGAAAAGTAGTTTTTTGCACCTATCCTGGATCTTAAGGATTAATAATGTACCCTAATTTAGTTTGAGGGGATTGATACTGATCGGGGTGGTTAAGTGTTTTTCCTTGCAACATTGTATACCAATGCCCTACCGATGTATCCAGACATTGTTATCTTTAAAGAAGGTCTGCTGAACATTGGTTACCTCATTACAGTAATGAATCTCCCAGTTTTATAACTTTCATCATAACTCATTTTTAAAGGGAAATAAAAATGGTTATGCCTTTTTGTTTTTGTTTTTTATTTTGTGTGTGTGTGTGGAGCTAGAGATCAAACCTAGTGTCTCTACATAGCACCAAGGGATGTCTCAAGCTCACCTATCCAACATAGAATGGATAATTGGCAGAGTGAAGTTTGTATAAATTCTTACAAGAGAAATGGAGAACTGGACTATTAAGTGTTGGGGAAGAATCTGAGATCAGTGTAGTATTATTGAAAGAACTATAATTGTCTGCAGAAAAACTGAGTAGAAGCTAACTCCTTACAATTATATTGTAATCCATTTATGCAAATTAGAACCCAAAGTAGCCTGCCTTTATTCAATATATCACCAAATCCTGTTAATCATATTTACCAAGTGTCTTCTAAATCTATCTCCTTGTGTTTATCACTATTTCAATTGTCTCAAATTCTTTTTATCTTTTTATCTAATCTACAGCTAGACAACTTTCTATATCCAACCCATTACACCTGATTTAAATCTTTTTCTTCTCTGGTTTTCAGGAGAATACTTGAGTATCTATTTTAGTTTGGCTCACAAATCAAATTTTAAATTATGCATGTGTATTACTAAAAATAATAAAATCGTATAGAGTCTAATGAGTAAGGTACAGGATTTGGAGCCAGACCTCCTAGCATTAAATCCTCCCTGCAGTAATACTTCCTGACATAATGGTCTTGGATTAATAGCTTACTTAGCCTGTGTCACATTTTTCTTGCAAAATGGGGATTCTCACAGGACAAACCTCATAAGGTATAAAGATTAAACAAATATATGTAAGCCATATAGTGCAATCTTTATATTATATAACATATGCTTAATAAAAATCAATTTGGTAGGCAGGCTAGTGGTACAGCAAGTAATCCTAGCACTTGGGAAGCAGAGACAGAAAGACCACGAGCCTGATGCCAGTCTGGGTTACATAGTGAGTCTGAGGCTGACTTGGGCTACATAGCAAGATCCTACATTTAAAAAATTAATAAACTAGTTACTATTAGTACAACTGAGCTAACAGTCTGAATATTATAAAATTTTAGACTCTTTTTTAATTTTTTAACAGTTGTGGGGCTTGAACTCTGGGCCTAGCCTCAGTCCCTGAGCTCTTCAGCTCAAGGCAACCGTCCTATCCCTGGGCCTGGGCTATCCCTGAGCTCTTCAGCTCATGACTAGCACTCTACTACTTGAGCCACAGCGCTAACTTCCAGTTTTCTGGTGGTAAATTGGAGATAAGGGTTTCATGGATTTTGATGCTCAGGCTGGCTTTGAACCATGATTCTCAGATCTCAGCCTCCTTAATAGCTAGGATTACAGGTGTGAGCCACCACCTCTAGACTTCAAGACATTTTTAAGGAATAAAAAAAAAGTTAATAAAAACATAGTATCTTCTCCCACACCTTAAAATCTGCTTACTTTGAGACTTTTCTCCAGTATAGCAATTGTGATCCTGAAAAGTAGATCTGATCATGTTGTTATACTACACAAATCCCTCAGTGGCTTCCTGTTGCTCTTGAAAGCCCCTATAGTCTGCTTCTCCTACTTCTCCAGCCTCATTTCTGTTTTCTGCTCTTAACTTCACTTGCTTTTTCTTTACATTTCTCTTTTATCAGAGATTGGGACTCAAACTCAGTATCCAATGCTTATTTCTCATTGGCAGGCATCCTGCCACCTGAGCCATGCCTCCAAACCCCATCACTTGCCTTTTAGTCTGCATTCTGTTTCCTATCTGGAATTCTCTACCAAACCTACTCTTACCTTTGGCTTATTTGTTCACTAATCATCTTATTTTTGTTTCAATCTCTTAGTTGCTTTTATAGCATCCTTGACCTCACTATCATACAGCTCATCTTTTCCAGTTTTAATTAACTCAGTTTCACTCTTAATTTGATTCCCCATATTTTGTTCACCATTTTATCCTTTGTTCCCACTAGCTCTGTAACCCAAAGCCTGTCACAGAACCAGTACTCTGAATAAATAAATAAATTCTGCATTGATGGATTCCTGTAAGGGAAAAAGAAAAAAGAAAATCTTTGGATACCTTCAAATATTTTCAGATTGCTGGTTATGGTAGCATACAATTATAATCCTAGCACTCAGGAAGTAGAGGCAAGAACACTGAGAATTTGAAGACAGTCTGTTTTGACTCTCAACACACAAGCAACAAAATAATTATCTTGTAACATTGTATAATGATCTCTTTAACTTAGAAATAGTGATCATAATCATAGGTATCTGCCCTCAATAAAGAGTTTTATAATCTACCATCGGAATAAATTATGATATCCCAAAGATCTGTTGAAACAGCAACAAAAATATCTTTATCAGAAAAGCAGTCACTCTGAACATTTTATAAGTTTTTCATATTTTGTACCTTAAAACTACTTTTCAAATGGTTTTGATTTTGAAATACCTAGAAACTGAATACAGATGGTCCCTGACTCAGGACTGTTGGATTTATGATTTTTTTCTTTATGTATGAAGGGAATATGTGTGTTCAATAGAAACCAAACTTCAAATTTTGGCCTTTTATCTTTCCCCAGGCTAGCCACAGGCAGTGAAATTCTCTGTCATGATACTGGTCAGCCATAGCTAGGCATATACCCTTTCTTCCTTCCCCCAGTTAATGCCCTACAGAATCGTATGGCTAAACTAGGACATTCATAGGTGTGTGTTAAAGGCACTAACCACTGAAAATACATTAAAGTATTTTCATCCTGGGTTTATTGAGATGTAGCTCCATTATCAGTAGAGGCATCAGAACTTTTATTATATACTATGATAACATAATAAAGCTATTTTCATTCAAAGGCAACAGAAGTTGCAACTCATTATCTCATGCTCAGCATTGCCATCTTCAGAGCTGGGAATATAAAGCTCTGCACATCTACAACCCATTGGAAGTCTCCAGTTGGTATATTCAATTTTCAAACTGGAGAATTGGCTAAGGTGGTAAAAATCTATTAATATGTATTTAACCACAATTTTAAGAAAGTTGTGTGATAGCAGTAAAACTCTAGGGTTCTTAAAATTTGAGGAACTCTGTGTAGATTTTAAATCTATCCAACTTGGGCTTGGAGACATGGCTTAAGTTATACAGCACCAACCAATGAGTGAAAGTAAGCCTCAGATACTCAGTTCGAATCCCAGTCTCCAACAACAACGAAGCTATCTAACTCAAGACATTTTATAAGTGAAACTTAATTTTACAGTCTATGATTAACTCCTATATTGTTGTGAAGGGGGAAAATCATGTATTAGGTTAGAGTGATAACACTAAAATTACATGGTTTTAAACTTCATGCTACCCATGAAATAAAATAGCCTTAGGTCAGCTGCTTCTGTTTCTTTTGCTCTCTTCCAAATCTTCATTACATTCTTCAAGCTCCTTTGTATAATATTTTAACTATAGTTGAAAAGCTAGTTTGATTAATGAGACAACTAAGTCAAAAGATGTTAGCCTTTTAAGCTTCCCCTGTTCCTTTCCCAACCTTGAGAACTAGGCAGTTCACATTGCATATTAAAAATATAACTGTAATTCAAATGCTTCTCACCACCTCATTTCATCTACCTAATGTTACCCAGCAGTCACCTCACCATCAATACCTTCCATTTAAAAACATTGCCAGGCACTGGTGGCTCATGCCCATAATCCTAGTTCTCAGGGGGCTAAGATCTGAGCATTGCAGTTCAAAGGACCTTGGGCAGAGTAGTCCCTGTGAGATTTTCATCTCCAATTAACTAAAAAACCAGAAGTAGAGTAGTGGCTCAAAGTGGTAGAGGTAGAGCACTAGGCTTGAGTAAAAGATAACACACCCAGACCCTGAGGTTAAGCTCCCAAGACTGACAAAAATTAACCCTTTCCCCCTACTCTTTCCACTTATAACATATTCTTCAATGACAGTCAGATTCATCCTTAAAATCTGCCAGGACTGCTGGGAACTGGTGGCTCATGCCTGTAATTCTAGCTACTCAGGAAGCTGAGATCTGTGGATCATGGTTCAAAGCCAACTTGGGACAAGAAAGTCCATGAGACTCTCATCTCCAATAAACTACTGAGAAAAAGTTGGAAGTGGTGCTGTGGTTAAAGTGGTAGACTGTTAGCATTGAGCACAAGGAGGCTCAAGGATAGAACGCAGGTCTTAAGTTCAAGCCCAAGGACCAGCAAAACAAACAGACAACAACAAAAACAAAAGCAATCTGCCAGGACATCATGTTTCCTTCTTCAAAGCATTATAGAGTATTCCATCACCTTAGAACATCCTAATACCGTTCCATAAAATCAGGACAAAGTCAGTCACAATACTCCACTGATATTATCTCTTAAAGTTCGTATTTTCTTTCCTTCCCTGCTCTTCCTGCCTTGGCTCCAGCCCTATTTCTTACCTAGATGTCTGCCTTTCTGATGTCTTATTCCCTTTAATTTGGTCTCCACACAGCTGCCTCAGATCTAAACCTTGATGTGTAATCTTATTACTATTTGCTTAAAATCCTCCTTTGCCAAAAGTTAAAATTAAATCCCTTTAAAATGTTACAGAAACCTTTCTTAGCCTTGAATATTATCATCTTTTATCAATAGAAAAAGTATTTATTGTTCAGCACCTTTTTTTTTTTGCTCATCCAATCCATTTTTCACATTTGTACATATCCTTTAAGATTTGGCTCAGAAATTTAATTTCTTTTTTTGGGGGGGGGGGTCAGTTTTGAGGCTTGAACTCTGAGACAGGGCAGTAGCCTTGAGCAACAGCATCACTTCCGGTTTTCTAGTGGTGGAGATAAGAGTCTTACGAACTTTTGTGCCTGTGTTGGCTTTGAACCGCAATCCTCAGATCTCAGCCTCCTGAGTAGCTAGGATTACAGGTGTGAGCCACCAGTGCCAGGCTTAAATTAAAAAAAAAAAAAAAAGATTTAGCTCAGGCAGTTCCAGTAGATTAACCTAGTATTTCTCTTTACCTCCTTCCAAGTCTCCTCCACAAATGGTCTTTCTCATTCTCCCATACTCCTCAATACATAGCTTTTCAGTGCACTGATGCATTACATTGACATTATTTTCAGTTTCCCTTTTTTTCATCTAGGCTATGGACTTCTCAATATCAGAGAATACTTTCTTTAATTTTCTTAAATTTTCTAGTTCTTATCAGTCTTAACACAGCATTATCTCAGAAACGCATATGTAATTTCCAATGTTCTAGGAGTCACATTTAAAAAATAAAAAGGAAGCCGGGTGCAGTGGCTCACATTTGTAATCCTAGCTACTCAGAAGGGCTGAGATCTGAAGGTCAAGGTTCAGAGACTGCTGGGGCACAAAAGGACCTGAGACTTGTATCTCCAATTAATCTCTAGAAAATGGGAAGTGGGGGCTTGGCTTAAGGGTAGGGTGGTAGCCTTGAGCTGAAGAGCTTAGGGACAGCACCCAGGCCAAGTTCAAATCTCATGATCTACAAAAAATAAATATAAAATAAAAAATAAAAAGGAGCAGGTGAAATAAATGTTTTATTTAACTCAAGTCATCTAAAATTTTTAAATGTAATTTATTAAAAGTTAATGAAGCTTTTTACACTCTTTTTTTCCCCCATACTAGTTCTCAGTTCTGATTAGACACATTTCAAGTGCTCAAGGCTACATGTGGCAAGTGACTATTTTTTTTGGACATCATAGGCTTACCACATATAATTACGCACTAATGTTGAATAAACAAAGTAGAACCAAGATGAAGCTGGAATAAGACATAGTGTCTGATTCTCAGTAATGGTAATTCTTTGGATTTTTCTCACCTCTCTGCATTATCCATGTCATCCCTTTCTCTTCCCTAACACTGAATAACTTTATAGCTATACCTAAAACTTTAAAGTAAGTGATTACACTAAGTACTAGAAAGTCTTATAGAAGTGTCAGGTTTAAGGCCAGTGGCGGGGATGGAGTGGGAGGGTGAAGGTGGTTGTGAAATCTTTTCTTTATTAGTAGCTAGATAGGGTGGCATGCACCTCCCATGCTATCCTCTTGAGAAATTTAAGTAGATATTGGTTCAGAAGGGTGCTTAAGGAAAAAAATGAAACTCCTATTGCAAAAATAATCACTGGGGGATTACTCACCTAGCCAATGCAGAGCCTTGAGTTCAAACTCCAATACTGCCAAAAAAGAAAAAGTGATTGCTTAAATCCAGTACTATCAGTTTAAATTTTCAGCACCTCTTATGTGAGCACTAATACTGATAAATTAAGGTGATCAGAGTTGTTTTAAGAACAGCACAAAAAGTTGATGGAATCGGCTTACACCTATAATCCTACCTACTCAGGAGGCTGAGATCTGAGGATTTTGGTTCAAAAGCTAGTCCAGGAACTAAAGAATGTGAGACGCATATCCAATTAATCATTAGAAAAGGTGAAGTGGAGCTGTGGCTCAAGGGATAAGGTGGTAGCCTTGAGCTAAAGAGCCCAGGGACAACGCCCAGGCCCAGGGGTAGAGTTGTAGCCTTGAGTTGAAGAGCTCAGGGACAGCGCCCAGAATTCTAGCCCCATGATTCACAAAAGAAAAGAAAAGGAAAATGTTGTTGGAAATAATAGGAAGAGAAACTTTAAAGGGAAGTACACTGTCAGTATTTGTATCAACTTAAGTGAACAGTTGATTTAATTTTTATAAAATTGTTTATAGTAATTAGTAAATGTGGATTGAAGAATATATCACTCATGATGTTGCTCTAAGTGCCAAAATGCTTGGTTTATGGTATGACTTGATAGTGCCAAGATTCCAAGTGGATTTAATAGTTTTATAATTGTTTTAAAGATACATTTAACGATTATATATCGTTTCAATTACAAATAGGATCATATAGTCTGGCCAAGTTCCAACATAGATAAAAAAGCTTTATTTATTCTGAAAAATATATAGCTAAAATTACAATGGACTATTAGAGTAGTTTCATTTGTTTTTAACCATCATTTACTGAGCTATTTCATTTCATAGGGAAGATTTAACTGGAAGGTAGGGACTAGAACTAAGAACTAGAAGAGAGGAGTTTGAAGTTTCCTAGTACAAGGAATAAATATTTAAGGAGCTAGATATGTAAATTACCCTAACTTGATTACTATACATTGCATACATGAATTTAATTATTGCATTTTTCTGCATAAATATGTACAATTACAAAATAGCCCTTTAGCAGTTCCTCATGCCTGTAATCTTAGCTACTCAGGAAGCTGAGATTTGAGAACTGCCTAGGCAGTGATGTCCATTAGTGTCTTATCCCTAATTAACCAGCACCACCCCCAAAACAAAAACATAAACCAAAACACCCAGAAGTGGAGTTGTGACTCAAGATGTACAGCACTAGACTTGTCAAAAGCTCAGGGACAAGGCCCAGGCCCAGGCCAGACACACACACACACACACACACACACACACACACACACACACACACACAGTACCAAGTGGCTCACACATGTAATCCTAGCTGCTTATGAGTCAGATAAAAAGATCCCTATTCAGAGCCAGGCCCTGCTGAAAAGTCTTCAAGACTCCATCTAACAAGAAGCTGAATTGGTACTGTGTCTCAAGTGATAGAGCACCAACCCAGTATGTAATCAAGCTAAGCAAGATAAAGACTATCAGTTACGGCTACAATAATGGCATGTGTGTGTGTGTGCATGCACACACACACACACACACACACACACACACACACACACACACACACCCTTAAAAAGTTAAGGAGACCTTGAGTTTTAGCCAGTACTTTTTTTTGCTATAATCATAAGTATTTAGTTTTTGTGTCAAATTGTGCCATGATCCACTTCACACTTTTGTTGGATATTTAAGATCCCAAGGGTGAAATAGTTTTCCTCTGCCCATGTCTAGTAGACTTCTTAGGTGAGGTGAACCACATGGTCAGTCATACCAGGCATAGTCTCAGTTAATATCTATTCTACTTTAATTCTTACTAGAACTACCTTTGACTCTCAAAAATGTATTTTGATTTGTGTGATGCATCATATGGTCAAAAGTTTTAAGGCATTTTAAATATAAACTAACCAAACAGGGAAGATTTAAATGCTCTTTTGTTATCCATGCACTCTACCACTAAACCACATTTCCAGCCCCATTTGAAATTTCTTAAAGAAGACTTGGGCTTGCTGTGGTGGAACAAATCCATACCACCACATTGAGAAAGTAACAGCCTCACTGAATTTGCTGATAAATTCTATTAATTCTAACAAAATAAGATATAATGTTTCTTTGGATTTTTATTAACAAAGTGACAAACATGCACACACCTATGTTGGATATTTCAAAGAATTGTTGATAGAACTGAATGAAATTAAAGGCCTTTTAAACTATTAAATCATTACCCAATGTAACTGGGAGCTGGTGGCTCAGGCCTGTAATCCTAGCTATCCAAGGGGCTGAGATCTGAGGAGTGCAGTTCAAAACCAGACTGGGCAAGAAAGTTGGTGAGACCATTATCCCACATAAACTACTCAGAAAAAGCTGGACATGTTTGAATATAGATGTACAGCATATTACCTTATTTGGTTTAAGTTTCAGTAAGGCAGAGAGTATTACATGATTGATGTTATTTTCATTCAATGAAATTCAAAATTATGCAGAACATCACAATTATCCAGAACATCAAAATTATATAGAAAGGAACACAAAAATGGCATGTTAAATTGTAACCCCCTTGTACAGCCAATTGAAGATTAAGAAGTTTATATTTTTAAAAAATTATGTAGAAAGGAAAATGAATTTCATTTTAGGGACTAGTATATATAAGAAATCCTTATTTAATAGTGATATGTAGCTTATGCAGCTTAAGTTCAAGGAAGGAAATATTACAAATGCTGATATATTTTGATCTAAGCCAATATTCTTCTCTTTCTTACTTTGAGGCTTTGTTCAGCAGCACATGTTTCCAGTCGTTCTTATTTGCTATGTACTCTTTAGCTCCATTTTCTTATTCTTATTTATTTCACTGGCTACTTTGCAACCCAAGAGTTGTTTAAGCTCAGATATTTAATTATTATAACAGAAGTTAAATGAGAAGATATGCTTTGTCATTTTTTTTTTTTTTTGCCAGTCGTGGGCTTGAGCTCAGGGCTTGAGCACTATCCTTGGACTTTCTCAAGGCTAGCACTCTACCACTTGAGCCTCAGCACCACTTCCAGCTTTTTGCCATGTATGTGGGGTACCGAGGAATCAAACCCAGGTCTTTGTGCATGCTAGGCAAGCACTCCACCACTAGGCCAAACTCCCAGCCCCGCTTTGTCAGATTTTTAAAATGTTTTTACACCAATTTATTCCTTAACTTTCTCTAACGTTGTACATTACACAAACAAAAATAACATTTACTCAATTAAAGCATATGACTAGCTTGTTCAGTGTTTCCATTTTAGTCTGATTCACTAGAGCTTTCACATAATGTATTCTTCAAAACCAAGCTCCAAGATCACATTGTAAGATATAATGAATTACTTCTTGTAATTAAACCTTCTTGGACATAGTCCAAAACAAACTTGTTCCAATAAAAATCTATGTCTCACTACAATGAAAAGTGTTACTTGAGGGTCCAGTGTGGTCAGTTTGGTTTTATATAAACTTAAATGATCATCTTTGCATCGATACTGGGTCTAAATGTATTGTAGTATGTATTGTTTGTTTTGCTCTTTAAAATTCAAGAAATGAATTGTGGTTTATTAGAAAACACTTTTCTCACAAAATATCAAGTTCCAGTACATCTCAGGTTCTGTGGGAATGGATCAAATACATCAGACAAAAAATAGGCTAGAGTTCCTTACTTTCCATTTCTCAGAAAGTCCATTTCTGTTGTTTTGTGTATTAAAATTTATACTGGTAAAGCTAAAGAAAGAGCATAATAAAAGAAAATATTTATGGTTCAAGTGGTAGAGCCCTAACCTTGAATTGAAGGGCTCAGGAACAGCACCCAGGCCCAGAGTTCAAGCCCCACAACTGACAAAAAGAAAGAAAGAAAGAACAAAAGAAAAAAAGAAAGAAAGAAAATATTTGTTCTATCATATGATATACTGGATGCTTTTGGGGCCTTGATTGTTCTACCATTTTAGTAGCAACCAGATTCCTGCAGGTGAAACCTGACAGTCCTTCACCTGACTGTGGCCTAGGGCCTTCTCTGGAACGAATGTAAGAAATTAATTATGCATGAGGCCACCCTTAACTCACGGAAGTCAGAATTGGCACATATGTGCTTCTCTCTTCTGCCCTCTGGCAGGCAACTCTGAGTAGTTTCACCACTCCTAAAACACACAAGGCTTGTGTGTTTGAAAATGAAATAAAACATTCAGTCTTGTATTGATTTCCTTCCTTTTCTGTTTCCTGATAATCTCTCACTCCAGTTCCTAGATGCCTTTGTAAGTAAAGAACTTTTACATATATTATAGGACTCAAGTTTGTTTTCCATGCGTAAATCTTCACTGAGATAAAATAGAAGCACAGGACTTCCATTTCACTATTTTGAATAATGGAAATTTAAAATTTGTGAAAGTTTGGGGTGAAGGGTAGACAGAATAATTGTATGAAGTTGTTTGTAAGGTTGATGATGCCTACCCAAGATTAGCTGAGTACATTCATTCAAGATTATTTTTCTGATAGTGTTAATGGGTTAGATTTGAAGGACTTATATGCAGTGGTATATTACTTTCCAAGTACAATTTTCTGGTTACTTACAATGTTGTAAGTTTTTTGTTTTCGGGGGAAGAGGAAATGGTGTTAAGCTTGAATTCAGAGCTTAGAAATTGCTAGTCAAGTGCTCTATCACTTGAGCCATACCTCCAGCTTTTTTGGTTTTAATTGCTTTTCAGATAAGCTTTCTTGCCTTTTTCCAGATCATCAGATGATTGTCCTTCTGTCTGCACTTCCAAGTAGCTGGGATTATAAGCAAAAACTATCATACCATCTTTAACAAAATAAGATACTATTTCCCAGTTAGGTTTTTATTCATAGTTTTGTTCCGAATTATCCTAAACTATACAAATTAGTTGTGTATGTAGAGATGTTTTTAAAACACTTAAAAAACACTTAAATTTCTTTCTTTTCAGTTGCTTCTAGTAATATCTACTCTGAATATATGAAATAAGCAACTAGAAATAAAATGCTAGTTAAATGACTGATTATATAGGCTATATTACTTATATCTCTAACAAAGTAGGTTTTATCTTTGTTTTGTGTGTGTGTGTGTGTGTGTGTGTGTGTGTGTGTGTGTGTGTGTGTTTGTGCTAATACTGGGGTCTTAGCTTTTTCACCCAAGGCTGGTGCTTTGCCATTTGAGCCACATTGCACTTCCAGCCCTTTGGTAGTTAATTGGACATATAAAGCTCATGGACTTTCTTGCCCTTACTGGCTTTGAACCATGGTCCTCAGATCTAAGTCTTCTGAGTAGCTAGGACTATATGTGTGAGCTATCAATGCCTGGAAACAAGGTAGTTTTAATAAGAATATAACTTTAGCGGGGGGATGGTGGTTCACAGCTGTAGCACTAGCTACTCAGGATGCTAAGATTACAGGATATGAGTTCAAAGTTAACCTGGGCAGGAAAGTCCATGAGACTCTTATCTCCAATTAAACACCAGAAAACTGGAAGTGATGCTGTGGCTCAAAGAAGTAGAACACTATATAATTAATAGTCGATATTGGTTAGGCAGTACTTTTTTAGTATCCCATCTACATAGAATCTCTATAATGTAAGAGGAAAATCAAATTCACCTACCATGGATTTAAATTAAATTATACCATGTTTTTTGGAAAAGCTTTTATGTATTTCAATTAAACATCTTTCAGGAAATTGAAGTTGATAGCAATAGCTGTATAGGTTCACTTTATATTATAAGATTTATTAGTTGTTTCTAATTCAACTAATTCTCCACTTTTCATTTGTTGAAAGATTTGCTGATAGATTGGCTCTTAGGATATTTGACACAGTAGTCTAGAGCTTCCTTCTCACTGTTTTATGAAAAGCTCCTGTGTGATATTTGCTTACCAGTCATTGTGAGATAAATATCCTTAGAAACTGTCAAATCTTACTCTGTGACACCTTTTATATTGAATATAGTTTGGATTCACTTTTCATTATCTTGACTTATATTACGACAATGCAATATAATTTAATATTAGCTACAATAAATTTAATTGTAAAACAATCTTTTTGGGGAATAAATACATTCTAAAGTCCTGAGGAAGTAATTCAATCAGCAATGGAAATAGCATGATCTTTATAGCATATGGACATCCTTGGATAACTAATTTGATGTCAGATAAGATAACAGATACAAATACCTTTCGGAAACCTCAGGTAATGAATAGACACATATAGAGTATTTGAATTAGTAGATTAGTTGATTAGATTAGTTGATTAGTAGATTGTATTTTCTGCCAATTGTACTGTGTATGATGGAAATCTGAATTTTTTAAAGCAGTTAAACTTCAATCATCTTGATATATTGCTCTCAAGATATGTTTACAAAGGCTTCTTTGAAATTAATTTTTAATTTAGTCGGATTATGTGGGAACCCAGTGTCTTGTACCTAACAGACAAGCATTTTACCACTATGATAAATCCCCAACTTAGTCTTTTTTTTTTTTCAGTCCTGGTGACTGAACTCAGGGCCTGAGCACTGTCCTTGGGTCTTCCTCAAGGCTAGAGCTCTACCACTTGAGCCACAGCATCACTTCCAACTTTTTTTTTCTTTTCTTTTTTTTTGGCCAGTCCTGGGCTTGAACATTGTCCTTGGACTTCAGTCACAGCATCATTTCTGGCTCTTTTTCTATGTATGTGGTTCCAAGGAATTGAACCTGGGTCTTCGTGCATGCTAGGCAAGCACTCTACCACTAGGCTAAACTCCCAACCCTTACAAAACATTTTTTTAAGAGCTTATCCCTTTAAAAATAGGCTCTATACTCTATAAAATGAGTTTGAGTTGTACTGCTCTGGTCTTCATAAACATATTCAAATTTTCTTATTGGTTCAAATCAAGTTTTGGAGTTTTAACCTCTTAGGCAAATCCTAAACTATATCTAGGTATATGTAACTAAAGCAAAGCCAACAAGCTGAGCTCCAGCGATTCAGGCCTGTAATAATAGCTAGAACTGGTGATCATGGTTTGAAGCTAAGAAATTGAACCTAAAAAGTAAGCCATAAAATGGAGCTCTGTGGTTTAAATGGTAGAGTACTAACCTTAAGTGGAAAAGCTAAAGGAACTACCCAGGTCCTGAATTCAATCCCCAGGTCTGGCACAAGGGAAAATAAAGTGAGTAAAACAACCTCAAACTACATAATAGATATCAAGAAAACAAATGTAAGAGATACTTTAAATCAGCATTGAGTTGAAAAATGACAACAGGATGCATATGACCAATATGAAGGAATGTGAGGCACTCTTCTTAGTTTGTGGCAAATTGTTATGACAATAAGGGATTAGGCCTTGATGTGGTAGTCACCTTCATTATCATGGTGACTCCATAAATTCAGGCATGGTGCTAGATATGTTCACTATCAATAATGGTACAAACATAGAGCAAAGCAAAAAATTTCTTTGTTCACTGAAGATTCATTGACGTAAGTATGCGACACAATTTTACACTTTCCCAAATATTTTAGGTAACACTTTAGATTCCATGTAGAATTCAGAATAGTCAATAAATGTACAGTGAAAAACTGCTAGTTTCAACTGGTGTTCAGGAAATCTAGTATTCTGGTCCAGCTATACCCTTAAATACACACCTGCAACTTAAAAAGCTTGGGGCTTTTTATTATTCAACTCAAAAACTTGGAGATGGATTCACTAGTTACTCCATAAAAGTCCTCTTAAATCCCGGCACTGGTGGCTCACACCTGTAATCCTAGCTACTTAGGAGGCTGAGATCTGAGGATCACAGTTTAAAGCCAGCCCAGGTAGGAAAGTTTGTGAGACGAATCACCAAAGAGCTGGAAGTGGTACTGTGACTCAAGTAGTAGAACACTAGCCTTGAGCAAAAAAGTTCAGGGATAATGCCCACGCCCTGAGTCAAGGCCCAGGAACAATACACACCCACAAAAAAAAGTCCTCCTGAAATAAAAGTGTCATGATTCGGAGTGCTTTTAGTAAGAAACATACAAAGAAGGAAGGATAAACAGTTACTAAGAAAGCTAGGCAATTGCAGGTGGCTCATGCTTATAATTCTAGCTGCATAGGAGGCTAATATCTGAAGATCATGGTTCCAAGCCAGCAGGGGCAGAAAAGTCCCCATGAGATCCATCTCCACTTAACCACCAGAAAATTTGAAGTGGCCCTGTGGCTCAGAGTGGTAGAGCACTATTCAGGAACAGCATTCAGGCCCTGAGTTCAAGCCCCACACCTACAAAGAAAAAAAAGCTAGTATTTTTGACAAGAAGCATTTGTATGAAATTGTTTGCCAGAAATAAATGAATACATCCCTAACTTCAGTCAAACACACTTAATATTTAGAAGAAATCCTTTAAAGAAAACACCTAAAAGTTATTTTTTAGTAGAGCTTGACATGTATTTGAAAATGAAAAGTCATTAAATGAAACTACAGACTCTTCCTTCCAAATTGTAGAATTAGGCTTGCCATTTATTATTATTATTATTATTGCCAATTCTGGGGCTAGATCTCAGGGCCTACACACTGTCCCAGAGTATTTTTATGCTCAAGGCTAGCATTCTACTACCACTTGAGCCACAACCCCACTTCCCTGGGCTTGCCATTTTTACTCTTGGATTTTTATGTGAACTCTCTCTGTCTCTCTCTCTCTCTCTCTCTGTCTCTCTCTCTGTCTCTCTCTCTGTCTCTCTCTCTGTCTCTCTCTCTCTCTCTCTCTCTCTCTCTCTCTCTCTCTCTCTCTCTCTCTCTCTCTCTCTCTTCTCCATGAAGCTCCTAAAATGCTTCCTTCAAACTTGTAAACAAAAAATCTTCAATAAACTAAGCTTATTTTTAAACAGTAAGCCCTGTGCTTTAAAAATAATATAAACTGTTTAAATCACTATAAAGTATTACCAGACACATAAGCAATATATAGTACTGATTGGTATTTATATTCTACCTGAAAATTAATTAAAAAAGAAAATTCAACAAATTGTATGTCATGACT
This sequence comes from Megascapheus bottae, assembly GCF_031878675.1. Taxonomy (NCBI): domain Eukaryota; kingdom Metazoa; phylum Chordata; class Mammalia; order Rodentia; family Geomyidae; genus Megascapheus; species Megascapheus bottae. The sequence goes on from NC_143527.1 coordinate 36,389,111, forward strand.
CATGAGCTTGTCAAAATACAACTTATGCTGGATAAAATTAATTTTGGCTTCCTGAATCAGCACATTCCTTTTGCAGATGTATTACACAGCTTTTCAGAACTTTTCTTAGTTATCAGAAGTTTTATGCAGAATTGCCTAGAAATAAGACTAAGAAGCATCCAAAAATTTTCTCTTAGAAAAGGAAATACCCAAACATTTAATTTCATTTGTATCTTCTAACTTCATAAAGAAACACTGAGTTCAAACACAACTAATTGGGAATACTAGAGATAATGAGAAAGGCACTTGTTCAATTCAAGGCAAAGTCCTATTGAAAAAAAACCTATAATATCTTCTAAAAATTATTCTTAAATGACTTATTTATTTTTGGAGACAAAGTCTTGCTATGTAGTCAGGCTGACCTCAAATTTGCCATCTTCCTGCCTCAGCCTCCCGAGCTCTGGGATTACATGTATGTATCGTTAAACTTAGCTCCAGACAGACAACAAAATATACAATAAAAATCTGTTAAAATTCTTTCTTGGATTCATATGATAACTCTTAGGTTAAATCCTCTAGAAGATGTGTGCATTCAATGCATTCTAATATTAATAAGTAAGGATGTATATAGTATGCTAAAATAAATCTAAGAAGATTGTTACTTTATTTTCTAAGTGATACAAACTACTCAAATAAATTAGATGAATGAGAGGTAAAATAAATATTTTAAAATATAAGTGAAAGGAAGATCCAAGTATTCTTTAACCTAAAAGTTTTTCAGAACTAATAGGCATGACAAAACCTGTCTTCATTCCTTTCTATTCAGCTCAGCAGGCTTTTGAGCTCCAATAGTTAATCAGTTACCAGATTCCAGTCTTTGTTTTTCCACACTCCTCAATTCTTCCTGTGAACTGTTCCTCTCATGTATTTAGGATCACCAAGCAGGCCAATAGTTTTTTTCTTTTGCCTTAAAAAAGCAATCATTATTTTATCCACAATTAGATTTACCATATAAAATAGTTACCATATAGCATCAGCCTGTAAAACATAATAGTAATTATCAAAGAAGTAGATGACTTAAGGTGAATCATTAATATGTGAAATATATATATTGAACCCAGTTTTTTAAATAGAAGACATAACCAGCTTACAAAAAAGAGCAGAAATGTATGGTATATCAAATAAATTATTCCAGCAAATCAGTGTACATGCAGCCAAGTTTTAGACAACAGTATCTAACCAGCTTTATAAAGAAGCATAATGCAAACATTACCATGTCAAAAATAGATATCTTAAGTGTCATTTAATTTTGCTTCTAAAGATGCATAGAAGTTTGAGAAATATTAAAAAATTAACTTACCTTTCAATTTATTTACAAATAAATTGGTCAAAGCAGAAGTCGTTTCACTGCTCACTTTCCCAGAAGTAATAAATTTAAATGCTAAATCAGAGGGAGTCACCTCTCTGGACCACACTAGAGTTTGCTAGACACTATTGCTATGTGCAAGAGTTCTGCTGCATCTCAGCTATATACTGTGTGCAATGGATAACCTAATAAGCCTTTCATTTAACTCACCGGGCAGGTTTCTACCGTCTGTGGAATATGGAATCAGACCAGAATATGTTGGCATAACAGGCCAGTCAAACTGGTTCTTCTATGGATCCAGAACCTGTTGGACCAGTCTGCATCAAAGGGTAGCCCAACGTGCTGCAGCGGCTCAGCGCTGCTAAGCTTGTACTGGGTGAGTTATCCCCACCTCTCATCCACTCCCAACAAACTACTCAGAATGTTGTAGCCTCCAGCAAAATAATTCAGTGTTCTAGTGGGAGGGGTAGAAGTGTGTCAGGTATAGCAAAAATCCATTGTTATATGCCTCTTCTGGTAGGTATATATAAGCAAATAGTCTGTTTTCCTCAGAGGTCCATCTTTTTAAAAAATGTATTCTAGGTCTCTGTTCCTTCTGAAATCTCCAGAAATAGTTTATCTACAATAAAGTAGAATCTCATAATTCTCAGTCTTTCCCATCAATACATTTGGCTTTAGATGTTCTACTTTAGACTATGAGGAAAGACAATATTTTTCTCAAATATAGTTGGTGTGAGGGTAGATGGAAGCATTTCTAGAGGGAGAGAAACATGGGATAGGTTAACCAAACATTTTCCTGGGTGTGTTACTTTCCTCGTTCTCAAGTGATCTTCATGTCATTCCAGTCTAAAATCAGAAAAAGTACTTCTATATACTAGGGAGAATTTAGAAAGATTTTACTTTGGCTATTCAACATTTCAACACAGGTTAGTGATGTGTCTTGTATTCCAGGAACTGTGCCAAGTACAAACTGAAAAAGAAAATTTAGTAAGAGGTGGGAATGATGTCAAACCTTCTGATTAAGCATGTCTAATAAAAGTTTGGAGGGAAGAAGCAAGCAACACAAGATTGCATTGAAATTGATAGAAATTGGTTTATGTTAAGGAAAATCAAGTGAGATTTATTATTCTCATAGTATTTGCATGTTTAGAAACAACTTTTCCTAGAGACAATGATTCTGACACTTTTAGAATCATTTTAAGAAATAAGAGGATTAAGAACACAGATTTGCTGGGCCTCAGCTAGGAAGTTCTGACTGGATAGGTCTGGAATGTTGTCCAAGTGCTTGCAGTGATTTTGATGCAGTTGTGCCAGGAACCATAGGCCCTGGCCTTCAGATAAGGTTCTTCTCTACCTCCCTACCCTCCACTACCCACCTTGACTTCTGTCTAGATAGTGCATTAGTTTATAAGCTTACACTAGTTATGCAGAGGGGGATTAAATTGTTACATTTCCACACATTTGTGATATATTCCAGTCAGTCTCACTCTTTTCTTTTTCAATACATGTGAAGCAAATGTTACCATATTTAATTTTGAATCTCTAGTGTCCAAAATAATGGCACTTAGAAAGCATTTAATAAGTGCTTACTAAGTAACTATCTACTTGGAGTCAGCATACTGCATCCTAGGAAAACCCACAACTACTATTATGAGAACCAAACTGCATGAAATACTATAATTATAATAATTGATGTAGAAGCCCAGAAAAAAGAACAATTATAATAGTAAGAATGCAGAATAGATTGGTTTAAGGACTGCTTTAAATTTTTTTTTTTTACTATGGCCAAAGATTGCTATATGCATGTAACAAATGCTTAAAAGTATAATTAATTTTTTTCAAATGTCTTTTCTTGGTATAGCTAAAACAAAGTGCTAAATGGTATCTGATGATACCATTGCTCTAAACTTGGTGATGTTTATTTTCCAGAACTAAATTCAGCCCATTTTTCTATTTTAAAAAGCCCATTTAATTAATGTACCAGACTGTTTAAGTATTCGGCTGTAACATTGTAGCACAAAAGCAGATTTGGCCAGGGAGTGGTAGTAAACATCACTTACAAGACTGAGATAAGAGGATCATAACCAAACTCAATGCCAGCTAGAGCTATATATAGAAAACCAGCTACATATTGAAACCTTGTCTCAAAAAATGAACAACAACAAAAAAGGCAGACTTAGTCAATGAGTGGATGTGGGCTGCATTCAAATAAAACTTTATAAAACAGAAGACAGGCCAGATTTGCCCAGTAGGTCATGGTTTGCAGAATCTTGTAAAATTAATAACATTGCATAGTTGCTTAGGAAAATGAGCTTTGGTGTCAGAAAGACATAGGTTCTATATCAGTTATATCACCTGAATCAAGTTCTGTTACTTAAATCAAACATCAATTATATTTGTAAAATGGAGATAAAACAACAGTAAGCACCCTCTATACAATTATCATAATATTCAAATAACAATTTACAAGGGATTTACTTGAAAAATGTAGAACACATGAAAGATGGAATAAAATATGAGCTAAAAATAAGCATGCTTATTTTAAACATGTAGTTAAGGGCTGGGAATGTGGCTTAGTGGTAGAAAGCTTGCCAAGCATGTATGAAGCCCTGGGTTCATACCAGTACCATAGGGGTTCCTCAGTACCATATAAACAGAAAAAGCCAGAACTGGCACTGTGGCTCAAGTGGTAGAATGCTAGCCTTGGGCAAAAAGAAGCTCACAGAAAGTGCCCAGGCCCTGAATTCAAACCCAGAACTGGCAATAAACAAACACCAACAACATCAAAAATGTAGTTAAACCCATTAATTAAACACATTAATTTCATTATATCACAACAGTTTTTTTTTATTTACTCATTTTGCTGGTCCTGGGGTTTGAACTTTGGGCCTGGGCATTGTCCCTGAGCTCCTTTTACTCAAAGCTAGCACTCTAACACTTATACCATAGAGCCACTTCCAGGTTTTTCTGTGATTAATTGGAGATGAAGAATCACACAAACTTTCCTGCTCAGATTGCCTTTAAACCTTGATCCTCAGATCTCAGCCTTCTGAGTAGATAAGTTACAGGCATGAGCCACCAGTTCCCAGCTTATGTCTTGAAATTTTAGTAAAATGATAAAAAAAAATAACCAAAGCAGCCTTAATTGCAAAAAAAACCCGAGAGGGGATAGACAAAAGAGATGTCCAGAATTTTTTGGAAGAAGGAATGAGGACAAATGGTAATAGAAAGCAAGTCTAATTACTTGCCATAATAAAACCAAGTGTTTCTGCTGCAGAATGTTGGAAAAATTTTAAGGAGTTAGAGGAACAAGTAACCTCTGAATAGTTTCAGTAAGTACAGTAGGCTTAGACTGGAAAAGTTAGTTGAGGAAAAAGAATCTGTTTAAGAAAACAGTTTGGTTATAGGTCCTTTCTCTAAAGTAGAGCCCAGAGACTACTACTTCTTCAAGCTTGACAGAAGGTGATTGGGATTTCTTGGTTCATGGGAGAGCTTCTCTCACACTGGTTCCAGATTTGAAAATAACAGCCAGAGCTGACTATGCATAGTAAAGTAACATCACAAAATCAAAGAGATTGTATTATTTTCTTATTGCTCCTGTAACAAGTTACCCAAACTTAGTGGTTTAAGTCAACATACATTTATCATCTGCACAATTCTAGAGGTCAGAAGGCCAAAATGGGACTCGATGGGCTAAAACCAGTAAGCATTTATGGAGGCTTTCTAAAAGAGAAAATCTGTTGTTTGTTTGTTTGTTATTGTTTATATTTTTTGTTCTTACCTTTTCCAGCTTCCAATGGATGCCTGAATTTCTTGGGCAATAGTTCCCTTTTGATCTTCAATGCTAACAATGACTTTAAATCTTTCTCACATTTCATCAGTTTGACTTGCTGCCTACATCTTCCATATTTAAGTCCAAGTGGATAATTTAAAGTAAATTCCCCATTTCAATGTCAATTTAATAGCCATCTTTAATTCTATCTGCTGTTCTCTTTTGCCATGTAATAACATATTTACAGGATTTATAATTCCCAGGATTAGGAAATGTGGACATCATCGACAGACCATTATCCTACCTAATACCATTATTCTACCTAATACCATTATCCTACCTAATACAGAGATTAAGTTAAAGTATAATACACATTGGTTGGTGAGATACCTTTCTGCTTGTCTATCAGATGCTAATATCAGATTTAAATTCTTCAATTATAAAACAGGAAACCAGGTAATTTCTCAGAAACTCTCAAGACCCTGATCACTCAGTTATAAATGGGTGGATGTGTGACAATGTCTGGAGAAAATTTTTATTGAAATAACTAGGGGCATAGAAAAACAATGAAAACTGGAGAGGTGGGCAGAGATCTACTACCAGTGAATAGGGACAGAGATGTTAATATCTTTTGAAGAGTACACAGAGAAGCTCATATTCTCAATTCAAAAATAATTGTATAGTTGAAAAATGTCAATAGTGCCAAAGCTGAAAAATCTTATTTTAATGTTAAATCTATCAGTCAGTATCACTATATAAAATTTAAAAATATCATTTAGGCTTAGAATTTTAAAAAGCATTTTTGAATAGATTGGAGAGCATCTAAAATAGAAAATTATACTAACATAAATATAACTTAGAAAAACAGTCATTGCAAGGTGAACAATACTTTAAATCCCATAATATTACTGTATTCAAATAAATAAAAGAATAGGAAATGAAAGAAAACAGAAAGGCCACATAAAAGTGAATATATAATGTGAAATAGAAAAATAATGATAATAAAAATAAAGTCAGTAGGAGGATCTGGAAGACAAAGTTGAGGAAATTTCAGAAAGCAAAACACAAAATTAAAGATAAGACATAAGGTAGGTGTGATAGCATACTATTATAGACCCAGTTACTTGGAAGACTGATGCTGAAGAATCACTTGAACTCAGGAGTTGAGAGGCCAGAATAGGCAACAGGGAATCCCTATTTTTCTCTATGTATCTCTGTCTCTCTGTAACTTAAGAAGACTCTGTCTCTAAAAAAAGCACAAAGTGATTAAATAGGAGATAATATATATTTAAAATCAGAGGATCAAGGCCTGGAGTGTACCCTGGTGGTAGAGTGCTTTCATAGCATGAATGAAGACCTGGGTTCAATTCCTCAGTACTACATACATGGAAAAAGCTGGAAGTGGTACTGTCACTCAAGTGGTAGAGTACTAGTCTTGAGAAAGCCGAAGAACAGTGCTCAGGGTCTGAGTTCAAGCCCCAGGACTGGCAAAAAAAAAAAAGAGGATCACTCCAAGAAATCAATAATTGACAGAGTAATTCTAGGATGGAAAGTTATCAAAGAGTTCTGAATGTTTTTCCTCCCAAAGCAAAAAATCACAAATTCCAGATTAAAATGGTAAAACACACGCCAACCAATTGAAAAGAGATTATCAATAAGGAACAGCATCATGGAATGTCAGAACACCAGAATAATGAAAAGCTCTAAGGCTTGGGATGTGGCTGAAGTTGTAGAACACCTGCTCAGCAAATACCATTGTTTGAGTTTGCCCCAGTAACAACATACACATACACAAATAAAGAGGAGAAAAAAAAAGCCAGGTGCCAGTGGATCATGCCTGTAATTTTCACTATGCAGGAAGCTGAGTTCTGAGGATCAGTTTAAAGCTGGCCCAGACAGGACACTTTGTGGGTCTATCTCCAATAAACTACTCAAAATATCCAGAAATGACCAGTGGCTCAAGTAATAGAATGCTTACCTTGAGCAAAAGAAGCTCAGGGACAATGCCCAGGTCCAGAGTTTAAGCCCCAGGACCGGCTGTATACTGTATATACACTTATTTGTTTATTTGAAATAGGAAAGGGAAGGGGGGAAAACAAGATGACTGGGAGAGGAGAGGGGAGAGAAAGGGAGTCAAAAACACAAGAAGGGGTATCAAGCTTTGAGAAGTAATGTACCCACTACCTAATGAATGTAGCTGTAACTCCTCTGCACATTATCCTGACAATAAACAAAAAAGAAAAAAAAAAGCCCTGAAGTGGCACTGTGGCTAAGAAGTAGAGTGCTAACCTTGAGCACAGAGACTCAAAGACATTGCCAGGCCCTGATTTCAAGCCCCAGGTTTGGCAAAAAAAAATAAAAAATAAATAAATAAATAAAAAGCTATTTCTCCCTTTCTGTCTTACTCTCCATTCTTACTCATACATGTTTCCTGAGAACATTTACAAATTTACTGTCAATAATCTAGTACTCAAGACTTGTTTAATTGCCCTGCTTTTAGGAGAACCTTAATATATTTTTATTAGAATATAAGACCTATGGGGAAAAAAAGAAAGAAAAAAAGAAAAGAAAGAGAGTGAGAGGATCTAAAAATTTAGAGAGAGGAGAAACACACACATACGCACACACACACACACACACACACACACACACACACATGCACACACAATACATATACCAAAAATCTGCCTTAGAAAGGATCAAGAATCAGAATAACATGGAACTTATTAAGAGCAACAAAGAAAACTAGAAAACAATGGATTAGCTTTCAAAACTCAATAAAAATTGTTGAGCACCATTGGTTCACTCCTGTATTGCTATGTATTTAGGAGGCTGAGATCTGAGGATCATGGTTTAAAGTCAGACAGAGCAGGAGAATTTGTGAGACTCTTATCTTCAATCAAATAGCAAAGAGCCAGAAATGAAGCTGTGGCTCAAATGGTAGAGCATTAGCCTTGGGCAAAAGTGCTCAAGGACAGCCCAAAAAATTTTCAGTGAGAATATTATTTATAAACCATGAATTCTATATTTGTTCCACCAAGTTTGAGAATAGAGCTTTAACCATATAAGACTCATATATGCTCATCTTTCATCAAGAAACTAATGAAAAAATGTGCTATAAAATACTAAATTAAGAAAAATGAAAACATGGAATCCAAGACAGTGCTGCTTTTAATTAGGGTCCAACACAGCCACAATCTATGAGTTCATGGCCCAAAATGTATGAATTACTCTACTCGTAAGTTATTGAATATCTTATGACTTTTACAGGAGGTGAAGGATATGTTGTAGTGTACCTGCCAAGGGCTCATGTGTTTTAAGGTTGGTCCTTAGTGTGGTAATGTTAAAGGTGGTGGAACTTTTGAGAGGTAGGAACTATTGATGACTCATTAGGTCATTTGAGTGTTTTGTTATTGGAAGGGATAAACTAGTTCTTATAAAAGTTCAGTGTTTCTCTGGTTCCTATTTTGCCATATGACATTCTGTTTGACTATTGTCAGGCTATCCTCCACAATGCCTTTTACAGAGCCACAGTTGATACTGATGTTATGCTCTCCAACCTCTAGAAGTGAGCTAACAAAATCTCTATACTTTCCAGCCTTGGGCATTTCACAGTAGTAATAGTATACTGACTAAGACAAAGACCAAGGTCTATTTGTGTTCTTCTTCCTCTCTCCCCACCTCCCAAGCAAATTCTTTCTCTGGAAGTTGGTTTCATTTAGGGACTATTACCATGAAAGCAATTGTGTGATTGGATATTAGATTTAATAATTTATGAGGACATTTGCATTCTGTAAGAGTAGTTTTTATCCAATAAATTTTAATAGGTAAAGTTTGAGACAATCTTTTTGTTTTTGACCTTGGTATCACTTGAAATGTTATTTTTCTAGTTTCCTTTGACAGTTTCATGGAGCAATATTAAACTTACCATAATGGCAAAAAATCTAGTTTACACTGAATCGAAATTGAATTTTTACCTTGTAAGTCAAATAAAGAAATTTAGTTACTTTGTGCAGCATAGTTAAGCAGAGTTACCTTAGATATTTGGAAATCTTTCCTAAATGATATAAAGTTAATAGAAAATAGGGTTAATGTTCACAGACCATAAAATGAGGAAAGCAATCAAAGAAGAACTAGTACAAACTTGTGCCTACAGAAAAAATATGCACAAACATTTACATCTGCCAATTTCATAAGCAACACACTACTCAATAGCTAGTTAAACCTGATCATTATAAAATTAAGAACATGCTTTATCTGCATAAACCTCAAACAAGAATCCTAGTTGTGAGCTTGCCTCAATCACTGTTAGGTTACACAAACATAAGTTATTTATTTCTTTAACATCCTGATCCCTGATGACTTTGTTAAATGAAGGAATTTAACTGGATATATTATAAGTCTGCATTCAGCTCACATTTATTCTAAGATTGTTAGAGAAATTTGAACAATTTTTAGAATATTAAATAAAAACAAAATAGATCAATTAAGGAGATATTTTATAGAAGAGCACTTTTTAAAATGAAAGCTAATTTTGTGCTAGGTTTTCTAAAAGCTGATTTTGAGACACAGATGCAGGTTTAAGTGACTTATGTATTCCCCTCTGAAACTAGTACACATTTTAGGAGGCAGGATCAGAAAAGGAGAATAAGAAAATCAAGGCTATAATTTCATTATTAGCCCCAGGGAGCTCTAAAACATAAATTATAGTGAAAGAGTTTATTCTACCTGAAGGCAAAGGAATAGAGTTTTAGCATTCCTCAACCAGTTATTGACAACTAACTGAAAGAGATAAAAATTTTCAGCCACTTTTAGTTCTCAGTATTTATCTATAAAGTAATTCTTATACCAAAGAGTTGGCTTTTGAAAAACTTGCAGGCTTTTGCTTCCAAACAAGGTTACTTCTTAAATAATAAGAACAACTATAAACAGAAGTAGCCAAAGTAATAAAGTATCACATTCAGGACAAAAATCTAGCTAATTTCTCTGTACTATAATGTAATGATTCAACAAATTTTGTTTTTAGTTGTTATTAAGGTCATCACTCTAGTTATTTTAGATAACATGCTTTCTGTTTTCTTTTTAAAAATTGTTATTGTAAAGGTAATGTACAGAAAGGTTACAATTCCATAAGTCAAGTAAGAAGTACATTTCCTTTTGAACAGTTTCACATCATCCCTTGTTTCCTCATAGTTTTCCCCTCCCCTTCCAAGAAGCTCATTTTCAACATGTCTAGTGAGTGTCACTGCTGCATTTGTTCACCCTTTGTCCCACCATTTCTGTGCTATCCTTACCCTCCCCCAAACAGATAAACTTACATACAAGACAAAAAATAGAAATAAAAGACACCAGCAGAGCGGAAGATGGCGCCTAGGCAATAGGGATACTGCCTAGCTCTCTCCCACAAAAAGAGAGAACCAGGGAGTCCCACGAGCCAACTACCTTAAGAAATCCATAACAACAAACTCAAGAAGCAACGGAGAAGGACTCAAACTGGAAAAGAAATCCAGATAAAGCTCACATCCAACTTTCTCAAAGAATTCGGAATGTGAGGACCCCTCCTCCACCTCTCGCGGCAGGGGGGGCGGTGGGGGGGCTCTGGGGTGGGCAGCCCCGACTTCAGCAGAAACCAGCATAGGACCAGGCCAGGAAGCCACAGAAGCAGCAGAACCCAGACGGGGAACCAGAACAGCAAGCAGCGGAACCCAGAAGCAGAACACAGGCGGCGGCAGAGATCCAAGGGGAGTGAAAGACTCCCCAACACCGTGGAGCACCCACAGATGAACGCAGAGGTGTGAGTAGCGCAGCGGGTCCACAAACCCATCGGGAAAGCAGAGCTGGTGCCAAGCAATGGAACTTAACTCAGACCCTTCCACCCAGCCCGAGATAGACTGGCAGGAGCAGGGGGGCAAGGAATTTAGAATCCTGTCCCTTCCCCCAACAGCCCCCTCCCCCAGGCCATTGACTGGAGACTGACAGGCGGGCGGGCACTAAGACCCAGCACCCCACCAAGGGAGGCAGAGCTGTCCCAGCTCCCACCCGCCCAACAGGTTCCTCTCCCAGGCTACTGAGTCTAGAGAGTGGGGGGCGCTGAGACCCTGCCTTACAACAGTGGGTGGGGTGTGCGGGAAAATAGGAGCCAGCATCTGCCCCCTCAAATCTTGAGCCGGGCATCCTCCAGTTGGGAATCCTGAGCAAGACAGCACTGAGGGGCCCCCCACAGTCACAGACTCTCTGACAAAGCAGCAGGGAACTGAAGAGCCGACCAGCAGCCACTCTCGCCTTCTGAGAATCAGAAAGGCACGGCTCCGCCCTTGGAGCCCACATCCTCATTTGGGCCCCGCCCCTGGGAACAGAGCAGACACCTGCTGGTCTTGCTGAGAGCACCTGAAAACTCCCAAACTCCAGACCATTGGCTGGGGGCCGCCCCTGGAAGCAGCACAGGAAAACCAACCGTCCGCCCAGCACGCGGAGACTGGAGCTTGCAGATCCATCCCATGGCCCACTGTGAGGCCACTGGTTGGGCTGAGAGCTAGTCGTGCAGCAGCACACAGCCTCTGGGAACAGGCCAGAACACCTGCAAAAACTGCAAACTCTGACCTAGTCAGCAGAGGAATCAATTTGGCCGAGAACCACAGGTATTCACATATTCGCAGAACCACCGGTCCCAATCCAAGTAAAGACTACTACCTACTGACCACAGAGCAAACTACAACAACAGTTCTCGATGCCAAGAAGAGTGCAAAGACAAATTATGACATACATAAATAATCAAAGTCCCATGCAAAGCCCAAAAGGAAACAAGAGCAAAGGGACGAGAGAGATGTCACCATTCCAAGAAATGACACCTGAAGAAACACGAAACATGACCCTATTCAAGGAGATGATTGTGGACATGACTAAAGAGATCAAAACAGAATTCCAAAAACAATTCCAGGAACATAAGCAGGAAATCACTAAAGAGCACCTCGAATTCAAAAGAGAAATGGAAGAAAAGATTAATACCCTCAGAGCAGACATGATCAGCTCAGTATCCACACTTCAAGCAAAAATGGAGACATTAAGCAGCAGATTGACGGAGATGGAGAATAGAACATCAGAAACGGAAGATAAAACACAAGAGCTGGAACAGAGAATCGCCACCTTGGAAAAATCAGTCAGAATCTACCAGAGAGAGCTCCACGAACTGGCAGATGCAGCAAAAAAAGTCTAATCTTCGTATAATAGGGATTGAGGAGGGGGCCGAATTTCAGGACAAACCTTTATTCACCAAAATCATAGCAGAGAACTTCCCCAACTTCAAAAGGGAAAATACTCACATTATTGAAGGTTTCAGGATCCCAAACAGGCAAGATCCTAGAAGGAACTCATCTAGACATATTATAGTAAAGACACTAGACCCGAATACCAAGGAATTGATCTTAAATGCTGCAAAAACAAAGAAGGAGCTATATTATAATGGGAAGAAAATTCGAATTACAGCAGATCTCTCCATGCAAACCCTAAATGCAAGAAAAGCTTGGAAAAACATCACTGATGTCCTGAAGACCAACAACTGCCAACCCAGACTGATATATCCAGCAAAACTAGCATTTACATTTGAGGGAGAAACAAGAATATTTCACTCCAAAGAGAAGCTTTATGAATACGTGCACACTAAACCAGCGTTACAAAGAATACTAATTAATCAAGAACAAATTGTAGAATATCAAGAACCCCCATCAAGAAGCAAACATCTATAATTCACTGAACACAAAAGGGGAAAAGAGAGAGAGAAAGAAACTTAGAAGTAAAATTAATAATGACAATGGACACTGACCACTTCTCCATAATCTCCCTAAATGTGAACAGGCTGAACAATCCAATCAAAAGACACAGAGCAGCAGACTGGATTAAGAAACACCACCCATCCATATGTTGCCTCCAAGAGACCCACCTCACTGTCAAAGACAGAAACAAATTCCAAGTGAAAGGATGGAAATGAATTTTCCACTCCAATGCACCATGCAAAAAAGCAGGAGTAGCAATCTTAATCTCCGACAAAATTAACTTCTCAGTAAATTCAGTACATAAAGATAGAGATGGCCATTATATATTAGTAAAGGGTACAATCCATGCCCATAATATCACAGTTATAAACATCTCTCCCCCAACACAGGAGCACACAAATTCATCAAACAAACTCTCTTAGAATTACAGAACAAGATAGACTCAAAAACAATCACAGTGGGAGACCTCAATACACCACTCTCAACAAATGACAGGTCAACTCAACAAAAGTTAAGCAAAGACAACATCGACTTAAATGACACCATAGTCCAGCTGGGCTTAACAGAGTCTTACACAGAGTCTTCCACCCAACAGTGAAACTTTTTACATTTTTCTCAGCAGCACATGGTACACACTCCAAAATAGATCATATAATAGTTCATACAGAAAACTTAAGCAGATACAAGAGGTCTGATATAATCCCATGCATTCTATCAGACCACAGTGGAGTCAGACTAATTCTGAACAATGCAGTCAAAGTCAAAAAACATTCAATCACATGGAAACTGAACAACACACTTCTGAATAACTCCTGGGTACTAGATCAGATCAGAAATGAAATTAAAAACTTCCTTGAATGTAATGACAATCAAGAAACATCACAAAGGAACTTATGGGACATAGCAAAGGCAGTTCTTTTTTTATATAATATTTTTTATTGTAATTAGTAAAAGGGTTACATGATATTTGCCAGATAGAAGGTGCATTAATTCACATACATTGATACCGTTTCACATGTCTTGGTACCCATTTCTCTCCCCCCCCACATCCCCCACCCAGCAAAGGCAGTTCTAAGAGGCAAATTTATCGCACTAGGAGTGCAAATTAAAAAGACAGAAGAAGAGCACATAAATAACCTTAAAAAAAAAACCTGAAACACCTAGAGGAGCAAGAAAAAGTTGATTCTAAAACAACTAGAAGGACAGAAATAACAAAATAAAATCAGAAATTTCAGAGATTGAAATAAGATCTACTCTACACAAAATTGATAAATCAAAAAGTTGGTTCTTTGAAAGAGTCAACAAAATAGACAGACCCTTGGCAAGATTAATCAAAAACAGGAAAGGGGAGACTCAAATAAACAAGATTAGAGACCCCACGGGAACAATCACAACTGATTCCCAAGAAATTCAGTCCAAAATGAATAGGTACTACCAGGGCCTATATTCAAACAAGAAAATCTAGTAGAAATGGATGATTTCTTAAACAAATATAGGCTACCCACAATAAACAACGATGAGGCAAACAAATTGAACTGACCAATTTCTTACAACGAAATTGTGGAAGCAATCTGGGAAATGCCAACCAAAAAGAGCCCAGGTCCAGATGGATTCACTGCGGAATTCTACAAGACATTTAAGGATGAAATAACACCTATACTCTTGAAACTCTTCCGAGAAATAGAAACAGAAGGAGCAATACCAAACTCATTTTATGAAGCTAATATACTCTCATCCCCAAACCAGGGAAAGAGCCAACAAAAAATAAAACTACAGACCTATCTCTCTAATGAACACAGATGCAAAACTCCTCAATAAAATATTAGCCAACAGAATCCAGAAACAAATTAAAAAAATCATACACTCTGATCAAGTGGGCTTCATCCCACAAATGCAAGGCTGGTTTAACATTCGCAAATCAATCAATGTAATACATCATATCAATAGAGTTAAGGATAAGAATCATATGACAATTTCTCTGGACGTGGAGAAGGCATTTGATAAAATACAACATCCATTCATGTTGAAAGCACTAGAAAAAACAGGAATAAGAGGTACATTCCTCAAAATAGTGAAAGCCATATATGAAAAACCTACAGCCAGTATTATACTAAAAGGTGAAAGACTGGAACCATTCACCTCAAAATCAGGAACTAGACAGGGATGCCCACTCTCTCCACTTCTCTTCAATATAGTGCTGGAACCCTTAGCCAGAGCAATAAGGCAAGAAAAGGACATCAAAGGGATCCACATAGGGAAAGAAGAAATTAAACTTTCCCTATTCGCGGACGACATGATCTTCTACTTGAGTGACCCAACAAACTCCACTCCCAAACTTCTAGAATTAAAAAACCACTTTAGCAAAGTAGTAGGATACAAAATCAATCTTCAGAAGTCAGTAGCCTTCTTGTACACCAACAATACACAAACAGAAGGCTAAATCAAGAAAATGATCCCATTCGCAATAGCCCCCAAAAGAATAAAACACTTAGGAATATACTTAACCAAAGATGTAAAGGAATTATTCAATGAAAACTATAAAAGTCTAATGAAAGAAATTAAAGAGGACACTAGGAAATGGAAAGACATCCCATGCTCATGGCTAGGGAGAACCAACATAGTGAAAATGGCTATACTGCCAAAATTGATATACAAATTCAATGCAATCCCCATCAAAATCCCAAAGACATTCTTTACGGAAATAGAAGACATAATCCAAAGATTCATATGGAACAAGAAAAGACCTAGAATAGCCAAAACAATTCTAGGCAAAAAAAGAGCAATGCTGGTGGTATTACAATACCAGACTTCAAACTCTACTATAGAGCCATAATAACAAAAACTGCTTGGTACTGGCACAAAAACAGACCAGAAGATCAGTGGAACAGAATAGAAGACCCAGAAATAGAACCACATACCTATAGGCAACTTGTATTTGACAAAGGAGCCAAAGATATACAGTGGAACAAACACAGTCTATTCAATTATTGGTGCTGGCAAAACTGGGCAGCCACATGCAGAAAACTAAAACTTGACCCTAGCCTTTCGCCATGCACAAGCATTAACTCAAAGTGGATCAAAGACCTCAACATCAGACCGGAAACCGTGAAACTGCTACATGATAAAGTAGGAGAGACACTGGAACTCATAGGCACAGGCAAAAGATTCCTGAACAGAATCCCAGGGTCACAACAGATTGGAGAGAGACTCGATAAATGGGACTACCTAAAAATAAAAAGTTTCTGTACAGATAAAAACATAGTTGCAACAGTAGAAAGACAGCCAACCAACTGGGAAAAGATATTCACCAACAATACATCTGACAAATGCTTAATATCTAGTATCTACAGGGAACTCAAGAAACTAATCCCCTGAAAACCCAATAAACCATTCACTAAATGGGCAAGGGAACTAAAGAGAGACCTATCAGAAGAAGAGATTAGAATGGCAGAAAAACATATGAGAAAATGTTCATCATCTATGGTCATAAAGGAAATGCAAATAAAAACAACCCTAAGATACCACCTTACCCCAAGAATGGCCAAGACTTTGAACTCAGACAATGACAGTTGCTGGCAGGGTTGTGGAGAAAAAGGAACCCTACTGGTGGGAATGTAGACTAGTTCAGCCACTCTGGAAAGCAGTGTGGAGGTTTCTTAAAGAACTGAAAATAGACCTTCACTATGATCCTGCCATACCACTTCTGGGCATCTATCCTGAACAGCATGACCCAGGATATTATAAAGACACCTGCTCAGCTATGTTCATCTCTGCACTATTCACAATAGCCAGGCAATGGAAACCATCCAGATGCCCTACTGCAGATGAATGGATACAGAAAATGTGGTATATATACACAATGGAATTCCAACAGACAAGATAAAATAATGGCATTCACAGGGAAGTGGATGAATCTAGAGTGAATCATGCTGAGTGAGAGAAGTCAAAACCTAAGGAACAAAAGGCACATGGTATCCTTAATATGCGGCTATTAAATCCAGAGTACAAGAGTGAGGACTCAATAACTGCATACCCAAAGCTATGGACATGGTAATGGAAATACAAACATAACTATATAGACATAAAAACCTATGACTCTATAGACATAATGTTTTATTTCATAAATTAATATGTTTCTATGACATACAAACCCTTAGCCTAATTTTGACTAAATTCTAAATACTAAGTCCCAGTGATTGTAATTAGAGATTCCCTCCTTGAACACTTGTTTGTTAAACTTGTCATTTAAAATATGATGTAAACATAAGCCATATAATGAATGATTGTTGTTCTTAAGGTACTATGTTATCTCTCATCACTTTTGCTGTCCCTTGGTTATCTCATGTTGTTACACTATCTCACTTTGTTACCTGATATATCGGATATGTTTGTATTTGGTTATTTGAAATTGGATGCGGAACGGGGGAAAACAAGATGAGGGGTGGGGGTAAGGGGAATTAATGCACCATCTATCTGGCAATTATCATGTAACCCTTCTATTAATTACAATTAAAATATATGAAAAAAAAGGAGCAAAGGAGAAAAAAAGCAAAATAACAAAACCCTCTTGTTTCCATTTCTTGGAATTCATTTCAATAAACATTATTTTATTTGATCATATGTGCATAGCTATTGAGCCTTTGTGATCCTCCCCTAAGAATACCCTTCTTTGGTCTCACTGTGTGAATATATAGAGTCCTATATAATTTATCATGTCCAAGTATATATATTTTTTTGTCTTTTATCATCTAGCATGTATACTTTTAGATTGATTTATAGGCACATTCTAGTTACAACAAATGAAGGAAAACCATGCAACCTGTTTCTTTGGGTCTAGCTTACTTCAGCTAATACAATTTTTCCAAGTCTTTCCATTTCCTTATAATGGTACAATATCATTCTTTCTGATGGAATCACAGAATTCCCTTGTGTATACACAACACTTTCTTCATCTATTTGTCTGTTGAGGGTCTAATGAGACCATATTGTTGACCGGGTTGATTCCATATCTCCACTATGGTAAACAATGCTGTAATGAACATGGTTTGTGCTGGTAGCTTTAGTGTGGCCTTGTTTGTGTTCTATTGGATAAATGTCTAGGAGTGGAATTGCTAGGTCATAGGGAAGCTCTATATTTAGTTTCTTACAGTGATCTCCCCTGGACTGGGGTGTAGGGAGTGTCTGGGGGGAATGGTTCCATTACTGTTTAAACAATTGCTCTATGTTAGTATATTTTCCCAATGTTGAATTTCAATATAGATTGTGTGTGTGTGTGTGTGTGTGTGTGTGTGTGTGTGTGTGTGTGGTACTGGGGCTTCAATTCAGGGTCTGGGCACTGCTCTTTAGCTTTGTTGGTCAAAGCTGATGCTTTACCACTTGAATCATATCTTCATTTTGGGTCATTGATGGTTAGTTAGCGATAAGAATCTCATGGACTTTTCTGCCCAGGCTGACTTTGTTCCTTAGTCCTCCAATCTCAGCCTTCTGAGTAGCTAGGATTATAGGTGTCAGCCACTGTCACCCAACTAGTACGCTTTTTTTTTTTTAAATTAGTGTAGTTATTCACCCCTTCCTAATGAAGTATTCTGTGGGATACTACTTGGGAAAAATTTGACACTATTATTTGTTACTCACTGCATTGAATAATATATTGTGTTATATGATGTCAAATGTCTTCTCTGAAATAATGACATGACAAAAATTCCTAATAGCTATCTACCTATTTTGTTGTTTACTGGTCTCCTTATGTGCATGTATAATATATGAAGCTTAAAAAACTTTTAGTCACAAATGGAGCTACTTTAAACTAACAAAGGAAAGGATTTATTTTTGAGGTTATAAAGAAATCCTGAAAGAAATAGAGGGATAAAGTATTTCAAGAGCACAGAGTCCTTGTGGCCAAATGAGGAATTTAGAAACAGGAAATAGGGAAGTCTCATTACTTTTCTTTTTTTTATTTTAATTTTTTATTGTAATTAATAAAAGAGTTACATGATATTTGCCAGATAGAAGGTGCATTAATTCACATACATTGATACCCTTTCACATGTCTTGGTACCCATTACCCTCCCCCCCACGCCCCTACTTTTCTTTTCTTTCATTGGAGTCACTGCCTTTTTCATTTCTGTACATATCTGCAAGTTGTTATCTTCTATTTTTCTTTGTAGATTCAAATGTCAACTAAAATATTTAATTACTTTGACTTTTTTATAGTATTGGTCTGAGCCATATTCTATACCCAGTGGAACTCTGATGGTGGTTTCTGCCTGGTTTCTAATAATTCCTAAGTGATGGTAGCAAGAGAAGTGGATAGAGAGATAGTAGGGGAAATGGCCAGAATGATATTACCAATGTAGACTTTGTTGAAGATTTGCATGTTTAATATCAGAGTGATACAACCAAGATTGGCTTCTAGAGATACTTTCACACCTTTCTGAAAATTTTTCTTTGGCATTTCATCCAAATCCTTCAACACTAAACTTTCTATGCACTTCTTTTCTTCACATGAAAGAAACCATTTTTCCACCTGGTGCGATGAAGAGTAGTTTTACCATCTCTCTTTTTGTTGTAAATTAAAATTTCTTTAGAATTGAAAAAAATAGTAGATTATATTTTCCTACTTTAATGGTTAAAACTAACATCTAGAGTAGAATATGTCCGTGACAATTTATTACTTAGAAGGTTTTATAATTGATCAAGACTTTAAAAATAACAGAACTTGAAATGATTGTTTTCCATTTGGATTTTATGTCGAAGTAATTGGTATACTTAAACGTCTAATATGAGGTAATAGAACTCCAAAGCAAGATGAACTTGTGGTTAAATATTGCAACTTGCTTTGTTTAAAATTACATAAGTGTTATATACATGTTAATGAATTCTTCAACTTGAAGAGACTTGAAATGAACATTGCATCACTCTTTGTTTTGTGTACTGTTGTAAGCAGTATTGTTTCCATTCACAGTCTTTTCCTTTAAATTGCTACTTTGTGTCAAATGATCAGGAATAGCTTTATTTTACAGGACAACAGTAGTTAGAAGACTCATCAAAGAAAAGTAACCTCAGCCACCTTTTAAAAAGCCGGTATTTCATATTTCTTTCTCTGACTTACTATCTTTATCACTACAACTTATTAATCTTTTTTTGTGGTAGTTAGAGATTTCCTATGTCTGTTAGTGTTATGGTGTCTAACGCTAGGGAAATTGTCATTAGCTGGAACCATGGTTGGAAGACACGTTTCATATGTAGCAACATGCCATTGCTTTTGGCTTGGAAGGTAGTAGCAACCTTTTATATTTCTTTATGCTTTCAATTCTTTCCCCCCTCAGAATTATAATATAGGCTAAAAATTTTGGTATCAAAATTAGAAAGGCCTGGGTTCTTATGGTACATGGCTAACCATGGATGAATTATGAAGTTGTTAATAAGTTTCTGGGTTCCTGAGCTTACGTTTTCTATGAAGAGGAATAAGAAAATTTTTACAAGGATTAGATATTTGCAATGGGTTTAGTAAGAGCCTAACACAAAAAGAGCTGGGCTCTCATAGCTTACACCTGTAATTCTAGCTACTCAGGAGGCTGAGATCTGAAGATCAAGGTTCAAATCCAGTCTACCACCAAGAAAGAGCCTAACATGATTAATGTTTAAAAGGTAGTAGTAGTAATGATTAAAGATAATACTTGTCATTATTTCCAATATAGTACTGATGAATAAAGTTGTTAATCTTCAGGAAACTAATGGATCAACAGAGAAGGGGATTAAATACTACCAGCAAAGGGGACTTAGGAGATCAGGGAAATATTCATAAAAGGAAATATAATTCCAACTAGAGGGGAGGAATAAGTTTAAGGGATATGTATACAATGTGGTGATTATAGTTACTAACAATTCATTCTATACTTGAAAATTGTTAAAGGAATAGATTAATTGTTTGATCTAGACATCCTGCAGTGTATACATATTTCAAAGCATCATATTGCACAAGTATGAATGATTTTATTTTTCAGTTAAACATGTATCACTATAAATATAGTTTTATATTGGGAAGGCATTTAGTACTTGATAGTTCTTGGCATTTCCATTAAGTGCTTTGTTATTTTTAAAATTACTTGTAAATAAAATTTATTATTAATTTTGATTGTTAAAAACTTTACACCTAGATCAAAGTATTGTAGAAAGTCTCAGAAGTATAGGTGTTGGCATTCTCTGTCCTGTTGCTTCGGTCCTGGTTCCAAGTGCTGCCAACCAGAAGGTATGAGGAAGAAGATAGTCGGGTGCTCTTCATATCCAAATACTGGAGGGTACTCAACCTAGATGATTGGTTCTGGATATAGCACTGGTAGCTTAGGGGAAGAAATGGCTGTGAGATGCAAATTAGGAAATGTGTCTAGAATTGAGCCAAGGAAAAAGCAAGGTCAAACAATTCAGTGAGTACTCCAGGCTCTTGGATATTAAAGAAGACAAACCTAGAACTTCAGGAACTGAAGTTGATACTCAGGCTTGCAGAGAAATTTCAGGAACTGAAGCAGAAGCTCAGCACAGCAGCCTCAGTAGTCTAACCTGGGGGAAGGGAGGATGAGAAAATAGTATTGTCAGTGCTTTGGCCCACTGATCTCTAAATCTTTAGCTCACTAGTTGTTGATCTTCCGTCATTTACATATACTTATATATGTATATGTAACTTCTATTGCTACCTAACATCTCTGTATAAGGAAGTTCATTGGTACTATAAATTGTATTTCAAATAATTTAAGAAATAATAGTGATTTTGCCCAGCTTCTTTTAGATTTGATTATATTGCTACTGTTTTTAAATAAAGTGAGGCTGATTAGATGAGAATGTGCTGTTATGTTGCTATTATGCTAACAAGTATTAATACTAACAAGTATTATCTTCATGTTGCCTTTTCTTTGTACTTTTAAGCTATCGTGTGAGAAATAATTTAGTAATCCATATGACTGGATGCAAAGATGTGATTGGGTACATAGGAAATTGTACTATGTGATGAAACCAATTGGGAAATTAGAATGCCCTTCTTTTTCTATTTGAAAACTCTTGCATTTCCCCATTTATTTTGTAAATCATGGGACATATGTCTAACCCTAACATTTATAAGATGAGTGGTTGCAATATTACCCTTTTATTTTACCTGAACTGATGATGGAAGAGGTTGAGAGAAATTAAAGAATTATTATTTTGTTCTTTACAGTGAAGATAGCAAGGAGAGACATATTTATCTATAGGGGAGCAGAGAAGGGCAGAGAGTGAAAGTGAAATAGACAGGCATTTGTCAGAGCTTCATTTTGGGAGAAGAGATGAATAAAGAATTATTAGGCATTGGGAATGTGCTTGCCTAGCATGCATGAAGCCCTAGGTTTGTTTTCTCAGTACCACATACCCAGAAAAAGCAGGAAGTGGTACTGTGACTCAAGTGGTAGAGTATTAGTCTCAAGAAAGCCCAAGGACAGTGCTCAGACCTTGAGGTCAAGCCCAAAGATTGACAAAAAAAACAAACAAACAAAAAAAAAACTTGTCAGATGTTTTACTAGATGACATTGGAATGTCCTGTTTTTCATACCTGAAAGTATTTTATTCTAATTTCATGGTTTTGACTAAATGAAACTATCCTATTCTTTTAAATTTCCCAATGACAGCATGTGTGCAATACATATACTTTGTCTATTCCTTACTGTGTGCCTATCAGAATCTTGCCAAGTTCAAAATCCATCTTTCCCAAGTAGCCTGT
This sequence comes from Megascapheus bottae, assembly GCF_031878675.1. Taxonomy (NCBI): domain Eukaryota; kingdom Metazoa; phylum Chordata; class Mammalia; order Rodentia; family Geomyidae; genus Megascapheus; species Megascapheus bottae. The sequence goes on from NC_143527.1 coordinate 36,411,742, forward strand.
TTTTTTTTTTAAAGATGGTGTCAATAATATTTACCATGCCAAATACTTTTTATTGCAAGTGACCGTGGAAATCTAGGTTTCATTAAAGGTGCTAAATACCTGCAAATAAATGCATGGAAAGATGGTCACAATTACTAGCCATTAGTGAAGTGCAAGGTATTCTGTGTATTGTATATACATTTATCTTAATTAGGGAAAGGAAGGGGAATAGCAAAATAGTGAGACAAAGGACAAAGGGCATACCAAAGCAACAGTGATACTCACAGACAATGTTTTAGAAATGAACTTTACAACTTGGGGAGGGGAGAGAGGAAGTGGGAGAAAAAATGAGAGAGTAACAATTTTTGGAAAGACATGTACTCACTATCTTATGCATGTAACTGCAATTCCTCTGTACATCACCTTGACAATAAAATTAAATAATAAAAAAGACCACAATAATATTTTTCTAAAAACATTTGAAATTTAAGTTTAAAAATAACACCACCAAAAGCTAGTCTATTTTAAAAATTTTTAATTAAAGAAAACCCCTACTTGGGAAGACTTTGTGATATCTGGCACTCAGGCATGCATTCTGCTGACTGAACCTGTTAGGCATGGGTTTTGACTACCTATGGTTTGTCCATTAGAATATGGCAGATTCAGGAAAAGTTATTGCTTCTTGAACTTTGTAGTTTTCTAGCTGAACATGGGTCTAAAAACTTCCTTAGGGGAAGGCAGTTAGGAGAACAGAGGTCTTTGAGAGAAAGCTCAGAACAGTGTTAAAGTGCTAAGAGAAGTTGCAGATACTGGTGGGAAGGATCTTTGCAGCTCTTTGTGAAGCCAGGTTCCCTGTTGGCTGGAGTCTCTCACTATCTGGATGCTGCTGCAGACAGGTAAACACTGCTCTCAGAGTGACCCTATCCTCAGCACATCTCTCCTCTTTTATTGTAAAGCCACCAGTATCCAAGCAAGGAGAGTCCACCTTGAGGACTTTAACTCATGTTAATCCCTGTCCAAAAGCCCCACCTAAACAATGTAGTTGGATTTACTTTCCATCCTCTTTATAATTCACAATTAATTAAATTTCAACATAAAACCCTTGGGGGAACATAATGAAATCATATCCAAACCACAGCAATACCAATCTGAAAAGGTCACATGCTGTATAATTTCACTTAACATTCTAGAATTGGCAAAGTTACAGAGATGGCTAAGAAATGAGGGTGCCCTGCTTATAACTGTTTCTGTAAGTATTCCCAATTTTTTTCTGCTATGATAATGTTGATGTACAGAAGGGTTACAGCTACATATGCCAGATAAAGAGTACATTTCTTTTTGGATAATGTCACTACTTCCCCTTCCTTTGCTCTCTCCTGTCTCCAAGCCTTTACTAAATTAAGCATCTAAATCCTCTCAGAGTTGATTTTTTTATTTGCCTTCATAATTTTATTTTTATTAAAGAATTTATTAACATTGGTTTTTACATTATATTTTAAATGATGTGTTTAACAAACAAGTGTTCAAGAAGGGAATCTCTATATACAATCACTGGCACTTAGATTTTTAGAACATAGTTAAAAGTAGGCTAAGGGTTTGTATGTCATAGATACATATTAATCTATGTAATAAAACATTATGTCTATAGAGTCATAAATTTTTATGTCTATGTAGTTGTGTTTGTATTTCCACTATCTATTTCACATTCAGAGTTGATTTTTTTATTAACTATTTTGTATTTTCTTGCCTTAGACCACCACATTCTCTTATTTGTTACTATACTGAAGATCTCATACAATTAAAAATTAAGATTGCCTAGGCCATGTTCATCTCTGGAGCTTCAAGTTCTTTCACAAGCATATGTGACTATGGCAGAATTCAGTTCCTTTGTGATTTTAATGACTGAAACCCCCATTTCCTTCCTGTCTATCAACTAAGAGCCATTTTCAGTTTCTAAAAGCTATATGCTTTTCTTATACAGCTAGTAATAGAGAAGATTTTGTGCAATGAGTTTCCTTCATATTTTGAGTCCATGCCTTCTTCTATCTTTTCCTCTTCTGCATCTCTCTCATTCTTCTTGAAATTGGTCCCCAAATAACTATCATGCAAAAACAAAACTCGCAAACATATAATGAGAAAAACACTTAATGATGTAGTTTAGTCAGGAGAAAACCAGATAGGAAAGGATTGACATGAAAGAAATAATGCTGATCTATTTACCATAGCAAAGATATGGAACCAACCCAGATGCCCCTCAGTTGATAACTGGATCAACAAGATGTGGTATTTATACACAATGGAATTCTATGCTGCTGTCAGAAAAAACGACATCTCCCCATTTGTAAGGAATTGGAAGACTTAGAAAAAAAATCGTATTAAGTGAAGTAAGCCAGCCTCAAAGGAATATAGGCTCATTTGTCATAATCAGTAGAAACCTTGGGCTCTCCTGGCAGAGATTTACAATAGAACAAAACCTAGATACATAAGGCCATATAGTATGATGCTAAATGAAAGGACCTCCAGGATATAGAAACAAAAGCATATAATGAGTGATTGTTGTCCTTAATGTACTATATTATCTCTCATCTCTTTTGCTGTCCCTTAGCTATCTCATATTGTTACAGTATTTCACCTTGTTATCTGATATATTGTATATTTGTGTATTTGGTTATTTGAAATCAGATAGAGAAGGGGGGAAAACAAGATGAGGGGTGGGGGTGGAGGGAGGGAAATGGGTACCAAGACATGAGACAGGGTATCAATATATGTGAAGTAATGCACCTTCTATCTGGTGAATATAATGTAACCCTTCTATTAATTACAATAAAATATATGGAAAAATAAATAAAATAAAGATAGCTGTGAAATAAAATATTGCAAATCCTAGCACCAGTAAAAAAAAGAAGAAAGAATGCTGATCAAGCAGCATGCTCAATATATAGATACATTTTTATGAACACAAATTATGAAAAGTAGCACTAGGAAAACTAACAATATGAGTAATCCTGTGGGATACTTAATTCTCTGGTGTGTGTGTGTGTGTGTGTGTGTGTGTGTGTGTGTGTGTGTGTGTGTATGTGTGTGTGTGTATGTACATTCTAGTCTGAGGACTTAAACTTAGGGCCTGCTTGAACTGGCTTTGAATCATGATCCTCAGATATCAGCCTCCTGAGTAGCTAAGCTTATAGGTATGAGCTACTGGTGCGGGGTTTTGGTTGTCCATTTTTGATGGAGATGTGTATCAAACTTCTATGATGTCACATCATTTGGAGAATGTCCTCTGGCTCAGAAATTTATAAGACTCAAAAAGCTACCCTGACAATCTATATTCATAGTTTGAGCTAATTGTAAGCCAGAAAATTCTTGTCTATAAGTTTTATAATGCAAAAGAATTTTCTTTTCAGGTTCCATCATTTGAATTAAAGAAAGCATAGAATGAGAAGGTTCTTTAAAGATAAATTTTAAATCATTTTAAATCTTACTTGTACAGTGATTTTTTTCAATTGTCAGTATTTTCACCTAAATTTTTGGAAATATAGAATAACTGATGTTAATAAAAATGCTAAGAAACCAAAAATCAAAAGAAAAGCCAAATTGAATCATCACTATTGCTCTTAGCAGGTAGACTTCTTCTGTATTTTAGGATAAATTCTAAGCAATTAAACACATGTGATGTTTTCATTTTGGGAAAAGATCACCTGATTTGTTCTTTAACCAGGCTTACAAGCTACAATGTAATCTTTTAAAAATTATAGGTAATTACAAAATGGCACATTAAACCTCAGTTAATCACAGCTGTTTCAAAAATATGTCCCTTCTCTTAACAAAGAAGTAAGCCAGCCAAACCTTGGATAAACTGGCATTTGCCTAGATCACATGTTTCATTCCTGAACACAATGCCTCTTGTGTTTCTTTCAGGTGTCCATACTTTCTCTGAAAAGTAGATCTCCCATTCCAAAGCTCGAGCATTATCTGCTCTTTGTTTGAAAATAAGTGTATTGTTCATGTGTGGACTAGTAGTGCAGGTGTTTTGCCTCTCTTTTCCCAGTCAGGCTGATCCTTAAGCCTTTTATGAAATCAGTTCAGTCTAGTTAAACCACCAACATCAACTTCTTATTGCTGTTTCCCTTTATGGCCTAAATATAAGCCCCAAAATGCAATCAGATATGTTTCATTCCATTATGTTTACATTTTTAGTTAATATCACCAGAGTTGTCAGCATTCTGCTGCTTTCTCAGTTCATAAAAGCTAAAGTTCTTTTTTTTTTTTAAGCTAAAGTTCTTAAAGGGCAAAGTTTAGATAAAACTTTTAGCAGGTCATGTTGCTTTCATTTTCCTAAACTCCAACTACATCCTAAGGTACCCACATTTACTCCCGTGACTGCCAAGCACCACCTGAAAGCTTTGCATGAAATTAAACTCCCTGAAGTGGAACCAAACTGAATAATGGCACAGAAGCATGTATTCAAGCACTTTTTTTTTTTTCCTGAGTAGAGCATGTGAAACATTGACCACAGCAAGGATTGGTATTGGGTGTTGGGTAACTGATTCTCTCTTCTAAAGTATAGGGTTTCAACCTCTCATTTTATTTTCAAACAGGCACTTTCATGTTTTTCCCTAGAGAATGAAGAGGGTATGAACTTAGATCACTGGACAAGCTATTGTTGAGAAAGGAAAGAGCATGGGATGACAGAATTGCTTTAAGATTTCAGTGCAAAAATTGTAATTGATATTATCAGTTATTTTTCCTGTCTATGTGAACTTGCAAATGTTATCACTCATGTCTCTTGGTTTTTTGGTTTTTTAAAAAATATAATCACACCTTTCTGTCACTTACACTATTGAAGTGTACTTCAGTAAAATGTAGTGCATAGGTTAGATATTAATACTCTTATCATCTCCCTTCACTCCCTCCTTCTCTCCCCTCTCTCCCTTGCTTCATTATTTCCTTTTTTTTCTTTTAATATTGGTACTAAGTCCTGAACTCAGTGCCACATGCTCTCAATTGGCTTTTTCGCTCAAGTCTGGTGCTCTACCACTTAAGCCACAGTTCCATTTGTGGCTTTTTTGTCTGGTTAATTGGTGAAAAGAGTTGTGAACTTTTCAAATCTTCTTACATCTCAACCTCTTGTATATTAGGATTACAGATAAGAACCATCAGCACCTGACTCATCATTTTCATGGTTGAGAATTTAAAAAAATTTCCATTTGTTCATTATACATTTAGAAAGTTTAGGAGAGCGCAGTCAATAATCTGTAAAAGTTTTTCTAATTGCAATTTTGTCTAATGTAGTATGCTCAATATTTTATTGACTAAAAAAAGAATTTGACCAAGTTCAAAGGATTTCAATATGCTGTTTCCTATGTATGAGGCAGAGTAAGGTTCAACTCTTCTCCAGGATCCTGTAATTGAAATTAACATGTACAATTTATTCAAAATTTCTAGCTTATTAAATTTTTTCACTTTTGCTTTGTTGCAGAATAATCTCTTGAGATCAAACTCAGGACCTTGTGAATGTGAGACAAGCATTTTATCCCTGACTAAGCAATGCAACTGTGTTTTGTTTTGTTGGGGTTTTTTGTTTGTTTTGTTTTTGTTTTTTCAATACTGTGGTTGGAACTCAACCCCAGTATAAATTAAGTCTCAGCTCTGTAGGAGATTACGCAGGGAGTTAGAGAATATTATATAAATAAACAGTATGCTTAGTGAAAATAAAAATAAGGCAGTTTCCCTTGCTGTTACAAAATACAGAGGAAAACAAGTTAAAAGAAGAAGAGTTGATTCTGTCTCAGTGCATTGTCAGCTGCCTCTGTTGCTTTTAGGCCTGTGGCAAGGCAAAAAACATACCGATTGAATAGTGTGGTAGAGGAAAGCTGTTTACCTTTTGATAACCAAGGAGGAGGAAGGGGGGAAGAGCTGGGAACAAGGGATAGACATATCTTTCAAAGGCATGTCCCCAGTAACAAATATCCTCCAACTAGTCCCCACTCTATGAGCCCATTCAGGTATGAACTTTTGAGTGAGTGAATTCATTGATGAAGTCAGTGCCCTCACAGTTCATTCAGCTTTTAATAGAATCAGCATCTAGGGACTGAGTCTTCAATACCTGAACCTTCTTGGAGGAGGTTGGGTATTGCATAGCCAAACAAAAACAAGCATGTTAAGAGAGAAAGGAAGGCACTGTGCCTTAACTCTAAGTAAAACTGTTAGAAAAGAAACATACAACTTAAAAGAAATTAATAGGTCATTTCTGTAGGCCCAGAGGCTTCATGAAGATTAGAGGTTTCAAAGATTTGAATGAGTCAATACAAGAACAGGGCTCTGACAATGACATTCTTCCATGCCAGAGCACTTACTTACAGATCACAAGACTTAGAATTTACCTCTGTTCTTCAAACGCAGTTTATAAAGAGGATTTCAACTGAGAACAATCTTCTGCTTGTGTCTATTTAAAGAGGAGATCTGTGTAAACTACTATAAAATCCACTATTATATTTTCACGCGTATTTTTGGAATAAATTCCCCAAAGTAGAATTGTTATAACAATTGTAATTGTCTATCTAACCTATATCTCACACATATAAGTGTATTTTTATTTATATACACAAGTCATCTAAATTGTTACATGTATACATTTCATTTTAATATATTTGTGTGTATGTGTATGTAATTTTGCTAGATATTGTAGTTTTTCAAAGGTCTTGTACAACACCAATATACAACACGAATGTTTGTTTCTAATTATGGCTTTGACAAGATTGGATTGCCAATCTGAAAACTGAGAAATGGCATTTTATGTTGGAGGAAACTCAGTGTTTCCTACAAACTATTTGTTAATACAGTCTATAACATATCTAAGTACCAATCTAGCAAGATGTCTACAATACATTAAATTAAAATGGATACATAAATATTTAGGATATGATCTCATTTGTGTATAAACAAAGCATATTTACTTTTAAAAATTTTACCTTCTATCTGGTGAATATAATGTAACTCTTGTATTAATCACAATAAAATATATGAAAAAATTATTTATAAAAAAATTTAGATAGAAAATGCCTAGAACAGTACTAAAGAAAGATTACTCTGGAAAATAGGAATAGAAACTTAAAAGAGTGAAGGAATTTTTAGTTTTGATGTTTGTCCATCTCTACGGTCTGAAATTTATGTGGCAAAAATATTGATTTTACTTTATTATTTACTTCATTTTGAGGAAAGGACTTGCAATATAGCTCAGGCTGGCCCCACACTAACAGTACTTCTATTTCAGCCTCCCTAAGGCTACAATGACCATGTCTGTCTTATTTTGTTTTTATTTTTTTTCTTATTTTGTTTTTAAAAATGGTGTTCCTGCCTAGATATTAACCCACAGACCTATGGTCTCCTAATCTTTGATAAGGGAGCCAAAAAAATAGAATGGAAGAAAGACAGCCTCTTCAACAAATGTTGCTGGCAGAACTGGTTAAGCACCTGCAGAAAACTAAAGTTGGATCCTTCTTTGTCACCTTGCACTAGGATTAACACCAAATGGATCAAAGACCTTGAAGTAAAAGCCGACACACTGAAAACTTTACAAGAAGGAATTGGAGATATGCTTGGTCTCCTTGGCACAGGTCTAAACTTTCTTAATAAGGACCAAGAAACACAACAAATCAGAGAAAGGCTGGATAAGTGGGAATGCATTAAACTGCAGAGCTTCTGTAGGGCAAAGGACATAGCTAGCAAATTAACTAGAAAGCCTACAGAGTGGGAGAAGGTCTTCACTAACCATGCAATGGACAAAGGGCTTATATCTAAAATATATCAACAGCTCAAAAAATTGAATCACTCCAAAACTAATCTCCAAAGAAACAACCATCCCATTAAAAGATGGGCCTACGTATGGCAATTCCTCAAAAGACTAAACATAGAGCTCCCCTATGACCCAGCAATTCCACTACTTGGCATTTACCCAATCATCCAGAAACAAAGACATACTAAATCCACCAGCACAACAATGTTCATTGCAGCACTATTTACCATAGCTAAGATATGAAACCAACCTAGATGTCCCTCAGTTGATGAGTGGATCAACAAGATGTGGTATTTGTACACAATGGAATTCTATGCTGCTGTCAGAAAGAATGATATTGCCCCATTTGTTAGGAAATGGAAAGACTTAAAAAAGATCATATTAAGTGAAGTAAGCCAGCCTCAAAGGAACTTAGGCTCAATAGTTTCCCTCATTTGTCATAATCAGTAGAAACCTTGGGCTCTCCTAGCAGAGATTTGCAATAGAGCGAAACCTCGATACAAAGGGCCATATAGTAGGACGCTAAATGAAAGGATCTCTAGGATATAGAAACATAAGCTACATAATGAATGATTGTTGTTCTTAAAGTACTATGTTATCTCTCATCTCTTTTGCTGTCCCTTGGTTATCACATATTGTTACAGTATCTCACTTTGTTACCTGATATATGGGATATATTTGTATTTGGTTATTTGAAATTGGATAGGGAATGGGGGAAAACAAGATGAAGGGTGGGGGCAGGGGGGAGGGAAATGGGGACCAAGACATGTGAAAGGGTATCCATGTATGGGAATTAATGCACCATCTATCTGGCAATTATCATGTAACCCTTCTATTAATTACAATAAAAATATATGAAAAAAATTACCACATATGAACAAATTCCTATGTCGTATGTTCATTATATTTCTTGGGATTGAACAATTTTCAATTTGATAATTGTAAAATATTTTGTAACTGGCAATAATATTATGTAGAAGTTTTCTATCTCTTGCTGTAGGTTCTTGTGATTTTTGTATTAGTGTCTGGGAACCTATTTTCACCCATTTTAAAATGTGTTAAAAATAAATTTTCCTGTCAGAAAAAAAAAATGGGCCTAAGAGAGTCTTCTCTGAAGAAGAAATAGAATGGCCTATAGACACATGAAGAAATGCTCCACATCTCTGGCCATGGAAGAAATGCAAATCAAAACAACTCTAAGATTCCACCTCACTCCAGTTAGAATGGCCAGGATCAAGAAATCTAACAACAACAGATGCTGGAGGGGATGTGGCCAGGAGGGATCACTACTACACTGTTGGTGGGAGTGCAAACTCGTCCAACCACTATGGAAAGCAGTATGGCAGTTCCTCAGAAGACTAAACATAGACCTCCCCTATGACCCAGCAATTCCACTACTTTCCATTTACCCAATCGTCCAGAAACAAGGACATACTAAAGCCACTAGCACAACGATGTTCATTGCAGCACTATTTACCATAGCAAAGATATGGAACCAACCCAAATGCACCTCAGTTGATGAGTGGATCAACAAGATGTGGTATTTATACACAATGGAATTCTATGCTGCTATCAGAAAGAACGACATGGCCCCATTTGTAAGGAAATGGAAAGACTTAGAAAAGATCATATTAAGTGAAGTAAGCCAGACTCAAAGGAACATAGGCTCAATGGTTTCCCTCATTTGTCATAATCAGTAGAAACCTTGGGCTCTCCTAGCAGAGATTCACAATAGAACAAAATCTAGATACATAAGGCCATATAGTATGATGCTAAATGTAAGGACCTCTAGGATATAGAAACAAAAGCCATATAATGAATGATTGTTGTCCCTAATGTACTATGTTATTTCTCATCTCTCTTGCTCTCCCTTGGTTATCTCATGTTGTGACAATATTTTACCTTGTTATCTGATACATTTTATATATGCTTAATTGTTTATTTGAAATAAGAGAGGGAAGGGGGGAAATTAAGTTGTGCAGGGGGGAAGGAAGGAGGGAAATGGGGACCATGACATGAGAAAGGGTATCAATATTTATGAAGGAATGTACCTTCTATCTGATTAATATAATGTAACCCTTCTATTAATTACAATAAAAATATATGAAAAAAAGTGTTCCTGTGCAGACAACAGGCAGTCATTTTTTTCTTTCATTTCATGTCACATCTACCTGCTCAATATTCTTGTAAAATAATCACCCAGAGGTAGTCCCTTTATCTCAAGCATTATGATTTAGGTCAATTACCTGTCTCATAGAACCTCAGTTCTTTCTGCAGTTTACATCTCTAGTGTGGGAACTCAAGTATGTCTAGATATTGTGACACTAAATAATGGCAAAGAATTTGGTATTTCTGTATAATTAAATTAAAACATCTTGGTTGAGAGTGTGGCCTAGTGACAGAGTGCTTGCCTAGCATGCACAAAGCCCTCTGTTTGATTCCTCGGTACCACATACACAGAATAAGCTGGAAGTGTTGCTGTGGCTCAAGTGGAGTTTTATTAGCCTTGAGAAGGCTCTAGGACAATGCCCTAGGTTCAAGCCTCAGGACTGACAAAAAGTAGATAAAGTAATACATCTGTTTGGGAGGCAAATAGGCAAACAAATTTGTGGAAGTAGTAGTTTATAATTGTGTATGATTGGAGAGTTAGTCATCAGTTGGGACCCCTACCCCTAGACCCTGAGCACAGATGGGCCTGGAACCGGAGGCGGGCCTTGGAGGGACACACAGTCTCTGACACAGGGGAAGGAGAAGCAGCTCCTGCAGGAGGTGGCTGTGAAACTGAAGGCCCTGGGCTTCCTGCCCAGGTTGGGCTGGCTGTGGTGTTCCTTAGGGAGAGGAGCAGTCCTTAATGAAGCTGCTTGTCCCAGCTGCCTGATGGCCATGCTTCCAGTGTTGTCTGTTCATTGTCAACAGCAGGAAAGAATGAAAGAATCTCTGGAGATGGTGACATTTGATGATCTGGCTGTGGACCTCAGCTGTGAAGAGTGGCAGGACCTAAACATTGCTCAGAGGACCCTGTACAGAGATGTAATGCTGGAGAACTACAGCAACCTGGTGTCACTTGGGCATTGTTTTCCCAAACCTACATTGATCATAAAGCTGGAGCAAGGTGCAGAACCATGGATAGAAGTCTCAGAAAAGAATTTTACAGGTTGAGAAGGAAAGCAGCAAAACATTCATATTTTATGAAAATAACAGAAACAGCTTATTCCTCTATGGTAAATCAAAACATTATTTGAAAAATACAACCATAAGTATATTGTAGAACAAACTGTAAGTACTCAGTTTAAAACTACTAATTTATAGTTGAATTATTTGAGTAATTGTTTCTTTCTCGTATAAAAGAGAAAAAACAGAAAAATTATATTTTCCACTGTAAAATATCAGTATTAGTTAATATGTTAGGCAGAAATATATATATATATATATACATGTATATACATATATATCCTAAATCCATTACTATTTTGGTGTTTTAAAGTCCTAACAGTTAGGAGGAGAGAAAATATCTTTTCCTTGAGCTGGCATGGTCAACGCTCACGCCTGTAATCCTAACTCCTCAAGATGCTGATACTGAATAATCCATAGTTCAATGCCATACTGGGCATTAAAGACCCTGAGACTCTTATCTCCAAATTAACCTCTAGAAAACAGGACCTGGCCCTGTGTCTCCATGGGTAGGTAGGTCGCCTTGAGCTACAGAGCCCAGGTATAGTGTCCAGGCCAAGATTTCAAGCCTCACAACCAACCAAAAGAAAAAATAAGCCTGGTGTGGTGGCTCACACCTATAATCCTAGGTAATCAGGAGGCTGAGGTCTGAGGATCAAGTTTAAAAGCCAACCTGGGAACAAAAGGAGATTCTCATTTCCAATTAACCTCTAGAAAACTGGAAGTGTGAGCTGGATCAAGGTCAGGGTGGTAGCCTTGATCTGAAGAGGTCAGGGAGAGCACCCAGGCCAATCCTCATCACCCACCAAAAAAAATTTTTTTTAAGAAAATGTCTTTACATTAAAGAATATTTGAATCTTAAAAAAATTGTGGATGATTGGACTGAATTTCCATTACTTGGTCAAGTAATCTAACTTAATGTGTTCTTTAGTGAATATTGGTACATTTACCCTTTTTCCAGTTGATACATTTTGGTCATAATCTAACTTTTTTTTCAGGCAGAAAAGAGTTTATGGGGGGCGGTGAGAAGAGCAAACTGGCAGAAGATGACCATGTGCGCAGACATAAGGGAAAGGAAAATAAAGCCATAATCTAACTTTTGAAGAACACAGTGTTAAGTGCAATTCAATAGACAGACATTAGAAACACCAAATATAATTTAACCTTTTTCTGCTTCCTAAATTGAAAATTAAAATTTTAAGGTCATTTCAACTTTAGATATTTGCCTATAAATAAATTCACAAATGGAGAATTTGCAGGTTGATACCTCTACCTCTTTTCTCTCAGTTATGCTGCATTTAGGATTTTGATTTTAATGACCAATTTTTACATTATCTATTTCTCACACCAGATCTTCTCTCAGATAAAACAGAAAAAGGTACATATCCTTTAAGTTTTAAATTAATAAAATGGCATCCAATAAACAAAAACAATGATATAGGAAGTAGATAATTAAAAGCTGACAAGTACTTGAAAGTGAGTGAATTTGCTATTATGGCTTGTGTTCTCTGAGAACTTCTAATTCTTCATATATTAGGATCTGATACCTCTGCCAGGAAGTGGATACAAACTTCCTGCTCTCATGGGCAGATTAAAACTTTGCTTCCAAGTTTTCACAAGTAGGTCATTGATTAATCGGACAGGCTTGACTTTGTTTATACAGAGGGTAAAATTTTATCTTTTGTTTGACTTTTTTCTACTTTGCAAAGAAGAATTTGATTAGTATCATTATTGGCATTTAATGAAAACAAAGTAGAAGCAAACTCTGAATTTCAAATAGGAGCGATCCAGTTCAGTTTAATATTTCAGGTACTATAAATTTTCATTGGTAATTCCATCGATTAAAAACTTGAGAGTGTTTTATTAAAACATTAATCAAGGAAATTCATAAGCATCTGTTATATATTCACTATTGACATTGTCAATTTTCTAGATTTTTCTGCACAGAAAGCACTGTAAATAGGACCTTGAACATATTATATTGGTATAAGAAAAAGCTGAGGTGCTTTCCTGCATCTATTAACACTCTTTTTTGCAGACACCATTGTGTTTAGTGATAGGCCACCCACACTAGACATAATCTGAAGTTTGGGGGGTTTTTGACAGCTAACTTTGGAGGTATGTTGAAATACTTCTAGCTTCTCTTGGTTATTACTTACCAGGGCAAATAAATAAACTTGCTGGCATTCAAAGACAGGAAAAACACAAAACAAAACAAGGGACAATTTTAGATGTAGCTGTTGTAATGATAAATAAGACCCCTGTCCTCATGCCAACTTCTGTTCTTCCTGGGTCAGATGTCTTCCAGTTGCACTTTCTAACTTTGTATACACTGTTTCTTTTGCCCAGAAAGACTGATCTGTTAAATTGGTTTTCCATGTGTGGCCCCTGAGCCAGCATCATTAGTAATACCTACTTGTTGGAAAGGCAACATTTCCGGCCCTTTCCCCATTTTGATGGTGAAGCTCAGCAATCTGTGGTGTCACAAAGTATCCTGTGAGCTACATAATTCAACTCCCTGTGACTTCTCCTTGGGTTTGGTCATTGGGGAATACAAATAGGAAATCTGAGGCCCACCTCCCAGGTCATCATTGGTTGGCCACATCCTGTCAAGAGGCCCTCTGTGCACTGCTTCTTTTTGTAGGCCATTGTAGCTTCTGCTCTTGGGCCTACTGCTATGGTTAGCCTCAAAGGATCATGCATTATTCTTTATTAGCATCTCTAAAATCTGTTCACACTCTTTTTTTTTCTTTTTTTCCAGTCCTGGGGCTTGAACTCAGGTCCTGGACACTATCCTTGGGCTTTCTCAAGGCTAGAGCTCTATCTACCACAGCACCAATTCCTGTTTTTTCTATGTATGTGGTACCAAGGATTTTAACCTGGGTTATTTGGATTTTTTTGGATTTTTGTTGTAATGTTTCCAGTGGCACTGTTGATCTTATTGATTTGAATCTCATCTCCATTTATCTCGCTAGTGGTCTGTCAATTTTATTAATTTTTTTTTCAAAAAATTGGCTTTTTGTTTCACTGATTTTATATATAGTGTTTTTAGATTCTATTTCATTGATTTCTGCCCAAATCTTTGCCCTCTCTCAGTCTAGTAATATTAGGTTTGATTTGTTCTTGTTTTTTTCTAGCAGGTTTAATTGCATCATGAGATTATTTACTTGAGCTATTTCTGTTTTCTTTTTGTGTGTGCTTCAAGCTACAAGATTTCCCTTCAGCACTGCTTTTACTGTGTCCAGAGGTTATGTTGTGATGTGTTTTCATTTTCATTGAATTGTAAAAACTTTCTAATTTCTTCAGTGATCCAGGTGTTATTCAGTAGTGTGTAATTCAGTGTCTAAGTAGTTGAGTGGTTTTTTGCAGTTTTGTTGTTGATAACTACTTTAATTCCATTGTGATTAGATAGGATGCGAGGAACTATGTCAATTCTTCTGTATTTGTTTAGATTCTTTGTGTGTGCTATAATATGATTTATTTTGGAGAATGTTCCATGGGTTGCTGAGAAGAATGTGAATAGGGTTGTTGTTTGGTGGAATACTCTGTAGATTTGTGTTAAGTTCATTTGGATTATAGTGTCATTTAGTTCAGAGGCTTCTTCCTTTATCTTTTGTTTGGTTGACGTATCCTTTGGTGAAGGTGGGGTGTTAAAAATCCCCACTATTATTGTGTTGGGATCGATGCTTTTGTGTAAATCAAAAAGTATTTGTTTAACATTTAGGTACTTCGTTGTTTGGTGCAGAGATATTGACCATTGTGATTTCCTCTTCATGGATCATTCCCTTTATTAATATGTAATGACTCTCCTGTCTCTTCATGCTGCTTTCAGAGTTTGGGGATCATTGATTATATATTAAAACTCATTTTCAATTGCCCCAAATGATAATCTATACCTAATTTATGAAGAATACAGAAAGGTTTGCACTTCTTTGTTGTTATTGCGCTCGCTCTCTCTCTCTCTCTCTCTCTCTCTCTCTCTCTCTCTCTCTCTCTCTCTCTCTCTCTCTCTCTCTCTCTCTCTCTCTCTGTTTCTCTTGCAGTGCTGGAGATTGAACTTAAAGGCTCACAATTGCTAGGCAAGTGTTAGACCACTGGAGCCACACCCCAGTTCATATTCTTCCTCCTTCATAGAATACGAGTGTAGTGACATTCTGAACTTTTCATTAGTAATAAGACATGACATGATAAGTGAAAAATAAAGCACAAGACTATGGGTGTATCTTCACTATAACTTTTGTCTTAATATGTCATCTCTGTCCAGGGCCAGCTTCATAAGTGTGTAACCTGTACAGTTATATAATCTCTCTCTCTCTCTCTCTCTTTCTCTCTCTCTCTCTCTCTATCTCTCTTTACCAAATTCAATATATTTAGTATATTATTCTCCTATATATATTTAGAGTTAAATTTACAATTTATGGAAGAATAACATTAAAATCGTAAAACTGTTATAGTCATAATCTCTTGAACTGAGGTTGCTGTAGGATTGGTTTAGTGATATGATTAGGAATTTTTCATGTTTTGAATAATGGACTTCATGTTTTTATCGTGTACTAGACTTTACAGATGATGTCCTTGGTTCTTGCTTTTACATTTTCATGTTTGTTTAAGAAGACCAAGTAAGTATA
Organism: Megascapheus bottae; assembly: GCF_031878675.1. Lineage (NCBI taxonomy): Eukaryota > Metazoa > Chordata > Mammalia > Rodentia > Geomyidae > Megascapheus > Megascapheus bottae. The sequence continues at coordinate 36,427,315 of NC_143527.1, forward strand.
ATCACTGTACAAGTAAGACCTGATTGTTAGCATTATACTCACTAATAATAATTAATTTATTCATATTGATCTCTAGATGACAGGTTCCAAGTTTAAACTCATACCATTTTAAACAAATATGTCGTTTTCAAAGACTAAAAAAATATTTCACTATTTTCATGAAATGCCATAGATAAGGAAACAAATGAGATCTGGCATACACAGTCTTCAAGATTATTTAACATTCTGAGACTAACTTTAGGCTGTATCAGGAATTACTGTTTGATTTTACCAGACAACCAAACCTAAAAACTTGAATCAAAGCTCTGGACATAAGTGACACCATTCTTTTTGAGTAAAATAGAAAGAGAAAGAGTAAAATAAGAAACAGTAGATTATCTTTGTAGCCCAGCAACAGATAAATATACAAAAATTGAAAGTCAGATACTATCTTCCTTGAAGAATCTAAAATTATTGATGGAAATCAAAATATCTTGGATTTGAGGAGAAATTTTTTTCTACAAGGCTGATATTTGGTTATGAAAATGAAAGTAATTTCTGATTAAAAAGTTATTTCCTGAAGAATAAATGTCTAATACTGGAATAGGAATGTCACTGTTGCAATTTTTGGCATCCAACATGCAAAACTAGGAGAAGGTTATATGTGCCAATTACCAGCTTTTTCCCTACAAGGTGAAGAAACACTCTATTCAACTCTGCCTGGCACTGTAAGCTGTGTCATTGTCTTTACTCAGACCAGGTCTTATGGGTCAAAGAATAGTGTACAATTAGGTCCATTCAAATAATTTATCATGCTGTATAGTCATAATTCTTGGTACTTTGCCATGACAAATCAAGATATCTCACAACCCAAAGCAGTTGGGAGCTAAGAGAATGTCAGGGCTTGCAGGGACAGAGACATTGGTTGCAATTGTGTGTGGGTAGAACTGTGATGCCTCTAAGGCTGATGCTTGTACACATTAAATGTTGAAGACTTTGCCTTTCAGTGCTTTCTTTACTGCACTCCCTTGACTAAATATTACTATAGGAAATTTACAACATTCAAACTGTATTAATTTTTCTTATAGGGTAAGCTACCAGGAAGTGTTTTAAGAGAAACAAAATGAAATAAAAGCAGAACAGTGAGTGGCTAGTATAGCATTCCTTCCTCATAAGTCACTCAGGCCAACCTTTGGGAGCACACAGATTGGTGAAATAGGCATCTCTTATGTGTGGATTTCCTGTCATTTGCCATTCTTGAAGGTCTTGTTGAAAGGAGTCACCACTATGCCTTAGCAGAACTTCTTTTTGACTATTTTATAAACCTTATCAGCAATCCAGATCCCAGGGAACTGACACACTTTGAAAAACTAAACCAAACCACTAGTGAAATGTTTCCAAAAATGAAGAATTCAAGGTAGAATACACTTTACTATTTGAACTCTGTTTTTCTCTTTAAGAAAAAGACCCTGAAAAGTTACAATTATTGGAATAAAGAGAATTTTCCATATAACGAATGTTTGGATGTACATTTTCAGCAACTATGATACATACAACTAACTAATTGAATCGAACTTTCAGTAATTAAAAACAGAATCACTGTATGAACATATTAGTTTTAATTTGTAATAAGAAATAGATGTAGATTTTTCTTTAGTGATTTAGCCCTAGTACATATAACTTAGTATTTATTACATTAAGGATTGAATTTCTAATACATAAACTAGAGGGCATATTCAAAGCAAAAACAGAACAAAGAACAAAGAACAAGCAGGAACAAAGAAATAACTAATATGACAGAGCAGAGATAAAAGAATACTGTTTTATAGAAATAAAAAATAATAAAAGGGGTTGGAGACATGGCTCAGGTGGTTGAACAGTAGCCAATGAATGTAAAAGTGGCAGGTTCTTAGTTTGAGTACCGATATCAGACTTAAAAAAATGATAGAGCAGGCAGCCAAATAGAAATAAATAGCAAGTTGGTAAAGTTACCTATATCTCATTAAATATAAGTTGTCAGGTAGCTTCTGCTAGATATGGCAGGAACAAAGTTTGTCATGTAGTTTTCTTTAGCATCATTTCTTTTTCCAGTCTTGGGACTTGAACTTGGGCTTTTTCCTCAAGGCTAGCACTCTACCACTTGAGCCACAGCACCAATTTGGGCTTTTTCCATGTATGTGGTACCAAGGAATTGAACCCAGATCTTTGTGCATGCTAGGCAAGCACTCTACCACTAGGCCAAACTCCCAGCAGTGTAGTTTTCTTTAGATCTAGGTGGGTAGAGGATGTCATGTAAGACCCACAAAATCATTTGGTAAATGATGTATGCTTCTTGTATTCTTCTTTATGGGTGCCTGTATCGATAACTTTGTGTGGCCCATGAATGATGGTATAAATATCCAAATAGTTCTTGACAGATAAAAAATTTCTTGCTATTGAACTGACTAGCTACTATGGAACTAGCTCAGTGGTATAGCATATTCTTAGCATGTATGAGGCTTTGGGTTCAATTCTCAGTATGAGAAAAAAAAAATCATAGTTGTTACAAAGTAGATAACAGAGCAAAGAATACCAGGATAATGAGGGTCATTTCAAAATGATGGAGTGGCTAGTTTGTCATATACTATGTTTTTATTATTATATTTAAGTGCTTACATATATTTTACAGTACTGTGACATAGTTACTCTTAGCAATTATCACAATCACTTATTTTACTTTTATAATACTAAGCATCATTTTTCTAGTCTACAAAATTTAAAAATGTTGGAATATACAAAAATCTCTAGACTTAACAAAAGATTTAACTCTTTGAATGTTGACCATGAAACCATTTCTTCCAGGTTGGATGTTATATACATTTCTTTCCTTTGCTAGGGATTCGTTGTTCCCTCTTTCTTTCTCATTCTCTTTGTTCTGTCATCACCCTTGTATAGTTTAGATCTAATACCCACATAGAGAATATACTATTTTTAACTTCTTTGTTTTATTTAGATTTTAAATAGGTTACCACATTGAACTTGGTTAATATATCTCCTCCCACTCCCCCTTTGTGTCACTTTGATTTGGATCTTTTAATAAAATTCCTACCTTGGAAATGGTTAGAAATGTTGCAAAGCCTCCCTAATCCATTCTCTCACTATGTTAGGAAAGATCACACCTAGATTTTATCAGAGAAGTGCTGCCTGAGAAAGTTTCCATTTTGGCGAAATCCATTCTCTTGGTCTCTTACAGTGGAGCTGCCTGAGGTTGTGCAGATTTGATTCATTAATTCAGAGTGTACAATAGACTGTACTGCTGGAAAGGCCTCTTGCTCCAACTCCATTAATTAGGATCCTCTTTCACTACTAACTTAACAAGAGCTTTTCTTTGTTACATGCAAGGGGTTACTGAAAGTACAAAGAACTCTTCTCAATGGAAGAATTTGTGCAGATTTTGGGGGGCCTTTCTGTGGATCTCTGAAATTTTTACTTTAGCCAAGAATTTCAGTTAAACAGTTTTTATGTAATCCTTTATATTAGCAAGGACTAATATGATATTTTCCCTTACTATTTTGGCCAAATTCTAGGTCTGATAAATAGATTCTACTCCCCTAAATTTCATCTTCAATTTCAAGTGGATTCACTATCCTTTATAACCTGTTTCAATCTGTTGTTTAGTATTGAAGTTCACCTATTCAAAAGCTGCTGCTTTTGGTCCCAGAGGGTACCAGGTAAATCTGTCAAGTAAGTGTATAGGTGTATGTATAGTTGGAATGACTTTTAAGGTTCTTAAATTTTACATTTACCCTGTAACACAAAAAATTTAGCACATATTATTGAGAAGAGTGGGAGACAAGTGTGAGAAAGAGTCATTCAGGAACTATGGGGTCTTTCATTTGTTTAGTAAAAATTAAAACCTTTTTGTATGTGTGATATTGTGTTTTGAGCATTATGAAGTACAAAAACGAAATAAACCATTCAGAACTTAGAAAAATATGCAGCCTAGTAGGATGAATTAAAAAAATGTTAGGAAGTACTAATTATTCTTTTAAAAAGTTTTCCTTATAAAAAAGTTTTTCTTATAACTGGTAAAAAGTGACTAAATTGCTTACTCCTTTAGTTTTATGTGTCTATGTACAAAATGGAATGTTTATGGACATTTTGTTATTTAAAATATGACTTATGATATTGCCTGGCACATAAAATGTGCTCAATGATTATTAGCTATTGGGACTTGTATGAGCTGCTAGAAAAAAAATGCTGGACTGGGAGTTTGGCCTAGTGGTAGAGTGCTTGCCTAGCATGCACAAAGACCTGGTTTGATTCCTCAGTATCGCATACATAGAAAAAAGCCAGAAATGGTGCTGTGGCTCAAGTGGTAGAGCTCTAGCCTTGAGAAAGCCCAAGGACAGTGCCCAGGTCCTGAGTTCAAGGCCCAGGACTGGCAAAAAATGCCATAAAATTATATTGAGTTGAGCATACAGATTCAAATCTCTTGGCTCTGTAAGTCCTAGTACCCTGAGTGGATAGCTCATTCATCCCCTCAAATCTAGCATTACCGGAGGATTTCAGTCCTTAGTGTCAAATAGTTTCTAAAATTTTCATTTACGAGTTCTTTGATAAAGATTGTAAAATGGAGAAGGAATTGTTATCCTCCTGTCCTCACCCCATTATCTAATTTAAAAATCCTTTGTGGTAAGGACTGAAATTTGGACGTTCAGATCTTTAACGTTGTTACAACAGGAGAAAATAAAAACTTTACTGTTTGACATTGGCTCATATTCCAAAGTCCCTCCCTATTTAATGAGCGTTAAGCTTTCATATGAGGCATAAGACACTTAAGGGGAAAAGTATTGCCACAAGGCTAATGATGACAAAAGCTGCCAGCACACCTTCCATCAAAAGCAAGTGAAGACTTGAAGCAAACACGAGCTCCAGTTTGTGTTAGAAGCATCACTGTGACATGCCTGTGCGGGCAGAGGCTCAGTGTACATTCCTTAACACCAGGACTCCAAGACAGTGCTGGGTGTCAGAAGCCAGACGGAAACCCAAGAAAAATTATGAAGTTTCATTCAGATGTTTTTCTTTCACTGTGGGCATTCTGGCTCTGAATATTTAGAACAGAGCCACAAGGAAGAATGGGTCAACTCCTTTCCTTCATCAGGAGTTGAAATGTGGTGAATTATTTAATTTTTATCTGCATCCTCTAGACAGTTTTGTTTGCTCACTATACCCAGAGGCACTGTGTTGTGAATAAAGTGAGTGAGACAATATATTTTAGTTACAAACTATTAATCATATACTTTATATTCTCTTCACTGTCTATTTTAGAGAAAAACTATTGAGTATTTACTATGTACACCGAGGAAATACTAAGAGAAATTACTCAAATAACTGCATTTGTAGGTGTGTGCCTTTTAACTGTAAGTTCTTATACTGACAACCTGACATACATAACATATGGAGAAATGGTTGGCCAGGGAACCTGGCTACCTGAGGGTAGCTCCATGGCAAAGAATTTGCCTAGCTTGCTCTATCTATCTATCTATCTATCTATCTATCTATCTATCTATCTATCTATCTATCTATATACAGAGAGAGGGAGGGAGGGAGGGAGGGAGAGAGAGAGAGAAAGAGATTAAATTATTTGGCCTCTACTATGGAAGTTGCAGTCCATGAGGGGCCTGTTCTGCATCTGTAGTGAGGCAGTACCTCACAGCATGAGGAAATGATGAAGCAAAACTGCATTCCTCATTAGACGGGAAACTTAAAGAGGAAGAAAAAGCAGCTGTATGTAGTCTTTTAGTCCTCTTCCAGAGCATATCACAATGATCTGACAACCTCCTACAAGACTCTTCTTCCTAAAGGTCTATAGCATTTCCCAATAGCACTACCATGGAGAACAGGTCTCTAGTACATGGATCTTTTGGAAAACAGTCAACATTTAAACCAGAGCAATGCCTCCTAAGTATCTGGGATTACAGGCAAGCATCCCAAGCCTGGCTCCTGTTACCTCTTTCCACATGGTCTGTCTTCATGTGTCTTCTTAATATCTATATTTCTTTCTGTCTTTTAGGCTAGATATGTAGCTCCTGTTTATCATTCATGGAACTTTTATGTTATGTAAAACTGTGGCAGGGGTCTTAGGATTTAATAGGTCTAAGCAGTGTTGGAAAATTGGGGATTGTGTAGCGACTCAAATATTACACAGTAACACAGATGTTTTCTAAAATCAGTTCTTAAGCCAGATGTAGTGGTGCCATGTTGTAGATGCAGCTATTTTGGAGACTGAGGCAAGCCAGAGATTGCTTGAACCCATGAATTCTAGTGTACCTAGGTATCATAATGAAAACCTGTCTTTTGAAAAGGAGGGGCAGAGATATTGGTATAGATCTTTATATCACTGCCATTCAGTTGTCTATTTCTGGAATGTTGATATTTTTTTGGGGGGGGGGGCTGTTGTGAGGTGTTTTAAGTAACATCATCAAATGAACCAGTCATACAAAAAGATCTAAATTGTAGTTAACTCAAAGACTATAATACTTTATAAACTTGTTTTTTAAATACAAATTGTTTTGATGCATAAGGGAATGTAATCCTTTCATCCTAGCAAAATAGAAACCAGCAGAAGGAAGTAGAAACAATACTGAGCAAACAGTTGTTCTTTAAATCATGAGTAAGAATGCCTCTGACTTCCAAAAAACAAACACAGTACTTCTAGTGGGTCAGTGGATAACAAACTACAGTGAGTAAAATTAGGTAATATTTTTTGTTGGATCAATGAACAAAAATAATATCAGCTTAATGGAAGCCAATTTATAATTGTAATTGTTTGAAAATACAAGCATAATTTGTACAAATGTATACTGTGTTTTTGGTTCCATGTATGATGGGCGAAGTACGTTCTTCTTTCTTTTTCTATTCTGGAAAGTAATTAGTAGTAGACAGATAGATGATAGAATTACAAGGAAAATTAAACTCATGGTGAGATTAGCATTTCGTTTCCTCTGGTAAATCCAGACCTAAATTTAAGGTAATTTAAAACATTGGAAGCTTTGGGCCAGCAGTTTAGCCTAGTGGTAGCGTGCTTGCCTAACACGCAGGAATACCTCAGTATCATATACACAGCAAAAAGCCAGAAATGGTGCTGTGGCTCAAGTGGTAGAGCTCTAGCCTTGAGAAAGCCCAAGGACAGTGCTCAGGCCCTGAGCTCAAGGCCCAGGCCTGGCAAAACAAAAACAAAAAACATCGGAAGCATTGGCATGGATAGAGTGAGCCCTAGAAGACTTCTCATTCCAAGAAAACAATGTGTCTATTCTGTCTTATGGAATGTGAGCTCCTTGAACAGAGGCGCTCACCATATGTTTCTTTCTAGGTCTTGAACATGACAAAATACTTGCAAGTTTATTTCCATATTTCAAGCCTGACATAAGATTTTCTGAAGGAATGTTTGTGGAATGGGTGACTTATTGACTAAAAGGCTTGATACATTTTTAGTGATCTATCCCCTTGGAGCGATCATTCACCTTGGGAGGATTTGGCACATTTATAAATTTCCTTTTATAATGAAGTGAGTGCCTGAGCGAGGTTGTGAAACTCTTGTCTGGCTTGTTCTCTTCTTCTGCATAGACCCAGGCCAAGAAGCCTGGGAAGAAAACTTATCACTAGAGTTAGGAAGCATTCCTCTTACAATTCCTAAGCATGACTGAGTGTTGACATTTGCAAAACTAAATTGGCCTCTAGCTCAAGGAATTCAACCCCTCAAAATATTTTAAAGTTTTCGCATTATAAGTGGCCTAATAATCTCTAACATCTCCATAGCATGAAAGTATCCTTGCCCAAAGTAATACTTAATAAATATTTGTTGGATAAATTTATATTTTCTTATTTTAAGAACTTACATTGTTAGGAACTAATCTTGTTCAATAGCCCCAAGTTACAGTTGAAGAAACTGAAGTCTAGAAAGACCATGCTTGAGTTGGACTGTGGAAAATGACTGTTTTTTAGGTTTATGAAAAAGTGGTATATAATTGGCAATTTCAACAGTTGCCAAGTACAGAAAGTCAAAATGTCCATTCCTGAGGATGAGAAGAATGAAGGAATTAATGTTTAAAATAAAACTATACATTAAATAGATCAGTTTCAAAATTGTAGGATAGTTTAAGGTTTTTCTCACTCTGTGTGTGTGTGTGTGTGTGTGTGTGTGTGTGTGTGTGTGTGTGTGTGTGTGTACTAGTCCTGTGGCTTGAACTTAGGGCCTGCACAAAGTCCCCGAGCTTTTGTGCAAAGGATAGAGCTCTACCACTGAAGTCACAGCACCACTTCTAGCTGTTTGGTGGTTAACCAGATATAAGAATCTCAAGCTGGGTACTAATGGATCACTCCTCAGGAAGCTGAGATCGGAGGATCACTGTTCAAAGCCAGGAAAGTCCTCAAAACTCTTATGTCCAATAAGCTACTTAGAAAAAGCTGGCAGTGGCATTGTGGCTCAAGTGGTAGAGTGCTGGACTTGAGTAAAAGAAGCTTAGGGACAATGCATAGGTGAGAGAGAGAGAGAGAGAGAGAGGGAGAGGGAGAGGGAGAGGGAGAGGGAGAGGGAGAGGGAGAGGGAGAGGGAGAGGGAGAGGGAGAGGGAGAGGGAGAGGGAGAGGGAGGGAGAAATCTTATGGCCTTTTCTGCTCCATCTGTCCTCAAACCTCAATCCTCAGATCTGACTCCCAAGTAGCTAGGATTATAGGCATAGGCCATAGGTGTCCAGCTACACACACACACACACACACACACACACACACACACACACACACACACACACTTTAAATAATTTAACAAATCCTTTTCCAACTGTAACTGGCGTGACTACATTTCAAAAGGCTGGAATTTCTCAAAGGAGTTCTGATCCTTGACCATTCTAGATCCTACCTAAAACAAAGGAATACAATCGAAAATGAGGATTAATTTTTTTGTTGTTGTTTTCTCCTGCCTTTAAGGGACAGTGGGAGTACCATGGGGATTGCATTTTACTTGCAGAATGAGCTTAAATCAGGAAGCAGTCTGCTCATGCATGCATGACAGGAGAGGTATGTGCCCTGAGATGATACTTTTACCAAGAAAGGGTTGGGCTCAGGGATTTCTTGGCAAAATCTCCTTATGATATTTTCTCCTTGACACTTGAGATCTATAGGAATTAGTCATTTTCTTTATAAACTCATACAATTCATTCAACCCACACCATCCCATGGACATTTCTTTGTTTTCTCTTGTTTTTGGAGCCTTTCTGTCAATGGAAATGGGGTCAGAAAAGTCATGATGACCCTGGATTATTCAGAGGTTTCTAATCTTAGAATTTGTACAGATGCAATTTTCAGGAGAAGCAAAGTAAAATTTGTTTTTATTTGTTCTTTTAGATTGAATACTAATTTTGGCTATTACCTTTGCCTCAGATGCTCAGGTAATTATAGTATTTCTGTTCTGTGTTTTGGTTTGTGTTTACTGAATAAAAAAAAAATCAGCGGTGAGGATATGGCTTAATGTCTCATGACTTTGATTTTCTTAATAAACAGAGAGATTTTTAATGGATAGTCTATCCAATTGATTTTATAGATAGTCAAGTGTTTTCTGACTCCTTGCAAATGTAGACTTTGTTTACAAGCATAATATGTAAATTGCATGAGGGCAGGAATGATCTATTGTGTTCATTGTCAGCTCCCAACATCTAATACTCTGGCTGACTTTCTGCATAAGCCAATGAAAATAGAAATAGAAACCTTGAACTCTGAAAGATAAAGTTACCTAGTCTTTATAAAAATTAACTTAATGTAGTCAGGTGCTGTTGGCTCACACCTGTAATCTTAGCTACTCAGGAGGCTGAGATCTGAGGATTACAGGCAGGAAGGTCTATGAGACTCTAATAAACTACCCCTCACCCCGCCCCCCCCCAAAAAAAAGCCAGAAGATGAGCTGTAGCTCAAATGGTAGAGCATTACTCTTGAGCAAAAATAAAGCTCAGAGCCAATGTCAAGCCCCAGGACTGACAAGCACACATAAAAATTTAACTTAATGAAATATTTGATTATGGATGATAAAGAAGACATAAAAGTTACTATTCTCTGGGGGAAGGGATATGGGGAACAAGACATGAGAAAGGGTATCAATGTTTGTGAAGTAATGCACCTTTTTTCTGGTGAATATAATGTAACCCTTCTATTAATTACAATAAAAATATATGAAAAAAAGATTTTTTTTTGCAAGTCCTGGGGACTAAACTCAAGGCCTGAGCACTATCCTTGGACTTTCCTCAAGGTTAGTGCTCTACCACTTGAGCCACAGCACCAATACTGGCTTTTCTGTATATGTGGTACTAAGGAATCAAATCCGGGTCTTTGTGCATGCTAGGCAAGCACTCTACCACTAGGCCAAACTCCTGGTCCCAAAAGAAGTTTCTTTTAAAGATTCTTTCTTCAAAACTTCTGGAGGAAATAAAAGGAAGGGGTTTATTTGACAGTAGATAAAATATCCATTGTATAAGACATACGTATTTCTTTGAAGACTTACTTTTTTCTGCCATGATGATCAGACAAATGTATCACATAATAGCTTGAACAATATTAAATTCTAAAGCTATTGATATAAAAGGCTATTTTGAATTTTAAATATAAAATTCTTACAGGTACATGTAATTTATTTGCAAAGATTTCTCTCTTTTTCTCTTCTACGTAGAACTTACAAATGGTGGGGTTACTTTGAATTTATTAGAGATTAGGCCAGCTAATAAAGAATATGAAATGTTCTTTAAAAATTTAAGATAGAAAATAAATACAAAGATGTCAAATAAAGGTTACTATTCTCACATAAAAGAGAGTATGGTAAAAGGATATAACCCCAATTCTTCATATCTGGATGCACTGAGCCATAGAATCTAAAGGAAACTTTAGAAGTTACCTGGTTAACATACTTATTGACAAAAGGTCCTCAAACCTTCCATTGATTACTTGTTTATAAGATAGTGATGCAGTTCTCATTAATCAAAAGGCTTCCCCTTATGGAAACATTCTGATTGCTGTCAAGTTTTGTTCTGTTGGGACAGAAGTTGCTTGTCTGTTATTTCTTTTCTTTCTTTCTTTTGTTTTGTTTTAAATGTATTTTATTGTCAGGGTAATGAATAAAGAGGTTTCAGTTACATTCATCAGGTAATGGGTACATTAATTCCTGAACATTGATACCCCTTCTAATGTTTTTGTCCCCCTGGCACTACTTCTACTTTCTGAAAGTGTATGTGGTAAGTTGGATGGGAGACCAAGCAAAGACAGACTTAAAGTTTATATCAGTAATAGTTGAGATTTATTTTGTGATAAGGTCAAAACTATACAATATTCAGTTGTAATTCTAGTCAAATAGTCTTAATTAGCATTCTTAGCACCACCTAGTGTTCTTATCTCATACAATGTTTATAGGAATGTAAATTGGGAACAGTTCTTTCCACACAACTTGAACCTTGCATCATAAATGTACCACTGCATCCAGAAATTCCACTTTTAGGATTTTTTTCCTCTTGAAAATGCTTCCAAAATTGTGCAAAAAATTATAAGCAAAGATACCAGATATAGTTTAAATGATCATTGGCAGGAGGAAATAAACTAGATACATCCCCTCAGTGGGAAAGAGTTATGAAAAAGAATGTGATGGGGGTGCATATCCAATTGAAAAATACCCATTATAGAAATAGTTTTAAATTATGAAGTAAATACCATCGAAGTATTATGACATCTCATTTTATTAAATAACATAGTAATATATCTCTGTTGACATAGAAAACTTTGAAATGTTATATACTAAATTGTTAGCGCTAATCTATACCGAATAGAAGTAAGATGGCCTCTTAATTTTACTTGTACCTTTGTGTATTTTTAAGTAAGCAGATATTACCTTATCAATCAGAAAAAAACAACAGACCTGATACCTAGAAGAATTATAGACTGTTTCATTTGCTTGGTTTGGAATGGCTCCCCCGCCACCCCCAGCTCCCCAATTTGAACTCTGGGCCTGGACACTATCCAAAGCTATTTTTGCCCAAGGCCAGCAGCACTCTCCCTCTTGAGCCAAAGCACCACCTCTGGCTTTTTGTCTGTGATTTAATCTGAAATAAGAGTCTCATAGACTTTTCTATCTAGGCTGGCTTTGAACCTCTATCTACAGACCTCGTTCTCCTGGGTAGCTAAGATTACAGGTATGAACCACCTGACTTCATATGATACGGCTTTTTGGGACAGGGTATATTGATTTTAGCCCACGTGGTTTGGTATTCTCCTGCTTCAGCTTTACAAATACTAAGATCACAAGCCTATTCAACCATGAATTTTAGGCATGAATTTTAGTATTAATAATATATGTGAAATTAATTAGATAAGAAAACTGATTCCTACAAATACAAAATGAGTTATACAACTCATCAGGAATTTAAATAGCAAGCACATTTTTACAACCTATGCTTAGTACTCAGAATTATACCACAGGTCTGTAGAAAGCAGTACTTATTTTGAAAAAACAGAAAACTATACATATACATATTATATATATATGTATATGTATAACATATACATATAATGTATAACATTATATAATGTATAACATTATATAATGTATGATGTAATATATACACATATATAGTTTTTTTCTAAAAAATGTTTTGTCATCAGAACAATAAAAGAAAGTAACAATTCCACAAATTTACATGGATTTTTAAAACCCCAGTTTTTCACCCATTTGTAACAGTATACATCTGGGATTCTCCTGGCAGAGGATCATAATAGCTCAAAAGCTATGTACATATGGCCATATACGATGAGGCTAAGTGAAATGAACTCCAGGATATGGAAACAAAAGATTCATCTTTGTGATTGTTGTTCTTAATGTACCATGTGAAGCTATTTCTTTTTTCTTCTTTTCCCCTATGGTTTATCTCATATTGGCCATTGTCTCTGAGTGTGGTACCTGGTAAATTGTATATATGTTTATTTATTTGAAAAAAGGAAGGTAAGGGAGTGGGAGAGAGTGAGGGGAGGGAAAGTGGGAGAAAAAAATGGGGAGAGGTAACAATGTCCAAGAAGTAATATATCTACTACCTGGTGAATGTAACTGTAACCCCTCTGTACATCACCCCAACAATGAAATAAAAAAAACAAAAATCCCAAGTGTTTCTTTGGAGTGGATCTCAGGAGAAAAAATAAATCCAAGTAAATTGTGAAGGGTTGTATAATACACTCATAGCAGGACTGGGACTAAAACTCTGGTCTCTCAGTTCTCAGTCAGTGTCTTCACTAATCATATTACATTGCTTCCTGGAAGTAGATATACATTTACTAAGTATTCATCTCTGCACTTGGTTTTGCTGCCAAAATATATTAGTATTTTTCAATTGTGTATATATATATATGTCTATCTCATATATAACATTGCATGTCCTTGAAAAAGTAAAATGTGCCAATAAATGTGTATTTAAAAGACTTTAGAAGGGCCGGGAGTTTGGCCTAGCAGTAGAGTGCTTCCCTAGCATGCACAAAGACCTGGGTTTGATTCCTCAGTACCATATACATAGAAAAAAAGCTGGAAGTGATACTGTGGCTCAAGTGGTAGAGTGCCAGCCTCAAGGCAAAAACCCAAGTACAGAGCTCAGGCTGAGTTCAAGCCCCTGGACTGGCAAAAAAACGACTTTAGCATAGGAGTTAGGGATATAGGTAAGTTGTAGAGAACTTTCCTAGCATATGTAAATTCTTGAGAGAGAGAAAGAGGGAGAGAGAAAGAGAGAGAGAAAGAAAGAGACTTTAGCGTTGTTAAGATCCATTAAACCGAGAAAGCCTTATAAAGTAAGCCTCAAGATTCGGTCAAGAGTAGTGGTACACTCTTATAATCCTAGGACTTGAAAATGGAGACAAAAGAATCTCAAGTTTGAGGCCAGCCTGGGCTACATAACAAGTTCACTTTTTACAGGGAAGGTCTCAGTTTATTCCCTCTCTTAAAAATTGATCCCTTTTTTGGCCTTAAATTAAAAATGGTGGATAGGAGAACTTTTTCCCTCATTCCAATTAAGGCTTTCAAAGCATTCCATATAATTATATAAAAGATCACAACCTTCTCAAGTAGTAGGATTATTATATTCATTAGGAAATGAAGGCACAGAGACATTAAATGATTTGTACATTAGTCATCAAGAACAGGAATAACGCTGGGATCTCTTATTTATGGGTAATTCCCAGGAAACCACACCTTTCATAGATTCAAACCAAAAATTTGGACTACTTACTCCTAGAATCTTGGAAATGTCTAAAAAGTAAATGGATCATTGAACATTATTTTAGGTTAGGCCAACCACAAATCTGTTCAAACCTTACTCATCTGAGCAGTCCACTAAAGTGTGGCTTTCACCTAGCCCTATTCCACCAGAATTAGGGAACCCTTTATTAGGCTATGGGTGAGGCTGCATGCATCAACAGCCAAGTCAACAACAGATGAATGGAAACCACAAAATTAAAGGTTCTAGAAAAACTTCTTAGGTCTACAAAGGTTTTTGACTTTATATAAACATGATAGCATTTGGCCTCTTGCTTTCCCATTCTTTAAATATTATTTTTTCTTTTAAAGATATTCAGTGGGTTATTTGGATGGCTTTCTATTTTGCTCCTAGGAAAACCATGCTCTATCAACCATCTTCACATTGGTTATGTGATTTGTAGGTCATTATGGTAATTTCAGTCTTGTGACTTCTGGCAAGTAAGTGCTGTTACCTGGTTTTTATTATACTTGGGACCCTGTCATCTCATGAATATTCATGAGCCATTTTGATGATGGCCTCTCCTACCCTCAGTCCTGGTTTTCAGAGGAACTACAAGTGAACTTAGTGATCTTATTATGCATCTTATAGCACTGTACTGTGTTGTCCATCACTTTTTATCAGATATCTCAGAGCCATCTCCTAGCAGTGAATTTTTTAATACTCTGGTAATCTTTCTATGTTTTAAATCCCATGTCCTAATACAGTGTCTTTTACTCAGTGAATTTTTGATTGACCCAGTCTCACATTCTGACCCCTTTGATCAAGCACCTTCTAATTCAAATCCCAGAGTTTGTCTCCTGGTTACTTCTCTCCTATGGGCTAACTCTTGTGATTTTTGTTTCCTATCAGGCCCAGCAGGTCCTCAGCTGGGTAACCAAGAGAGGATGAGGGAGAAGATCTTGAAGGCAGCGTCTTTTCTTCCTACAGCAGACAGGCCTCTAAAGCATTTTCTAGCACAAATGGAGATAAAATGGTACACAATACCACTTCTCCAGCTCTGAGTGCTTGGGGCATCTGATCTTTACAACAATATCATCAGGAGGCATCCATCCAAATGTTTCCATCTTTTTTTTATGTTTCCTGATTTTTCCTAAGTCCCTCAACTTTGTCATGAAAAACTTGCTTTTGCTGATCATGTAAATGTTTCTGAAGCCCTGTAATTTTTAGAAGTAGCCCTGTAAATTTTAGAACTATGGCTTGCTGTCTCCCTGTCCCTCTTCATTGTCAGAGAAAAGAGCTTCTTTAAAAGCAATTGAAGTGCTCGCTTTGGCAGCACATATACTAAAATTGGAACGATACAGAGAAGATTAGCATGGCCCCTGCGCAAGGATGACACGCAAATTCGTGAAGCATTCCATATTTTTTTGAATTTATTTGTATTTGGTTATTTGAAATTTGATAGGGAAGGGAGGAAAACCAAGACGGGTGGGGGGTATGGGGGGGAGGGTAATGGGTACCAAGACATGTGAAAGGGTATCAATGTATGTGAATTAATGCACCTTCTATCTGGCAAATACCATGTAACCCTTTTACTAATTACAATAAAAAAATTTCAAAAAAAAAGAAAATTACATACCCATGCTTATGGCATACTCTAAACTCATGTGACAGGTTTAAACTGAAACATTTAGGTCATTTCCTTCCAATAGCTACTATCACCCACTATCACTCAGATCTCGTTTTTGATACATTTTGGTTTTGTGGGTTTTTTTTTTCATGAACTTTCTCTGAACTCAAAAGCATAATGCAAGAAAATGGAATGGTCCATGTATATGATTTCAGTGTTTCACCCCCCCCCCCCAGAGTTAGGGGTTTAGACAAAACCAGTCACAGTTAGGGGTATAGCAAGCATCTTCAGGTAGCTTTTATCCCCAATCCTAGTATCAAGCCCATCTATCCAATAAATGTACTCATTCCTCTATTAAAGAATTTGCTGTCATGCAAAAAAAACCAAAAAAAAACAAAAAAAAATAAAAAATAAAAGCAATTGAAGAGTTCTCTTCAACTGCTTTGACAATAGCCCCTAGATTCTTACTTCTCTGCAGGTTACAATTCACCCATCATTGGTCAGCTTGATTGCCTTTTTTACTTTTTGTCTTTCAAAGGTCTGAGTAATTAAACTGACTAGGTTTCTTCTAATGGGACATTTTCCCAGGTCATCCCTGGTGAATTCTTTTTAAACATTGGGCATCTGCCTGGACCAGGGACTGTGTGTGTTCTACCTATCACACAAGATGGTTTCACCTTATGATAAGTGATGCAATTCCAAACCTTCATTGTCCTACTTTATGAGG